>NW_025335941.1:21595453-21958784 GCF_004798865.1 Varanus komodoensis
CAGATTGGGGAAAGGCTGGCCTAGGTAATATTTTTGATCAGCATATACCTTGAAATGTAAAACTGCACAGAGGTGATCTTGAAATAATGTATATGTCCAATTGCTTTAGAAAAATCCTGCAGCATATGAACTGTGATAAATGTGAATCTATATTAGACATTAGCTAAAAGATGAAAAATATATATGCACAGATGTATATTCACCTGAGCTATTGCAGAAATCACTGTGGGCAAATCGAACAAAGGCAGTCGTAAAATATTAAACAGAGAGATAGAAGTAAACACTTTCGCTGCAGTTAAAACATTATCTTCATCCAATAGAAAATAGACTCCAAAGGTAGCCAGAGAGACCTTTAAGAGAAAGATGTGATGTTTTTATTTTCCCATTTGTCAGAATAGTTATTTCCATTAGTACTGTAAATCAGTTCAGCCTTATTGACATTGAGAACAACCAATTAAAAATGTTTTCTTGATAGACGAAGTAGAAGGAAAAAGTAGCACAGCTCTTCTGAATGCCATTTCACTTATATTTTGCTTACTTATAAACAAAAGTTTAAGATTTTAGTGTAAATAATGCCTAGCTCTCAAACATCTGGTATACCAATAATGTTGCTTGAGCAGTAGCCATAACCAAACTGTAGAATTGACTTGAAAAGCTTGTTCAAAACTAATTGCAAGTTTGCAGCATTAGTAAATAACTAAAATTGGGCTGGAGAACTTCATGAGATCTGGGAACAAACCACAAAACAAGAAAGCTAATTCAGCAGCAAACCACTACACTGTGCTTCAGGCCACTAGAAGGGGTAAATTTGTTTTCTTTCCAAGCTAAATTTAACCTCTTGGACAGTCTTAAACAAGAAAATTTCAGGGAGCAGGTAAGGGTGGAAGTAGCAACACTGGGGGCAGCATGAAACTCATGGATCATGCATTGCTCCACCTCACCTTCGAATGGTTACACTGTAGCTGACATTACATTCAGTGCTTTCCTAGGTATTGGCTTGTATCCCAAGTTGCTCCTCCATTTTTATAATGGGATGGACAAGACAGCTTCCCTTTCTATCTATGGTCCCTGACACCATATCTCACACAATACTGAAGGACCAGCAACCCCCAGAGGCTTTTCAGGCAGGCTAGAGGGAAGGAGGAGGTGGGCAAGCTCTCTTCCATGAACGTGAGCTTTGTTCCTTTCATGGAAAGAAAACTGTGATCCTAAACTTCCATAAAACTTTATTCAGTCTTTTTCAGAACCATATCTTCTTTAGCACCTCCCCCATGAAAGCCTTTACTGACTTATGACAACAATTTAAAATCTGAGCACATAAACCAAATCCCATACTCACTGTAATCAAGGCATTAAGTTTAAATGACTTGTTCATATGCTATTTAAACTAATCTAAAAACATTTCCAGACTTCTGTTCTTTCAATATTGGTGATTTATACACCAGTATGTGATAAAATTCTGAATATCTGTAGTAAGTTATGGCAAAGCTGTTCTTTATCAGCAGTGTTTCCATGGGCTTAATGGAATACAGGATATGTAGTTACCCGAAGGTTTTGCACTGAAACACACCAGAAAAGGGATGCACGTCAATGTCAGCATAGAGAATGTTGTCAGGTACCCAGAGGACTTCAAAACATCTATTTCCTGTTCCCGAAGTTCCACAATCTTTTTCTGATATGAAGGCTCCCATGCATATAGTTTGAGAATCTAAATGGAAAGTGATATTTTAATACACCAGTGGCAGTTAGCAAAATATTCTGAAGTGCAACTTACGTTCAAACTTTTTGTATTGGAGAAAAAATCTAGGCACCAAATCTGTTTCCCAAATCTGCAACAGTCCCTCAAAAAACAGAACAAGAGTAATGCTCATCAGACCAAGAATCCATCTCATCCACCATTTTGTTCACATAGTGGCAAACCAGCTATCTGTGGAAATTCACAAGTAATACGTGACTGCAACAGCATCCTTCCGCTCATGTTCCTAGAAACTGTGCATATAATTGTGCCAACCTTGATACTGGAGTAACACCACTATAGTCATTATGACTAGCAACCATTGATACCCTTGTCTTCCACAAATTTGTCTACTCCTTTTTTAAAGCCACCACTACCACCACTACCACCAGCCACCATTATCACTACATTTTGTGATAATTAAGTCCATAGTTTATGTGCTGTGTGAAGTACTTCCTTTTATTGGTCCTGAGTCTTCCACTAATCCACTTCATTAGATGATCCTAAGTTCTAGTATTACAGGAAACACAGAAAATGTTTCCTTAATCATTTTGCATGAGACCAAACAAAACGACTTATTCTTGCAATCTATTTTAGTTAGACAGTTTAGCTCAACCAGATGCCCTTCCATAACAACACAAGAATCAGTTCCTTAAGCTTAGTTCCAGGTTAAGTTATTAGATGCAATTTTGTGGCTCTGATGAAATACACTGGCAGCTTTGTGAAGAACATGGTTTGGGGGTCATCTTGAAGCTAAACTGGTATAGTCAGCTCAGGTATAGTCAGCATTTTTGATGAAGAAAAACTAGGATCTGATCATGATAAACCTCTTCAAAAATGGGAAAATGCATGATTTAGTAAACTACATGAAGTATATATGCCAAGGCATAAGGAACGGCATAATAAATAAATAAATTTAAAATAAATTATACCTGAGCCATGTAAATATGTCAGTTAACATGAAAACTGATCCATCAATGAATTTTCTTAACCAGATGTCTAGCTTTTGCCCCTAGACATCTGATTTAATACGAGTACATACACAGATTCATTATCTGTCTTACCTTTATTCCATGCAAAATTTCACTTAGGATTTTAATTTGTCGATCACTATTCTTCATTTGATATTTCTAAAAAAAGAGAAAAGATTCCATTTTTAAGCAGCATAACCCAATTATGAACTCTGTATTAGAGCTCTTAAGCCAATACAGTGAATAATGTTTTAAGGACAATTTTAAAATATGTCCCTAACGTGGCAGGTGAATAGACTTTTATTTTTAAAAAACTTTAACTGAATAGCCAGGGTAAACACAGATGTTTCAGCAGTTATCATTTAATGATGTTCATCCATTCATTACATTTCTATATTGCGCAATCAGCAAAGCTCTGTGGGTGGTTCAAATGACAAAACAGAATATAAAAACTTTAATAAACAAAAATGTAAAATAATCTATAATGATTAAAAACAATTAACTCCCAGGATCCAATACAAAACCTACAATAAAAAGCCCCAGTGTATGCTGACAAATGCCTGAAAACAGAGAAGTCATAATTTGGTGTCCTAAAGTTGAAGATGTTGGCACCACATAAGCCCCACTGGACAGAACATTCTATACTAAGGTCTTCTCACTCATTCTCTTGGGTCACCCTATGGCATTATCACCCTGTGCTCGTTTGCCAGTGTCCACCTTCTTCTGCAACTCCCCATATCATGTTCCCGGCCTTTCTTTTGAGAGTGTCCCAACCCTCACAAGCAGCTTTTGGGTAGGTATGGGGACATTACACTGGAGAGCAGAAGGTGAAAAACCTCTACTACACAAGTACTCCTTGTGCAATAATGAACAACCCATTCAAATGCTAATTCTTGCTGCTATATGGTACAGAATCTTGGTATAATGCTCCAGCTGAAATTTCTCACCTTGAGCTGCTTCACTTTGGCAGCAACAAATGCATTGATAGGTAAAAGCAAAAGTAGCACGCCAATACCCGCTAACACTGAAGGACCCAGTTCTTGCCAAAGGAAGAGGATGGTTAACAGGATCTGGAAAGGGGCTGACCACAAGAGGTTGAGGTTGATGGTCAGTTCCATAAGTTGCTGGATATCTGCTGACATGAGGTTAACTATTTCTCCAGTTGTGTACTTTTGTCGTGAAGAGCTGGATAAATTTAAGGCCTGAATCCAAAGAGGAAATAAATGCAATGAACATTTTCAAAAATATTTTATAGTACCCCCTCAACATTTATATGCAACCATAATACCTTTTTGTATACTAGGCCAACAAGTGCAGTCTTAATTTTGACAGCAGTAAGCATGTTATGACGTTGGTAAACCTGCTGGATAAGTGTCTGCAAAACAACCACAACAAGAAGAGCAATTGCTTGTCCATAACCATTCCAGTATGAACCAGAATGGAGTTCAAACTGTAGAATCATTTTTCTGTAAAGAAAAATAATATTGTGTACATATTACTTCATTACTGTAATAATTACAATATTAAGTACTGTTCTCCTCTTCTTTAGAACAAACATTAACTAGATCAGACAACCAGAAAAAAAAAATCTTCATTCTGCTTAAAAGAGTGCCCTCCAGATGATTTGGACTACAATTCCCACCATCCTTGACCATTGACTAGGGCTGATGACAATTGATGTTCAAAGCATCTGGAAGGCACAAGGATGGAAAAGGCTGCCTTATGTGTCTACAGAAAGCAGATACATTTTTAAAATTATGATATTGCACTTACATTCCACTTTTTTCCACTTGTGAGGAACTCAAGACACTTACGTACATAGCTCCATTTTATCCTCATAACAAAAGCCCTGTGAAGCAGGTTAGGATGTGAGCGAGTGACTGGTTGATAGTCACCCAGTGAGTTCCATGGTGAAGTAGGGACTAGAGCACTGATCTTCCAGGTCCCCAGTCCAACAAGGTAACTCTACTGTGGCTCCACTACTTCTATTTGTTATTTCATGTAGCATTTAAACAATGATGAGAGCCAGCATGACATAAAGTGCTGAAATGGGACTTGGGAGACCCAGATTCTAGTCCCTACTTCACCATGGAACTCACTGGGTGACACTGGGCCAGTCATGGACTCTCAACCTAGCCTACCTCATAAGGTTGTTGTGAGAATCAAATGGAAAGGACTGGAATGTTATACAAGCTGCCTTAATTTTCTTACAAGAAAAAAGGAAGAATATAAATGTAACAAATAAATGTGTGTCCAAACCAGGCCAAAGCTGAGTTACATATCTGTCCTCAACAGAAATATTCAAGTTTTGCTGGCATTGATGGAATGCCATCAAATTCTAATGGCATTCTATTAAAATGGAAATTTTAAAAGCATGCAGTAAGCAGAGTTGGTATAACATTTTCCCAAATAGATGTATTAGTTAAAAAGCCAAAGACAAAACAGTAAGCATACAAAACCAAACAACCAGCAGTAGACAGATACTGTAGTCAATGTAAAACAGCTTGAACAAATGACTTAGACATTGCCACTACTGAGGACCCTTTACAATAGATTAAATCTTTAGTTTTTCCAGTCTTCTCACTAGGAAGCATCAGAATACATTGCTTTTATACTGGTTACAAGGTGATGAAAAGTGCACTTCATTTGCATTGCTTTCTTTCCGCAAGTTGTGAAATTTTGCACTACATTTAATCCATGCAGTCTTCAACAAGAACCCAAGGTGCTTAGATCAACTAGCCTGAAAGTAATATTTGCAAGATTTATATACCACTTTTTATCCTACAATGTATTACATACCTGCATTAGACAGATTTGCAAACTTACTTCATAATCTGTGGACTTGTAAAGGCCAATAAATCAGCTATAACTTTTAGAACAGTGACTCTGATCAACATAAATTTAAATGTATGCCACAGTGGGGAAAGGAGAGATGGCTTTTGGGAAATCGATTTTCGAATCACTTCTTTAGAGGAAGAGGTCTGTGGGCAGAGAAATATAAGGAAGTCAGAAAAGACTGAAAAACTGTTTCCCAGCAACAAAAGAACATCAGACTAAACCAATGTATGCTAAAAGCTATTGCAGCACCTTGTGCTTTACTTGTGCACCTATCATAACAGCATCTGTGTACTTTTTGTATGCATGGTGTCCACATTCCAAAGGATCATGAAAGGATTCATTCCTAACACTTTGATGAAATACAGCATGTAAAAGAAGGATGCTTTTTGATGGTTTATTGAAACTGAGCTGCACACTTCATGTACCTCTGTATGGTGCTGCACATACTTTTCAAAAAGTGGTTCCACTGTGTTAAATGCATTTCCACCTCTGAAAACTGGTTTAATTGCAGTGATAGATTTATAAAGCAGGATTTGTAACTGTTTATCCTTTTCTTACTAATATACTTATCAGTTTCAAGTAACATGGTAGTGAATGTTATCGTATGGGGTGCATAAATAGAAGCATCACTTCCAGAACAAGAGAGGTACTAGTTCCCCTTTACTCTGCACTAGTCAGAGCTCATCTGTTCAGTTCTTGACACACAAGTTTTTAAAAGATGCAGAAAACCTAGGAAGGGTTCAGAAAAGGCTAACCAAGATGATTGGATGATCTGGAAACCAAGATGATCTGGAAGCTAAGCCCTATGATGAGAGGCTGAAAGAGCTGGGCATGCTCAACTTCAAGAAGAAAAGACTACGAGGAGATATGATAGCACTCTACAAGTACCTCAAAGGCTGTCACAAAGACCTCTTTGCACTCACCCCTGAGTGTAGGACACAGAACAATGAACTGCAGCACATCAGATTCAAGACAGACACCAGGAAAAAGTCCTGTTAGAGCATATGAATTCACAGATTCCTAGAATAGTAGGGTTGGAAGGGGCCAAGAAGACCATCGGGTCCAACCCTCTGCTGGTGCAGCATGTCAAGTCACCCCATCCCACTCAGATGACTGTCTTGTGTTGACTTGAATGTCTTGTGGGAGAGCTCGTGACCTTTCTTGGCAACTAATATCATGTCCCATGCTCCTTTCCAGTACTCCTAAGGGCAGTTTCAGTTCAAACATACAACTATGGCCATTATTTGACCTGCTGAGCCTAATGAGACTCCTGCAGACTGTGTAACTTCCCCATTTTTTCCCCAGTGTTTTCCTAGTCATTCCCATGCCCAAATTTGTCACCCTGCCTTTTATACCATCTCACCTGATGAAGCAATGCAGAGATTTTGAAAGCTTCCAGATTGGTTCTGATCCTTTTATTGGCCTAATAAAGAGATTTCAGTCATATGGATCTTGGGATTTTGTCTATGGTCAACATAGCTACCTTTGCTAGTTTTGGTAATCGTTTTTAAAGTCATTTCTAATAATGAAGAGGTGTGTGTCTTAGTGGCTTTTCCAGGGACCCGCCTTCTGACTTTCCAGCAGCAGCTGCCAGGCTGGGTCTTTGATCAGAGTGGTTTATCAGAGCAGTTTGTCACAACTGTATATTAGCTTTTTTCCTTTTCCAGATCTGCCTTTAAGCCCTTCAGAAATCTCTCTGAAGATGTTACTGCGAATAACACAATTGCATTTGACATTCTTAAGAGGTTAAATGACTGCAAAAGGTGCTTGAGTCATTCTGCCTTCAGCAGTAAATTTAGGATTAAAGTTAAATGAAATCGATGGGAATTGCTTCTGAACCACCATGGTTAAGATTGTGCTGCATGGCTTCTCTATTTTTTAATCTTTTCACTGTGTACATCTTGATTTTAAGAAAGCTAGTTAAGCAGCTTGATGTCAATTCAAAGGTACAGAACAAAGTGCAGCAGCAACTCTACACTTACATTTCAATTCTCATTTCTGCCCCAGTGCAAGTATCTGTAAATAAATACTGTAGAAGAATTCTGTACTACTCAAGGACATGCAGGAAGCCTTTCTCTGCATTGTGTAATTTTTTTCCACCCAACTGAATCTCATTCTCATGGTTGCATTTTCCAGAGGCAGCAATATGGATGCATGCATGAGAGACTCCCATGGAAATCTTGCTAGGTTTCAAAGGAGACCTGTGTTCTATTTCACAGACTAGGAAACTGTGTGGATCGCCTGACCTACAGTCATCTGACTTGCTCCAGATGTACAGTCACATGTATAGTGTTTGGGTGCTGTCAGGAGGCAAAGCTAGAGAGAAGCTATACAAACTGTTGTGAAGCAGCCTTGAGCCTGCTCATTTAGTCACACGAAGAGGGAAATCCCAGTGCAGTGAGTGAACTGCAATCCAGAGATCCTTTACTGAACAGCTGCCTGGTAAACATATTAAGCTTTGGTGCAAGCAACACATGGACATCACAAGCTAAAGCAACAGACTAGGAGAGGAAAAGAGATGTACCAAGATAAGCAGTAGAAGTAGGTCCACAGGACTCCTTATAAGATGAAAAATTATTCTAGTTTCTCAAGCTCCAGTTTATAAATACAACCTCTGGAGACAAAGGTCTTACAGTAGGAATATTTGTATTTTTCTCAGAATTACCTTTATCTCCTTGGTTGATTTTAAAATTTCCTTTCTCCACTGCTTTTCAAAATCAGGACATACAACATAGGCCGAATCACTCTTGTTTAGCTCAAACAGGTCATCCCTTTCCAATGGTCTTTTATAGCCTGAAGTTATAACTCTGTAAAAATGCAAGTTAATTACTAAATAATACAAAGCCAAAATAGTAACACTTCATATGGCAGAAAATACAGATCTTGATCCCACACAACTTGTCTTACACAGTGAGAACAGCAACGTAAAGTGCCTAGGGGAGTGAGATGATCCTGTCTAAAATATTATGCTTCCAAAGCACTAAAGCAAACAAAGCAGGATTCTGGATTTTCTCCATCTCCTGTGAACAGGTGTGAAACCATGAGATAAAGCAAAAACTGGTTCCCATCTTTCCTCCCACTGATTCAAACATCACTTTGCCTGACAAACGGAGAGAAATGGTTAGAAAATGTCCAAAAGTATAGCCAACGTTTGATGTCAGAAGCAGGCCTTTGAAATTGATACTAAGAAACACATTTAAGCATAAATGTTGGCAGGCCTATACCTTTAATGAAGTATTTATTTATTTATTATTTTATTTAAAACTTTTGTACCCCGTCCACCACTGGCATCTCAGGATGGCTTACAATAAGAAATAAATATAATAATGAAACAGACACAGCATCCAGCAGTAAAGACAAAAACCCTAGTTGACTCTAGCCTTATTTGGGCATTCTAGTCACCCTTCCTGGAGCATGCTGGGAACTAAGGGCATCTTTCTGTCTATAAATACATACAATTGCATTCAAAATGGCTGTAACAGGGAAGCTTTTCCCTCTACATAGGCTCTTCACATGATTTAGAACCCCTGCTCCAGGTGTTCACCCTCCTATTCATGGATGAGGATGGGTGGACGGGAAAGCTACCAGGATCAGAATATCCAAGCAGCGTTTTGTGCCTGTGCCATCTTAAGATACATACAAGCTTGAGTGGACCTGGCCCATTAACAAGGTATAAAGAGAACCAGATGATTTGCAATTATGCAAGAAAATAAGAACTGAGACAAAACTTGTTCTCTCATGTAAAATAAACAAACAGGAAAAGAAACAGAGCAAGGCAGCCAGATGTTCTACACTGTGGGTAATAACAGTTGGATCTTCTATTATGAAAACAAGCATTTGTGTATTCTTGCCTAAATGAAGCAAAAGACAAATATTTCAAAATGGAGGAAGCACAGAATGGAAAAGAAAATGACAACTGGTGTGAGTCAGGTGACATGATGCCGTCAGGCAGACTATCAACTAGAAGGAAAGTCAGTGGGGCATGTCTAAGAGATAAGCCAGGAGGGAATCCTAAAAGATATATTTAGAGTATTGCCATGTGACTGTCAGGATCTGGGCTGCTCTGGTGGCCAGAACCAGAACATCTACCACTGTATTTACAGGAGCAGACCCTAGTCCCTCTGGAGATCTCATTCTACTGAAAAGCACCAGCTAGGAGTCCTGGGGGAAGAGCTATATAAGAGCAAGCTCTTCCCTCCAGAACTAGCCTCAGCAACACAGGCCTTCCTGTAGCTGCAGTGCAGGCACCTTTCCTTCATACTCTGGTCACGTTGCTTCAGCAGCACAGGTCCCGGGCTTATCTCCTGCCTGACCTTTCCTGCTCCTGAATCCTGCTTTTCCATGTTGCCTCGCTGTGGTGCCTGCCTCTTTCCTCAACTATGTCATGCCTCACCATGTTGCCTCAGTAATGCAAGGCTTCCTGCAAGGTGTGGTTCAGCTCCTGCATCTTGCCTGATCCCTGCTACACCTGGTTCCTTGTTGCCTCACATATCTTGCCTTGCTATGTGTTGCACCCTATTACCCTGCCCAAGGGACCTGCACCTCTGCTTATCTTCCTGGTTCTCAACCCTTGGCTTGTTCCTGACCACATCCTTTTCTGTTCTAATGCATACTTCTGGTTCCTGACCTTGGCCTGCACCATAACTATGATTTGGACTCTGTCTTTCCTGAAGTTCTGTTGCCCTGGTCCTGGTGCCTCTATTGCTTTTGCCTTGTCTCTGGTCACCCACATCCTGGCTGAAGATCCTGACAGTGACCAGTCTCACGACAAAGAAATCAGTCAAAGTCTGAAAATTGGACTTTGGAAGCTTACTCGGTAAGCCAGGCGTCCAGTAAATGTTTCAGTCCAAGGGGTTGTGTTGCATTCGTGGGACGCACCACAGGCAAAAAGGTTGGGCCAAATGTAACACATTTACCAACATATTCTAGGATTTCAAGTTCTTCTTGTCTGTAACTAACCTTTCAAATGACAGGGGGAACTGCACAGAAGCCAAAAACCACCAAACTATCAGTGATTCAGAAAGAAATAATAAGAGGTGGACTGGGGTCCCAGGCAGTAGTTTTGGCATTTGGTTATCAGCTTCTGCAACTCTGCCATAAACAAAGAGTTGGAATCAGTAATCAGAAAAGGCAGAGCTGAAGATGAGGAACACTTAGGCCTGAAGGAAAGGAAGCCTCTTAAAAAGAAGTCAAACTTGTTAACTAGCATGAGTTTGTTGAATAACACAGCACTATCTTTTACAGATTTTGAAAAATGGTCTTCAGTCCTATCCTTCTACATACAGATGCAAACACCTTTGATTCCAAAGAGATGCAAACACACACCATTACATTAAGTTGGCTGCTTATATTAATATCTCATTCTCTGCCATACTTTCAGGAACTTGATTGTTCTATTTAATCTTGGCCATTTTGAAATAAACCCGTGACTCCAAACATATAAACAGTGAGTAGTGCTCACGGGTATTTATTATAAGTAACTTTGTGATGGCTGACTCATCTAATCAGATTGTCATTTCAACTTTTTAAAAGAGGTTTTAATAATTGTAATGAGATTGATCCCAGAATGAGTTCTGGAAGAGAAAACAGGGAAGCATGATTCACTTACATAAATGTTGTTCAGTTCTCTATGCTAAATATTGACTCAATCTAATTTCAGATTCTACACTACGCACATACTGTAGATAATGTAAAAACGTCAAACATGCAGAAGCTTAACAGAGAAACATGATGATGGTATCTATACTTCCTCCTATATTTAGGCTATAGACGCTAAACATGCCTGCTGCACCAGGAAGGCCAAATGGCACTCTGGGAGAGGCTTTCCCAAGGCTCATTTAATGGGGGAGTGGTTGCTTGGATCAATGTTCTGATGTATTGTCATATTTTCATTCTCCATATTCCTATAAGCCCAGAACATGCCAGAGACATTTTGTTGCCCAAGATGGCACCTCCATCTCATCCCATCTACAAAGGCTGGCCTAACTTGTAGCTGACTCTTACTTTAACAGTAGTCATAGCACAGTGTCCCCCAAGGCACCTGAAGGGCACCACAGGTCTCCTCCCAACATTGGCCACTATTCCCTGTTGGGAATGGGAAACTTCCCATACCACTTGGGAATGGGAAACTTGGTTCTCCTACTTTTTATTAGAAAACCTTCACACCATGCATGTACTTATTTATGTCTATTGGGGTATGTGTGACCAAAAAAAAATAAAATAAAAATCCTTTAATAAATTAAAAGCTTAAAAAAGTTCTATGTCTTCTTCAATTCTGGTTAAGATTGATTTACTCGAAAGCTTGCTATCTTTTTAAAAGAACTGCATGTATAGCTTTTATACCTGCTAAACCAGGAATATGTTATCTTGCTGAGAAAGGATGCACCTTCTTCAGGGCTGCATTTCTGTAGAAAAACACATTTCAAAAGATCTGTCATTAGCCTGTGCAGAAATAAAATAAAATGTGAAATTTTGCAGGAGTTTGAAAGTTTGCTGTTGAATGTATATGAAGTTTACACACACACACACATGCACAAATACTTCCAGTTTGCATGGTATTATACCATCAGCATGCATGGCATTTTGTTGAATGCATCTGGCTACAGCCCCTATTGTCTCATGCACACCTAAAAAGACATGCATAAATATTTGAATATAAGAACTGAAAAAATATTG
This sequence comes from Varanus komodoensis, assembly GCF_004798865.1. Lineage (NCBI taxonomy): Eukaryota > Metazoa > Chordata > Lepidosauria > Squamata > Varanidae > Varanus > Varanus komodoensis. The sequence goes on from NW_025335941.1 coordinate 21,607,673, forward strand.
TCACAGTTGACTCTTGCAATTCCAAACAAGTTTTGCAGTGACTTTGGCCAGGCTCTTATCACAGGACAGACAGGCCTGATACTCTTATTATCAATCCTAAAGATAATTAGGTTAGTTAAAAGTAAAAATAGTTTATGCAGGAAGCAAGGACACTAAAATCCACAAGAGCCTATTTCAAGTTCTGTGAAAAGAATAGCATCCATTGTTTTATTTGCATGCTACAATGTTGATAATTAGGGTTGCAAGCTGTCACTCAGTAAGATATGTCTTTAGTTATAGACACACAGGACACATAGATTTGGATTGCTAGTTTATATCAATATGTAAATCCAGGCTAATCACACATACTGCTGAAGTCACTGTGCCCCCAGTCTATCCACTGACTCAAGGACTCTTTTCTGTTTGGGGTGGCATTCATCTTTTTCCTAGAAATCTTTCTGGGGTTGTTCTTAGTTCCTGATTTCAACTTTCGGATCATGGCCCTTGCTTGGGCATGTACGTCCTTCAAACATCCTCCCCTTGGGTGCTGCTTCCCTTGGCTTCTGCTCCACTATTATTGAGCAATTTAGGGGCCATGGTTCAATGGCAGAGTACCTGTTTTGGACTCCAAAGGCCACAGATTCAGTTTCTACCAATTCTAGTAGATTTGGCATCCCAGTGATTGCCAGAAGATGTAGGAAAATTCCTGTATGATATCCCAAGTTAGTAAAGACAATACGGAGCTTAATAGTCTGACTCAGCACATGGTAATACCTAAGAACCCAGAAGATCTTACCAAACTGTATAGAAAAGCAAAACAAGGCAAATGAAATTCACTGATTGTGAAATGTGATCCTAAAAAGACCCTATCAACTTCACATATAATTTTATGGGAGCTGAAAAATTCTTAATTAAATGTACAATCCTTTATACACTTCCCTGGGAAATAGTGGGGTTTAGTTTTGGGCAGACATACCTAAGATATCACTGTTAAGTTATTCAGCATACTAAGGGTTACTGTGTGATGTTGTTATGCCTCTGCCTTAATGCAACCCAGTTTTGCAATTCATGGTCTAGATTATACCTTTCAAAACATGAAGGTTTTGTGGCATCTTAAAAACTAAGGCTTTTATTTCAGCACAAGCATTCATGGACACTGTCCTGAAATATTACATGCTACATTTCACTTCTCTTTCACAGCTCAGTTTTCATCTCTCCAGCGTATGTATATAAATCTGCCAGAAACCTGATGAAGTAGACTGTGGCCATAAAAGCTTATGCCAGAATAAATGTATTGTTTTTCAAAGTGCCACAAGGCTCTTTGTTCTTTTTGTTTTGTTTTGCCTGATACAACAAACAGGTCTCTGGAAATTATAAAATTTTAAAATTACTTTCTCCTACTCTGCTTTTAACACTTCAGGCCTGCTCACAAGCAGCACAAGAGGGGCTCAAAGATACAATTCTTGGTTTTATTTTTTGTTCCTTATAACTTAAAAGGAGTGTAAGTACAGCACAAATTAGCTCAGCAAAGAAGCGGTGAGAGGTGGCATTTTACTCATTTGTCCTGGGTCATATTCTCCAAGTGAACCCTTCTTTCTCCCAGTAGCCACAATTAGCTTTGCAGGAAGGGAGGGAAAGAAATCAAGAAAATACAGGAGCTGTCTGTCTCCGCCAGCACAACTAACAGCAGCTTGAGATGTGTGGAATGCGCACAGACACATGCAGAGTTTCAACTAGGAAACTGGCATGGCCAAACATCTCCCATGGCATTGCTCCTCCAATCAAATTACCCTCCAGGGGGTCTTTTAAATGTCAGTGCTTAATGCAAATCTGATCACAGCTATCCCATTATCACACCTGTTTTAGCCTGTAACAAACGTGAGCATGACCAACATTTAAGGGAATTCAGAGTGCATCAATTATTCCTCCACCTAGTACCATGGTCTGGATCAAGAGCATTTTGACTGAAGGGCTTGCAGATCAGAGTGTGTAACGTCCAGGTTGTCAGAAGAACTATGACTAGTTCTAAAATCAAAATTAATTACATCTTCTGTATAATGCATTGTTATATGATGAGCTTGTAACGGGAAACTTAAAGGATGGCTTTAGAAAGCAAATCACATATTCATAACCTAAGCGGGAACCCACCTGGGACTGTGATTCATGCATGTCTAAGCTTGTTTGGACTCGGACTACGCCAGCCAAAGGCTGAAAAGCGCTACCCCTTTTCGTGAGCTACCTTTAACCTCCCACCTGCTTTACCAAACAGCAGCTTGCAGAACACCCAGCTCCAGCACGGAAGAAACCTGCGCCCTTGCATGTCCCTTCTCCTGGCATCAGGCATCATTGTCCACTTTCCCAGGGTTCCTCCCGGAATGTACAGCAAGGCGAGAGCACCTCTGAACACATGCAGAGTATGCCGAATAAGCACGATTACCGGGAGCAGGATCTCCACACCTAAAGCCCGCTCCCGCTTTCTAAGTCCGCGGGGCTGAAAGAAGAGGGGTCCCGCCCCGCATTTCTCTCCCTTTCTACAAAGACACTCCCCTATTTTTAGAACTATCTCAGGCAGATCCTCACTAGCGACATCTACCTTTCGACTGTAGGGCTGGAGGCGTTCGTAGGCGCCTTCCCGGGCGCCCCGCGTTTCTTCACCCCCCATTTCCGTGTCTGTTCCCGGACTTTGCAGCAGCGAACAGCGCCGGCTCCACGCAGGTCCGGCGGGCGCTTCCCTCGGGGCGTCCCCGCGAGAAGAGGCAAGGCGGGGCTCTGCCGCGCGAGAGACGAGGGCAGCCAATCCGGCCAAAGACCGCCCACTAGGGAGGGGCGCCCAAGGGCCGGAGAACGCCGAGGGAGGGGGCTGCGTGCTTGTCCAAGTTAGCCTCGGATCGCCTTGCTCAGTGCCCCAGGTCTTGCTTCGAAGGTAATAGCAGTGATAGCTTGATTACGGTGGGGAAGCAACAGTACCTTTCCCCGATTTTCTTAGGGTCCAGAGAAGCATAATTTTAACCGAATGGCTACCTGCTATGCCTCTTTGATGTCTGTTTAGAGTAGGTGTAGGGGCCCCAATCCATAGCGTCTCCTAGCTTCCATGCTAGGGTCTCGAGCCACATCAGGGCTCCCGCACTCACTGTGCAGTAAAAAATGGAAAAAAGGGGATAGATCCTAGACCCATATTTAAACAAAACCCAGAACTACAACAATCAATAGCGAATATAACCGTAGCATAATAATAATGTCAAAATAAAGACCGCAGCAAAGGAAGGATTTTCAAGCACTCCTTCTGTCCTTCTTTCTCTGTGCTCCTTTCCCATCGCTGTGCAAATGACTGGAGCAATTTTTCCATTCATTTCCGTGGAACGAGGATGCCCAAACTTTCCACCTTTTCAAGAACTTCCAGTGGCTGTTGGTGATGGGGGGACTACAACCACCCACCCTTGTTTCCCGCCAGGAGAGATTTTTCGACTCCTAATAAAGCCAGTGAACTAATCCTTCCATCTGGGGAGAGGTGAACTCCCCCCTCCAGCCGTTTCTGGCAAGGACGACTTATCCTCCATGGGCAAGTGAATGGGGGGGGGGGGTGTCTCTGTTTCTCTCACCCACTCCAGATGCCTTTTCAATGCTGTAGAACTCACATGTGGTGGTAGTGGGGATACCTTCAGGTCTGCCTTAGTCCGGCTTTGCAGGCCCCCTGTGGCCACAGCACTGGTCATCTTCACTTTAGGGGAAATGCATTCCCCTGCAGAACAGGTTAAATGTTGTTTTACCCAAACAAACTACAAACCAAGAGTGTACCTCTGTGTTACATGGATTGCATCTTGGTCTTTAGCTCTCACCCAGGCATTGATTCAGAACACTGGAGCTGCTAGACACAGCTTTAAAATAATGTTTCCTTCAACTTCATTGCTCCACACATCCCATAACGCAGCCTTGATCTTGAAAATAAATGCAATGGTTGAGGCACTTGCACTGGCAAAGAGGACTGACTGCTATTTCTCAACCAAAACTTTTCAGCAGTTTAATATGTAGTGTTGATATAGCCAGTATTCAGGTATAATATAATCTTCCTGAGCTGTTTTTTCCTACAGAATAAATGGGTTTTTAAAATAAGAAAGCTATCCAGTGTAGGGGCATACCCACCCTCTTATCCCAATAGTCCATGCTGTTTCCTGACAATGCATTAGCACATTGTATATTAGAACTATCAGAACATATTAGAATCCAAGGTATCATGAACAGTATTATAGCCTTCTGAATCCATCCTTGCAGGTGGATTCTATTTCTTAGTTCTATTTACAGATCACCAAGATATCAGTGCAACCACATCAGATAGTAGAAGTCTTCTGATACCATTCCATTATAGGACAAGGGTGGCTTTCTTCATATAGCAGTGGTGGGAATGGAATAGAGTTATCTGAATTGTGTGGGATTGAATTCCATCCACCTCATGGTGGCTATTTCTATTAAAACAAAAACAAACAGAACAAAGCACCACCATACATGTTCAGGAATAATACATTTAATACCAACATATAGTTTAACTTTAACTTTTTTTGCAATGGAGGGTGCAGGTGAGGACATCTTCCTTCCAAGGAATTATAATCAGTGAATACATATGCTGATAAGGAAGTAGGGATGCCAAAACAATACTTGACTTATGCAGGGAGGGGATAAAAGAGAGAAACATACAGTTATCATGAAAAGGTGCATAAACAAACCAATCATGTCTTCATTTGGTTGTCAGTGTTTGGAAGGCCACCACCCATTTTTTTGGTCAGTGGGCATACTTTGTGATTTTGAGAGAGCATCACATCCACTTTCCCAAATGCCTGCCATGTGGTGGCTGGTCACTTCATGAAATGATCACTATGGTGGGCATGAGCATTCATAAGACACTCATTTTCCAACAGGCAGCTAGTGAGACCGTAAGAAATTTGCCACAAAACCTGAATACAAGAAATAGTGTAAATTGTAAAAAGCAAATCCACCGTTTGAACTCAAATGAGTATGGCATGGCTGGTTAGCAAGGATCTTGCCACAAGGCAGAGAAGTCTTTTAGGCCAGTACTACAGAATAACAGAGCAAAAGCAAGTAACCCATTGCCACAACCAAATGAGCCAAACTACAGCACTATAGGCCAGAGGAACTGTCACATTTTATTGGGCAGGTCCATATGACTTAGCAAGGCACATTGCACAAAACCTATACAGCGTGGCTTCTTTGCCCCAGGGCTCATGTTGTGCTCGACAAATGATTGGGTTTGGCATAGTTCCAAAGCTACTCCCTCCTTGGTGCTCCTCCAGGTATCCCAGGGGACACTGGAAGCACTGAAGTTGCTGCCTCTCCTTGTGCTATGCAGCTCTGATGGATTTGGGACTTTACCTGCATTTATTGTGTCATCCAGATTCATTCAAAATGCCAAAAACAGGAAGTTATAAACCCTACAAAAAGCCATGGCTTGTTGAGACTGCTTTGTAGCTGCAAAGATATTTGGGGTGGGGGGAGTGGAGCTGAGTCTGGACAATCTAAGCCAAGTGGATCCTTGTGGATCTACAAATGCGAAATATATATTATGCTTCTTCATGTCATCAAGGGCCATGCTCACAAACGTAAATGGTACTGGCCAGTTTCCAAATGCCCCTCTCTCTTCTCTACCTTTAGATTCAAAGTAACAAATGTGCACAAGTATGAAAAAAGTAGATTTTACCCAGAAACATGCTTGCATTACATTGTGATATTGTATGAAAACTCAATGTTTTAGCTATTTGCATTAGTTTTCCTATATTCATTCAAGTCTTGCTAAATATTTTCAGATATTCTCATGCCTGTTTCAAAAAGAGAATTAGCCTGCCATATTCTTGTTTTGTGTCTTTTATTGTGTAAAAGATTGTGGCATCCTTTTCATACATATATTTACTCAGCATTAAATCCTACTTATTATACTCTTTAATGTTATTATTTCCAAGTGAGACTGCAATCATGTGTGTACTTATTTGAGAGCAAGTTCCTCTGAAGTCACTGTACTTCCAAAATAAATCATGCAGGATCAAGCTCTGCCAGTTCAAACATGCAGAAATAACTAATAATTCAACAATTTAGGGTCTGTCAGCGAAGAATTTATGGCTTTCCTAGCATAAAAAATAAATATATTCCACCAGGAAAGCTAGCATAACTAAGTGTGTCTTTAACTTAAGCTTGAGCCTGACACATAAGGCCTTTATGTGCATGAAGTGTTTTGATTACATGTCTGAACATTCAAATATCCTGCTAGCATTCTGAAATGGCAGAGCTCAAGAAAAGCTACTCCGCATGCTACTTTTGCATATTTAATTGGCTGAACTCCAGGAGGCATGTAGGAAAAGCAGGACAATACAAATCATAAACTATTTCTGTACAGTCCTATGTTTGTTTAAATAGGAAAAAGATCCTACAACACATTAGGCCTTTATGTGCATAAAGTGTTTTGATTACATGTTTGAACATTCAGATATCCCGAATTATAGGTCTTTTGTTCCTTTCTAAACCTGCACAGAACTGCACCCTTAAAATCAATGTTTAAATCACACCAAACTTAGTGTTAGCCCATTTTACTGTAGAAAGTCACTAGGTGAAACAATACAGATTCTAGTATTCCTTTGTTAGGTATGCACTGTTTTAATTGTTGTTGATCAGGCATAAAAAGTAATTAAGCTATGCCCTCCTTTTGCGCTGGGGGTCAGCCTGTGTAATACCTTGCTTCAAATCATACATTTTTCTTCAGATTGAAGTTACCGTAATAACCATGTCATATTTTTTGCAAAACAAATTAGTGAAAACCAGAGAAACTTTGTTTCTTGAAACTATGTAGTCAGGCTCATTGACATTTATGTTACTATATTTTTATTCATTTTCTCTTTGTTTTTTTCCTATCATTTTCCATGCTACTGTCACTGTCACTTTTCTCCCGAGGTCTTTTCCTTTTAGGCATATTGTCCTCAACTAGATACTGTGTGTGGTTCTTTGGTTCTGGGTAGATACATTCAAAAGAGCCTTGCCTTGGATTCAGGTAGGGTGATACAGGAAAACTTGGAAATGGTGGTGGTGTTGTCATCTGATAGTAAGGAAACCGCTGTCCCATTGGACTAAAAGGAGTATATTGCTGTGCTAAGAAATAGGTCATCTACAAAACAAAAAGTAAAACACATTTTAAAGTTTTGCACACAGACATTTATCGCTATCATTAAATCAGCTTGAACCAACTTGTTGGTATGTAAGCTTTCAAATTACACTAACTTGGTTTGCACATAATGCTAGCTAGTGGTTTATTTAGTTCATAAGCAGACCATGATCATGTGATGGACAGTTGAACTGTGGTTTGTTCTCTCAGTTCCTGGAATGTTTGTTTCCTTCTTCCTTCATCCACTCTTTCCCCATTTTCCAAGTGCCTTTGAATGCTATAGAATGGCTGGGAGGTACTTTTCTTACCTGCTTCCTCTGTAACCTGGTGAAACAACCCATGACTATATCATGGTTCCAGGTTCAGACTTAGCAACAACCCATGATTTAAACAACTGTTGCTTAACTCATGACTTGTTCAGTCTTCACATAAATCACACTTACACGTTTAGCATGATGTGAAAACCCTGAATAATGGTTGGTTATATAATATGATGCCTATGGGTGCCATGGATCGTCATTGGTTAATTAACCCACAACAAACCACAGCATGTAATCTGAGCCAGGCCATGGTTGGTTAGCACAATTCAGTGGACACATCACTGCATGCTAGAATTCAACAGCCAATGCTGTCAGTTATCATTATATTGGAATCCAACCAACTGAATCTGTTCTGGGATAGATTGTAAATGTAAGTCATTATAAGTTATTTACGGACAACAAAGTTGTCTGCAGGTACAAAGTATGTCACTCCAGATCAGGTTGTGGCCTGCTGTCAAAATCATTTCCAGTTCAAACAACAGAACATGTTAATGGCTTTAGGTTATCCAGAGGGTTTTTTGGTTTGTTGTTTAAGCTTGTATTAGATACTGGTTAGGTGTGCCAGACATGCCTCTGTGGGCAGTCATACTTCTGATTATACTGTTTGAATCATGCTGCCTTCCCACTGATATCACTAATGTTCAGCTAGAGGTTAGCTGATTGTTTCACACTGACCCAGCCCAGAATGCTTCCTACTCAAATGGCCAGAGTGCATCAACCCATCAGATGTGGCTAGGCCACTAGAAGATGCCACAAAGGATACCGCTGCAGGGTCTGGCTGATTCCTTCGTGAATTGGTATAGGATGGTGGTACAACTCAAGTATAGCCTGGACATGCATGTGGTGGCCATGTCGTGAGCAGAGCCAGCTGGAGCTGGGGGTCAGACTAGATGGCCTGGGAGGCCCCTTCTGACTCGCTCTGTTTCTGTTTCTAACTCCCATGCAGAGATGATCAACCAGCTGTAAGCTTGGCTTCCTTTGCTAGTTGGTAGCAAGGAATCTGATCAGGCATGAGTGCAGGTAGAATTAACCCAGTTGGCAGTGCAGCAGAAAAAAGGACAAAGAACTTCCACAAATTTTGCCCTTGACAGTTCCCTGCATTACACAACCCATGAAATCTGCCTATACTACTACTGCTGAAATAGATTTATAATTACTATTCCAAACTTACCATATTTTGAAAGGCAGAATAACTGTGATGTGGACTATCATTCATCTGAAAAGGACTAACAGTGAATGGAGCACCACTGTAAGGGTCTATATTCCTGCAAAAATCAAGGATGGGCATATGTGAATGGATGCTCATAAACTTATCCATCTAATCAACAAATCCTATTAGATGCGATCTGGGCTCTTTTAGGACACCTGTATACATGTCTACTTATTAGTAAGGCCCAAGGAGTTCACTGGGTTTTATTTTGAGAAGAGAGTGCATAGACTTGTAGCTTTACTATCTCTTCTCATCTGAATCAATAAGAAATTCAACAAAATAAAAGCAAGCTGAAGTTAGCAAAAATGCTAGTTTATGGAATGGAGCAGCTCAGCAGAGATCACAGACAGGTGCTTTGTTCACCTGTCCAGATTCAGAAACTAAATTTTTCCCTTCTTTCTAGCATTAGTTTAGAAGTGCCAAAAATCCTATTGTGCAAGTATTGGGTTCTGTGGGTACAAGAGAACTGCAGAGGCAGGGTGACCCTGTTGGACACCATTGACTGTAAAACTTGCTTCCAGTAAACATGCATACATAGGACTGGGCAGAAATCAAAGATGAAGTTTTCAGCATTAGTTCAGAGAGGGAAGGATGCTGTGTGTATTAGGAGTTACAATTAATTATCTTTATTTTTAAAGCTCATGACAATTGCCATATTTATAGGCACATGCAAGAAACAAACCATTTTATATAACCAGGACTGGAAGATCAATTTTATTCTAATTTAAGCATAAGGCTGGACAAACTTACCTGGAGGTAAGTCCCACTGAGCTCAGTGGGATTACTTCCAATTACATAGGGTTAAATTTTTCCTGTCCATTCTGTTCATGCAATCTTGTGCTCACATGAGAGTAAATCCACATCAACTACCCCAAAACACACACTACCAGCATCCTCAAATAAAGTGTATGCCAGGGAGCCAACTGGGTGACTTTGGGCCAATCACACTCTCAGTCTAACCTACCTCACAGGGTTGTTGTGGGGAGAAAATTGAAAGCAGGAGGAGAAGATTGATATAAGCTGCTCTGAGTTCATAAGAAGTGAGATACAAATCTAATAAATAAATACGGTCTATTCCCTATATGGCCCAACAGTATTCATTGCCTCAGAATTCCCAACAATATTGGAAGACTTGGCTGGATCTACAAGGTCAACCAAGCCAACAATATATATTTATGAAAGACTCTTAACAGACAGCCATCTTGACATCCAGACACTCAGAAAAGAGTGAGAAATTAGAATGCCACATCCAACCACACCAGTGGGAAATGGCTACATTCTCTATACAATCCATGGAAATCCACGAGCTGAAAGTGCACCTTATACAGCAAAAGCTGCTCTTTTGGGCATATATGACTCTACAGCACCTGTTTCAGAAAAACACGATTACCCTCTAATAAATGTTGGTGATGTACGATGGCATCATTCATGGTGGCCCCCTTCTGGGCAAATTGTTAAACAAATCAACTTTGTCCTAAATATGTCATTTGTGTTTAAATATGTCAATGTATTGCTGAATTACATTCCCCCATCCTGGAAGTTATTCCCTGGCCAATGCAGCTGGACTATACGAATCCTCATGGTGCCTCAGAGATTCAAACTATGGAGATGGAATGACAGATCATCTCCTCCAACCATGCAATGAACTGACGACCTTGCAACACCGCCATCCTATGAGAGAATATACCACCAATGACAACTTTGTCTCAATACCCATTCTGACATTTGGTCAACATACCTCAGCCTCTATTATGGATGTGGAACAGGAACTTTAGATATTTATGTACATACATTTGAATATACATGTATATATATCTATTACTAATAATACTTTCAAGACCAGTGTGCCTCTGTGTGGCTATATGTTGTGTTTTGGTACAAATAAAAATTATTAATATAGTGAGATATTTCCAAGTAAAAAAGTGTAAGATCATTGTAGAGGGTTTCTCCCAACTGTAAAAGCCTCTTTCTATATTGCACTAGAACACCTGTTGATCAGGAAAATCAATAAAACCCTTCACTGCATATATACCAGCTGACAACATTTAATAGGAAACTTCACAGCAGAGTTTAGTTCTTGAAGTATTTACACTGGAAAAAATGCTAAACCGTAAATCCTATGCAAACCCAACAGAATATGTTGCACTGAAATCAATGGGTTTTACTTCTGAGTAGATTTGCTTAGGACTGCACAGCAGGTGTTTCTACTACCTGTATACTGATGATTGTCCATCATTTTCCATATTCTTGCAAGGGTTGCTTAACTCAGGACAGTGTGAACTTCCTGTAAATGGAATAAAAAACAATTTGTGATTAAAGATTTTCATTAAAATGGTCATAAGAACACTTCAGTTTTTGTCTGAAAGATTCATTAGTTACAGCATCTCTGCAGTTTACAGTGTCTCTTAAACACCAGTTAAAGAAAAACAATTTAAAAGAAAGAGCAGAACCTGTCCAAGCCACCATTTCTACCCACCTCTGAAAATCGAAAAATAGTTCCAAATTGCTCTCAGATTCATGTAGAAGTACCACCCCACTCACAGACTATATTGCTTTCTTGGTTCATACTATTTAGTGCTTGGTAAAAGTATCTACCACAGCAAACCTTAGAAGTAATTTCTTTAGTGACCTCAGAGAACAAGGGTGCAATCACTTGTTTAGACAGAGAAGAGTCCAGAAAATGCCCCAGCCACCCTAAAAAAAAGGGGGGGGGAATCCAAGAACCATGAAGTTGCTCCTGCTTTTTCCTCAAACCACTGTGCCGTGTAACAGATAACAAAATACTTTTGAAAATAAGCAGTTTCAAAAGCAGTTTGTGATTTACAACCAGTGGTCAGACAAAGAACAAATGTAAATACTTTAAAATTTCCTTGGCTAAAACGTGAGACCCTTATTTGAGCCCAAGCAGTTTTTTGAATCCTTCCCAAGGTGCGCCTTTGGGTCATTATTGACCTATTACAGTTTGCAAATGTGAATGAGAATACATATTCATTGAAAATTAATTCGCACTCTCTCACACACACACACACTTTGTGGTGATAACTTTTCCTTTTACCAGGTTTTATAGGAAATAAGAAAAAAAGTTATCTTGGAAAATGGACCAGAATGGTAATTTTGAAGGAAAGTTTCTCAATTTCTATCTAACTTGCTAATATCTATCTACAAGCATGAAAAAGGGAACGGGAAAGTTTGGGCAAAGACATTTAAATGTGTATTATTTCCTGAAAATCTGAAGAAGAGTAACTCAAAGGACTATCAGCTTCAAGGGCTCTTATTCCAGTATAATACTCTGCTAAGTATGGGAAACAAAGCAAAAATTTTATCATAGAAGTCTTTCTTGTACAGACTCTTGCTTTGATTCACAGATATTCTTCTGGAAATCAAGAACATGTGTGTTCACCAAACAATTTTGTTTACTGTGATAGAATCTCTTGCTAACTTGTAAGCATGCGAATCCTTATAGGTCACAAGTACTCATCAGTGGATTACAAAAGAAAAAAGAAACCTTATGCACTCAGTATTTTTCACGATATACTCAGTATCAATGCACTAGTCTAGACATAGTATACTCTACTCTCCCTCAATAGCAACCATCTCTTTCTGTTTAGCTACAGACTTTGATGCACCACTTCTCATGGTTTTCCATAATACAGCAATCTATAAAGAATTATTTTTTTGGTAAATAATTATTGGTAGGCAGCTAAACCTACCAAACCGATATTGCACTTTAATTGGTCTTCCATATAAACGAATTCCATTCAGCAAAGCCATGGCGTAAGGCACTGACTCTGTGTGTTTAAAGCAGACAAATCCAAAAGTCTTGGGTTTTCCGTCTTTGTCCTTGCATATGGTCACTTTGGTCACTGGTCCAGCCTGCAAGAAACTTGCACATTACTTTCTCATAAAACCCAGGAAGGAAACAGCTTTTTAATTTGCCATTTCTAAGACTCACTGGCCCAGCACATAAAAAGATATACAGTGATGGGTAGAAACCATTATGGTATTCCCAGCATCAAACACCTGACCTCATTCTCCCAGTGTAGTGGTTTTACTTAAATATACAGAGGATATGTACTGCCAATTGCATGGCTGTTTCCCAACCTGCATAATTATCTCGTATTGTATCATTTTTTTGGCTTATAAGCTTAATTTATGTGAATTTAGGCAACTAGTTAAATACTTTTAAGATATTTTTCTTTGCAGAATTAAGATCAGCTCCTATATATATTTCTGTCTAAATGTTCCATTATACAAGCACAAGTTGGAGTTGTAGAATACCAGAATTATGAAAAACATGAAGTGCTTATTCTGGCTTATTCCACCATTTACAGATAATATCAAACTTTTTGCTCTGAAATACAGCCATGGAATGCTTAGAAATCAAGGGGCAGGTCCCGTAACATGATAACATCATGCAGTGCAGTCACAAACTACTCCAAGTGAGGAATAACAAATATGATGCCTTGTGTACAGAAGCTAAAAGAAGAAGGATAAGTAGATGCTTAAAGACCGTATCAGGCTCCATTCAGGGCTCAGGAATGCCTTTCATGGCCTTGGTTATCAGTTAGTTGCCTATTGAGTCCTATGGGTTGGGAACAGTATACAGAAGGTAGTGTGCGAACTAGCAGTGATGGGAAGAGGAAGAAAGAAGATGCCCTTTGATTGCCTGAAGGAAGGTAAATAAAATATTCCTTCTTTCAGTTCCCTTGTATCCTTTTTTGTTGCGAGATGATTGATAGTTCAATATCTATTCCAGTTTAAAAGATAACAGAACATAAAACTGTACCTTTGGCATCAACTAATCCTAACAGCTTCAGCCAGTAATTTGTGAGCTGGTTAAAAAAAGACTAAAATGGAAGTGTACTGCTTTCTGAATGAATCAATAGCAGATTCTTACTTGCCTGATGATGAAACTAGAAGTGGACTACAATTACAAAAGACTGCTCACAGAAAGGAACTAGATAACTTTGATGCTTTGAAACCCAATAAATACACCTGGTGCTCAATGTTATGGTGTTCTATGCTTCTGAGTGTTTTTAAAAAGAAATGACATCTCTAACAAATAATAACTTATTCCCCAGCATTTCCAAATAAAACCATCATTTGCTTTATTGTTCTCCCTTGTTTTCAGAGAAGTAAAATAGACTCCATCTTTCCATTCAGGGTTGCCTACTGAAGATGATGAGTTCTTCAAGGACAGGAAGTGTCAAATCAAGCATTCTGGTGTGTATTCTTTTAAACATGCTGATCTCCCTGTTCATAAATAAATACAGAAAAAAAGACATGCTGAAGCAAGCTACATAGACAGCTACCTTAAAATGTAAGTGATCACATGTACAGTTTTTTCTCTCTTACCAGCTACAAGGTGATAGTCCTGGATTGTAAAAAATATATATTTTTAACAATTTAATTCTCAGAAGGACTTTTAATATAGAAAGAAGGTAGACAAGATTCATAGTTTGTCCAACTGGAAAACTCCTTATCAAAAATAAAATTCAACAAAAGTGATAAAAAGATGAGGATTTAAATGAGCCAAACAGATGACTAAGTTGGATGGAAAGGTACCCTATCATTTCAACTTATTGTTTGGGAATGTTGTATTAGAATAGAATGGAGGATCTTCATATCACGGATTATTTGTCCTGCTATACCAATGATCTAAATGTTGCTATTTCACAAGACAATAGATGCCACATAAGTAGTCATGTGAAGCAAAGAACCAAGGATGTGAAGGGTAACAAAGTAGACAGGGCAAGAGAAAATATTCCAGCAATAATGCTTGGTAGGGAAGGGAAAATCTAAGCCAAAAAACCCAAACAAGATTTAATACTTGGTCCAAAGTGGAAATATAAGAAAGTCATGAACCTCTGCCATTTATTCCTTGATTATGGTTAAATGAGGAGTAATACATTTAACAAGTCTTTGACAAGAACTCTTTTAAACTCACAAGATGAAACACAATAAGGTTGGTGCTTTAGGTGCTCTTTTTGAAAATGGAAAGCAGAGGAACAGGAGTGCTTTCCACCAAGCAATGAGACTGAAAGATAGTAGGTGTATACTGGCTCTTTGACAATTGGAAATAATCAGGCCCTGTCCATTTCACTTGAGAGCTTAGTCATTCCATTGCTTTCAGGTGTTATTAGAGAACATTAGGTAACACAGGGATCTTGCAGCTGCAGGCCAGTGAAATGTTCAGCAGGTGAAATATTTCACACAACTGTATGTTTCTGCCCTAAAATGCTGCATCTGTTGAATTTTTGTTGGGTACGCAAATTGTACACAGGAACCCTGCAAAAAGAAGGGCTTTTCCACTTTTCAATTCTATTTATGTATTTGTTGTTTTTAGTCTGTATCACTTTTATTTGGTTGACTATTTACCAGAAAGGTATTATTTTCCATATAAAATACACATGGAAAATTCTGGACACATCCAGCATTCTGCAACTATTTTATCTTACTTTTTTATCTCCATATAGTGACAGAAAATGGTGCCAATTTCATTTTAACAAATCCCACGGTATAAAGTAGTGTTATGCTATTGCAGCCAAACCTGACAGTCTTGAGACAATTTAAACAATTCAGGGCGGTATTAGCTTTCATAAGTTACCGGAGACCATGACTGTATTCAAATGCAAGGGCAGAATCTTATGCATGTTTAAAAAAAAAATCCAGCAACTCACAATATGCCCCAGTCAGGGCTTCTTCTGCCTAAAATGCATAGGATTGGAGCCTAAGGATGAAATAAAACTCCTGCTTGCGTTTGATCCAAAAAGGGTATCCCGCAGTTTGGAACCATGCCCTGGCCCAAGTAGCTCCCCTGCCTCCACCCGTCTACCATTTACTGGGAATCCCCAGTGCTACCATTTACTGGGGATCCCTATATTGGCCTTTCCCGGCCCGGTACTCTCCAGTTGTGCTGGACTACAAGTCTCCCACCATCTCCAGATAGCAGGGATGCTGCGAGTGGCGATCCAACACACCTGAAAAGCAGCAGGTCGCCAGCTCATGGAGGCCTTCCCCGCCGCCCTTTGCTGCTTAGCCCCGCCCACCCCCAGCTCGCCCCGCCCACTTCGCCCCCGCCCCGCCCCGCCATCGCCTGCACCTGCAGGAAAAGCTCATAAAGAATCTCCTCTTGCACGCGGCTCTCCAAGTTCCCCACGAAAAGGGTCCGGTCGGGCTCTCCGGAGGTGGCCATGAGAAGCCGCGCAGCCCGGTTGTGCGCAGCAGACGGTCAGCGCGCGAGCTCCATCCGTGCTCAAACGGGGAGGAGGCGGAGGGAGAACGGGGAGGGGCGGCCGGCCGGCCGGCCAGCCAGTGAGCCAGCGCACTGGGGATAGCGTCGAGAGGCCGTAAAGCACGCGGCGCGTGCGCGCAACACGGGCAGAGCCGCAAAGAGCAGGGCGTGGTGGCCGCGCGTCTATCTGCAGGTAGAGTTCTGGTTCACGTGGCGTTCCGCACAGGCTTGGCCGCGTCATGTTGTTGCTGCAAGGGCAGGCGCAAGACGGACCTGCGCTTCACTATGGCATAAGCCAGCCTTGCCGTTGTGTTGGATTACAGCACCCATCAGCCTCAGCCAACATGGCAAGCAGTTCAATATAATGGAAGTTTCCAAAATAGCTGGGGGGCGGGGGTGGATTGGGGACGGCTGGAAGACGCTTCGTAGACCAGAGGCCGCCTCATCCGATGCATGAAGTCGGGGGGAAATGAAATGCAGAAAGTATCCGGCATTGATAATGCTACGTTTTTAATAGTGTCCATTAAAGAAAGTTGTCTCCAATACCACACCTATTTGTATATGGGATCTTACATCATTGTTTCTGCAATAACAGCGGACTAAAGGATAGTTCCCTTTGAGAAAGAAGGTTTACAAAGTCTCCTTGAACTGGATGATAAGGCAAACAGCATTTTTGAGGCAGGCAAAGACAGTAAAATTTCCCAAGGACAGACTGTTTCAAAAACGTGTATGTGGCAGAATGAGGAACACAATGTAGTTGCTAGAGATTGTGGTGCAACGTGTAATTTAAAATGGTGCTCTCTCTGCCTGATAGAATTTTTCATAGAACTTGATTTGTATTGGTGGGTGCACACTTCCTAATCTTCTATATATATTTTTTGCCTACATGTACACTGGCAGAGGTGGGTGGAAGTTTGGTTTGAAATCTTTCCTTTGCACATGGTCGATCTGTCTGGCTATTTTAAATAAAGAAATCTTTGGTTTTTCATCTCAGTCCTGGTGTGAACTTAAATTTCTCCATCACCCTTCATCATCCAACAAGCTTCATTTCAGAATGGCAGAAAGTAATGCCCAAGGCAGCCATTCTGAACTTGTCAAATGGAGCTCAATAGAGTAGGGTTCTCAGTCTACTTACACTGGAAACCCTTTCTTTGATTGGTTTCATTGCATTGCCCATCATGTGCTGTATCCTCTCTGAGTTACCCTGGATATCCTTGAGCCCCCCCCCCCCCAGCAACCCCACTTTTCTCTCTACACCTAATTTCACATACTTTCCCCCTAAAATTTCAATTTTATTATTCTACTCCCAGAAAACCTTGATCATAGCTGCAGTTGAAATGTTCGTAAACCTCACATGTAGTTAGGAGGAAGAATACATTTGTAAGGTATGAAAGGGGATTATATTTTTATTTAAGCAAACATGTTTAATATGTAAATTCAAGCAGCACTTTTTCAGCTTGGTTTATGATTTCTGAGTTGAAGACATCAAAAATAGGATTATCTCCATATATGTCTTAAACATAACTTTAAAATGTTGCAGGAGTTGCAACTATTCCACTGTCAAATTAATTTCAGTGGTATTGTGTGTTGAGATTTAGAAAAGAGAACTGGAAAATTCCTGATCTTTGACTGCCATCATGTGGTATATCCTGATATTGTAAGAAGACTTCATTTTGTTAGAGCAGTAGGATACTGGGACCAATGACTTAGGGAGGTTGTGAGCTCTCACTAGAGGCTATCAAGATGCAACTGGACAGACATCTGAGAGGGATGGTTTAACTGGAAGCCCTGTGCTGAGCAGGGGGTTGGATTCAATGGCCTGGCCTCTTCCAGCCCTACTATTCTGTGATAGGTTTTAAGTACTTCGGTATTAGTACTTCTAGGAATACTTCAATATCAGTAAAGTTATCTTTAATCACTTGTGTAAATGATTTAAGCTAAAATAGATTCTCATTTAATTAAGTTTAGTACAAGTTGCTTCCAGTAATTTAATTGCCTGCTGGAAGAAGTTCCATCAGTACAATTATGTACCTTAAATGTTTTTCTTGATTATAAGCTAAGGGAACCTTCATGAAACTGGTACCCTTCAAATGAAAATAAGAATCATTTTGGATCAGACCAAGGGTCTATCTACTGTATATACCAAGATATAAGATAATCCTTGAAACAAAAAATAGCAAAATTGGGAATTGTCTTATATGCCTGATGTATATAAATGCACCAAAATATTAACCACATCTTTGATGCAAATTGTATATGTGGTAGTCCAGCTTTCTGTTCACACATTGGCCAACCAGCTGCCCACAGAAAACTCACAAGCAGATTATGAGTGCACCAGCTGATTTATTTATTTATTTATTTAACACATTTCTATGCCGCCCCATTCGCCGAAGCCTCGGGGCGGCTCACAACATAAAATTAAAATATAATTCAAAATATTTTATATTGTTAATTTGTTTTATATTTTATATATATCTGGTCGCCCTGGCCAGATAAAATAAGCAAATAATATTAACAATTAAAATGATGTTTAAATAAAAAGGTCTTCGCCTGGCGTCGAAAAACAAATAACGACGGTGCCAGGTGGACCTCTTCTTCAGCAAGTCATATCCATAGGGATGCTGCTTCTGATGCTGGAGGTGACATGGCCATCAGGAGTAGTTACTATTGATATGCTTTGAACTTCAGCACCAGAAGGCTTGGCCAATGGTGAGGAATGCTGAGACTTTTGATTCAAAACATCTGGATATCACCAGGTTATGGAATGATGAGATAAGGCATCTTGCTAATGCATATGTTGATTTTTTTACAGATTCATTCTATAAGGGCAAAGTGTTCACAAATTTCTCCAATTTAAAAGAAATGGCCATCTTTCTCTACAACAACCTGTAGCTTAGTCAGAGGAACCAAGTTAATAGTGGGACATGTAGGATCATAAGAAGAGCCATGTTCAAGTAAACCAAAGGTCCATCTTGCTCAACATTTGGTCCACACTACAGCCAACCGAGTGCTTATGGAAAGCCCCCACAAGCAAGAAATGAACACAATATTCTCCAACGACTGGTATTGAGAGACATACCTTTCCATTACAGGAGACAATATATAGTCATTGGTAGGCTTATGTGGCATTAATTTGCCTAATCCTTTTTTAAGGAATGTCCTGCCCAAGGGAAGAGTGGATTAGTTAGAAGTGTGTTGCTAACCAAGTGGCCATATGGTTCAGCATTAGTTTGGTGTGCAAACTAATGTGTTCAAACCAAATTGTTTTCAAAGGGAGCTGAAAAGTCAGGCAGCTTGATTATACCAGCACTTGCATTGGTTCAAAGAACTCTGAATCCTGTTCCTATTTCAAGATAGTACGTTTTGGTCTATGACACAGCTTAGCTGTTTATTATGCAGACTGTCTGGCATATTTTCTGGTCACAGTCCTTTCCCATTGTTTTGCTGTCGGACTGTAGTCCTGTTCCAACATGGATCAAATTCTCAGACCTACTCATGTGTTGGACTTCATAACTGATTATGTAAAATCCCAGACACTTGGTTTAACTTAAGAATCCCATAAAGATGCAAGCATGAAGTTTGCACTTTATGCCCAGCTAAGGCAAGTACCTTCTGCTTCTTAGCCAGAGTTTGAAGTACCTTATTCTCTTACATATTGCACTGTCCTCTGGTTCTGACTTCCTTAGATAAATCCATTTGCTATTTTTAATATTATAACTTTTGTTTTGACCATCCCTGCCTACCTCTCACTCTCTCTGTGCTGTGCGTTCCTGATAATGAAAGATTGGGACAAGGTAACTGTCCCTATTACACTAACAGGACAACCAAACAGGCCTGAACACGCTTAGTGGTGGAAAGTGGTAACTGTGTGTTTTGGTTGATTCTTGAGTGCCTTCAGGGAAGGGTGTATGGACCCTAGTAAACACCCCTGCTTGGGTCTCTTAATTCTCTTTTAACATTCATAGGTCTCTGTTTGTGTGCCTCAGTGCATGGGCATAAAAGAAATACATGCGGCACACAACAGCAATCCATTTGCTATGCATAAAGAGTTATGAAATTTCACAAATGATGTCTGTGTTTCTACAGAAACAATGTATGCTGTCAGACTTCCAAGCCGGTTGTAGTGGTTTTACTTAATGGATGTACTTTGCTGTCACAGGTTTGCTCTGATATGAGGCAATGTATCTTGAAATAATTCTTATTTGTGTATAAAAATTATACCCCAATTTTATAGTGTGCATCCTTTATTGTTTTTTAGAAATTAGCATCTACCCAGTAAAAGATGTAATTAAACTTGCATAAAAACAACATTATTTTGTAGTATTTCATCAATTGAGTTCCCACTCTGCCATTAGTCATAAAGACTTGGTTCCCTGAAGCCACTGGTGGTAGTTTGAGTCAGCAGCTGATAATTCACTGTTTTAAAGGAAATACATTCTTTCAAGTGCAGGAACTTCCTTTAAAATGTATGTTATCTCTTAAAACTTACATTTCCCAGCTAGCATGGCTGCCTTAGGAATACTTAGACCTGTAGGCTTTCATTTTCTGCCTAAACCTGCACAGGATTTCCCAGAGACACAGTTCTGTGTGTGTTTAAGACAAAAAAAAAAAGTCCTACAACTCTGAAGCATATTCTAGCCAGAACTGTTTGCTCTATAATGTTCAGTGGTTCAGTAGGCTTTCAAAGAAATCAGGTAAAAGGGTTTCTCTGTTTTCTTCTTTTTTTACTCCTTCTAAGTCTAAAAGGCAAAATATGCAAAATAACCCTTTCCTCTCTCAGTCAATGCTTATTGTATTAAGCCCTGTAAACCAGGTTCTAGTGTGTCAGAGAAGTTAATGTGATTTCGAAGAAACAGCTATTCCGAGGAAACTGAAACTGCCTTGCCTTGCCTATTTAAGCTAGCAAGGAGGGGCCAGGAATTGCAAAAGCGTACTGTTCTACTGTGCACTTCCTACTATGCACCACACCTTTTTTATCTGTGACGCTTAACAGAGAAATAAAAGCCAGCATGAAAGAAGGAAACCTCTCTGATGTGGATGTTTCACGCTGCTTTGCAAGCATTATCAATGGTGGGGTTGTGTTTCTTCCTCTTCTTCGCCGCATGTTGTATAAGCACAGGTAAGCCAGCCATTTGAAAGTTTCTCCTGCTATTTGCTTTTAAATAGGGAAGGGAAGGTAGCAAGTATGTCAAACGCTTGAAACCAACTGGAGTCATGACTGTCAGTGCTAGCCTCATGAGTGGGTCTCTTTCGAAACTCGTACAAAGATCTTTTTCATTAACGCAGGTTCACTTTTATTGTTGGTACTCGGTACAAAATATCTGCCTGAAGTGAAATCTGGGAAAACTCCCTCTTTTACTGAGATGTAATCGAGTAGCTACAGTGTACTGGCTCAATGTCATGCATACAGTAGGTTGGTTCCCTGGTGCCTCCGGGTAACAGGTTTTACTTGAGAAAGGCAGGGAATAATTGCATGGCTGGATGGACCAATGGTCTGATTTGGAATCAAGTGACTTCCTAGGTTCGTATGACTTTAAAAATATGCCTGATTTGAGAAACGCTTAATCAAAATACTTTGGACTGAATGTAATGGAACTTACTCTCAAGAAAGTGTACATAAAACTGAAGCAGCCTAAGCATGTTACAGACACACCAACTAGTAATGATTTACTTCTCTCATGAACCATTCGGCCAAATAATAAATTATGTTTATAAAATGCTTCTTGCTGACTTAGAAACACAGCTAACTGAGACCACTGTGGGTGGGTGTTTGTTTGGTGTTGACTGATATATTTAGTGGAAAGATGTTATGCTAACCTTTTAAATTTGTCTGTATCCAAATAGGTTACATAGTAAGTATTTTCAGACTAGAGGATGATTTTTGATGCTACAAGGATATTTTATGACAGGAAGGGAGAAGAGACAAGGCTGAAGCCAAGCTCTCTAGTGAAAACAGCCATTCATACTAGAAAAAATACACACTTTGTACCAAAACCGACAAGCAGAGCGTAGGCATGGAAGAAGTTTACTTCTCAGCAACAGGGCTGTGTGACAACTTGTCTGAAGGTCATTAACTGTAAGCACACTTGTTAGATACAAAGGTGGGAGAATAGAAAAGTATTTCATGATGATAAAAACCATGGAAATATTTTGAAAATATCTCTAATCCAAATGAAAACATAGATAGTATATATTATAATCGTAACAGATGGGGGGGGTGTTTGGACCCAGACCAATTTCTCACTGGTTCAAAAAATTTCTTGGACCTTAAATGACCTTGGGAAGTAACTAGTTCTGACTATAAGCTACTTAAAAGGTTTGCCATGAATAAGATCATGATAATCTCATATAGGCTTCCTTGGGTGACTTGCAAAAAAGTAAAAATAAAATGTGCTCCCGCGCTCGCTCGCTCGCTCGCTCTCTCTCTCTCTCTCTCTCTCTGTGTGTGTGTGTGTGTGTGTGTGTGTGTTTAAACAGCCTAACTGACCAAGGCTTCCTTTTCTTTTTTCATTTTTCAGCTGTAGGACAAGAATGCCCTACATTTACTAACCTTACTGTGGCAGATTCAGTAATTGGTACAAATCTGAAAGTGCAACTGCTTTTGTACACGAGAAGAAACAAAGACTGTGCTGAGAAGCTCCATGAATTCAATCTAACTTCTACACATCTAGATTTGACCAAGAAAGTGATCATGGTTATCCACGGTTACAGATTTACAGGTTCTCCTCCAGTATGGATTTATGAAATTAAAGATCAACTTCTTGAAAAAGGAGACATCAACGTCATAATAGTAGACTGGAATCGGGGGGCCACAACCATAATTTATTCTAATGCTGTTTACAATGCTAAGAATGTAGTAGAAATCTTGAAGAACTTTATTGACCAAATGTTGGTAAGGAAATGAAGTGCATCATAGATATTAGACACCATAGCAGCATTCACATTGCCCAGCCTAACACAGTTTTCCTTTCTTATACTGATGACATTAGCTTGGTTCATTCTTGGGAAATGTACACAGCCTGAAGGTATAACGGGATGTGTGATATCCAGTCTGTCACCTTCAATATTTGCACTGTATTGGTCTGTATGCATGTGAAGTGTGTCAGTGATGGGAGTCCATGGCCAATCATATCTTTTCAGGTCATGCTTACAAAGGATCAGGTCCTGATCCTCTCATAATTTTCATACAATTTTCTACATGCAATTTATTTCTGTATAGAAAAAGGGAAATGGGTGAAACATTTCTAAGAGGTAGTGCACACAAACTACAAATGTCAACTGATGGCCCCATTATGTTTAATTATGCAGTGATTTCACACTTCTGGTAACTCTTCTCCTGATATATCTGTCATGTGCAATTTGGATAGGTTTGCAATAGCAGGAAAACAGTCTAATCAGAAACGGCTGTAACTTTGCATATGCTTTGTGTACAGAAGGTCCCAGATTAAGTCTCTGACCTCTTCAGGTAAGGCATGAAAGACATCTGTTCAGCCTATACTTTCTTGATGTATTACACATCAAGTCACATTTCCCACCACATATTTTCCCGTATAGATGACATTCTGTGCATGCACAGTCAGTATTTAGAAGGACAGATGTTTAAAGCCAGTTGCATCATAAGTACAAGTGTAAAAGTTATTTGAATGTTAAAATTCCTTACTCTCACTGAAACTCTTGTGGATTACACATGATTCTGTGAACTAGAAACCCAGGTACATTGTAGCATGCACAGAACTTCTGTTAAGCCCTTTTTCCTGCTGAATTGATTTCATTGATTTTTGTGGCTATGTGGCCAGATCATCCGACAAACAGCCTTTTGTTCACTATTAAGGTTAATGTTCTCAATTTGTTTCTTGCAAATTATGGGGCAGTTGTTCCCAATCTAAACCCCTGTCTTGTTCCTTTGTATGTTCACTGGGATGGAGATGAGGGCTGCCAGTTGGTGCTGGCAATTGCCATTCCTAGAGGGCTGTGGCATGTGATTAGCATTCCCATGACAGCACAAGCCAGGAGAGCACTCTAAGAAAGTAAATGTGTGTGCGCTTTCTGAACAAGTTGGAGGAATAAATCTCTGATTAAACCATGTTTACCTGATTTTACGAAATCATCTGCAGTTCACATTTTCTTCACCTTCTATCCCTGTGTATTTACTGACAGGCAAATGGACTTTCACTCGACTCCATTTACATGATTGGAGTGAGCCTTGGGGCTCATATAGCTGGATTTGTTGGAAAAGCATACCATGGCAAAATTGGCAGAATTACAGGTAAGACTTACAAAATGGGAGCCATTCCCAGGCCCATGCCATGCACAGAACCTGCTCTGATTGGCTACTAGACTGGCAGTGGGGCAGCCTTCTCTATCTTTCGTAATCAAGCCAGCTTGAAGGGGACATGAGCAGGCTGTGCGGCGCACACAATTCTGTCTTCCACTGCTTTGCTACCTCTCTCTAAGTAGCCTAAGTAGTGGCATGTCTTGGCCTAGCACGGTCTGCTTCTGCTTATTAGTTTTTAAACTACCAACCTTACTAAATATGTTTATTTTTTCATGTCAGGGCTTGACCCAGCAGGGCCATCATTTACTGGGAAGTCCCCCAGTGAAAGACTGGATCACACTGATGCCCAGTTTGTAGATGTTATTCATTCGGATATTGATGGTAATTATTACACAGTTTTGGATTTCCAGCTATGGCAAGCTTAAATCTGGAAGGTGAATGCTACTTCCAGTGTGCTGAAAGGCTTGACCACATCCTGTGTGATTTTTTTTCTTAACTTCAGATTGCAAGTTCTGCTGCTGCACCCAAAAATATGTTTCTGAAATTATCGAACTTTTCAATAGCTCAGAATCTGTTAATTCAGGAAGATTTTTCTCATGTTCTTCTAATCCTAGCTAGTGATGACATTTGCAAGACTTTGTGCTTGTCTTAGAAAAGGGCCATCAGTTATCGCGAAGGAGACAGTATCAGTCCTGTTCAGCTGTTGTATCCTGCCTAGCCGTCACTGCTAAAAC
Organism: Varanus komodoensis; assembly: GCF_004798865.1. Classification (NCBI taxonomy): domain Eukaryota; kingdom Metazoa; phylum Chordata; class Lepidosauria; order Squamata; family Varanidae; genus Varanus; species Varanus komodoensis. Next base: position 21,632,581 of record NW_025335941.1, read on the forward strand.
ACCCATATATTCTGTCCAAAATATTGTTCATATAGCTATCATCCCTTTGGCAATTTGGCTTCATGTAACTGAAGACTGTGAGTATCTGAATTTGCAAAAACATGCTCCCCAGTCCCCTGTGCATCCATGAATTACATTTTGATAACAAAAGTGCTTCACTTTTTGATGCCTTTGCGGGAATGTAAGTTCTAGCTCTTTTCTGTTTTCTTCTTTTTCTTTGTTTTCTTTTCTGACTCAATCTCTTCATTCTTATTTACTTATTTAGCAATATTATGAATCATTTAGCTCAAGGACATTTCTAAGTAATATATAGGCAAGAGTACCTTTCTGGAAATGTCTTTTAGAAAAGGTATGTTTTTAGTAGACACCAAAAACAAAATCAGAAGAGTTGGCAGCTGCCTTAATCATAGTGATTGAGAATGGGTGCTATGACTTCAAAAGTCTTCCGAATCACAATGCACTAAACCTCCAAAACCTTGGGTACCATCTTTTCTGTCTTTCATTTTTTAAAACATCCTGGCAAATATGCAAATGGGAAAACAGAAGAAGTGCTTGAATATTTTGGATTAGCTTTTTGTGCTTGCTATGCATTATCACATTTATTCTGAAATTCCTTCTGTATTTTCCTTCATTCATGTATTTTTTTTAAGCTTTTGGTTATAGAAAGCCCTTGGGAAACATTGATTTCTACCCTAATGGAGGAAAAGATCAACCTGGATGTCCCAAAACAATATTAAGTGGTAAATGCAGATAAGTTACTTATAAAGGATGTGAAGATCAGGAAGGGCCTGACCTGGAGTCAGCGGGTCTTTCATTGATGGGCAGGGTGGGTGGGTGGGTGAAAATTATTCTGATTCTCTGAATAGCATTAGCAAAGCGGGGTGACTTGACATGGTGAGATAATTTAGTTCTTCTGGCAGGATGTGAAAATATCCCGACTGATATTCTTTACATGCATGTTTGATGGTGTCATTCCCACTTTTGAAGTTAAAGGGAAGAGCACCAGTGCTGGAGCTTTCCTATGTAAATCCTGCCGGACTATCTCAAAGGCTGTTGTCAGTTCTAACTGAGGCTGCCACTTATGGAAAGAAAAGATAAATACTACTATTCTTTTCTATGCCTTGTCCAGTAATTGGAAAATGAAGCTAGTAGTATTTTGAAGCTGGGTAAAAAGTTTCATTTTTAGAATCATAAAGTGATTGCCAAAAATGCCATATAGACTTTATCATGTCACATTTACAATAACATCTGTAAAATAACTACATCTAGATACATGTTAAGTGTTCCACAGAGAAATTTCTCAGCTGGGACTCTCCATGAGGCATGTTTAACATGTCTAATACCAATGTTCAGTGCATGGTACTAAAATGTTTGCCAGACAGCGTTTTTAGCAGATCTGCTTTCTCAATAGTTTACAAGCCTTATTTGCTTAGATAAAAACCAGTCTCAGTCCGAAAACCAAAGAAACTACATTATATTTCCATAAAAGGGAAGTATGTATCTACTTGGAATTGATTTCTTGCTCTATTAATATTACCATTTTTATAACAGTTATGTAACATTGCATTCTTTCTTTGTGTCTCAAAGGGACTCAGTATTTCAAATGTGACCATCAGAGATCTGTTTTTTTGTACATGGCATCCTTGAAACACAATTGTCATATATATGCATACCCTTGTGATTCATATGAGGATTTTACAAATGGAAAATGTGTGAGCTGTGAAGCTTTCCACCCACTTCCATGCCCGATACTGGGTAAGAATTAAGCATTATCTCACAAGTGGAAATGGTATGTTAGGATAGTTTCAAACAGCTGTGTTATACTGGAGATACTCTTATGCACTTCCTGCTACCCTGAAGCAGTAAGAAAAAAGAAGAGGGGACAGTGGGAAAAAGACAAGAGGGTTATGCGTCAAAGACTACAACTTTTGAACCTTCTGTAAGATATTTTGAATGACTCAGGGTTGGTACCGGAAAAGCATCATCTGGAGGCACCCACTATTTACCAACCATTGTGGACCAGATCTTTGTATAAAAAGAAAGGTTGCTTGGTCGCTATCACAATACTTTTCAGGTGCCACATACACTTGGACTGCCTTATGTTAGTCCTGTGTTAGAAATTCCATTGCCAAAGGAAGCAGTTGTTATAAGAGGTATAACAATTTGTATAGAAAGTAGTTCTCTCCATCATTGTTGTGCATCTTCAAAAGTACTCTTTAGAGATACACAACCGTAATTGTGTGTCCTAGAAAAAGTAACAAAATGTTAGGTACTTTCAAGAAGCATTTATTTAATCAAAATGTATAGACTGCTTGATCTGAACTAAAAAGAGATTTTAATGTAGTTTTCAACATACAAATTTAAAATACTTAACATACACAGATAAAACATTCAAAACAGAAAATGAAAACAAGCTCAGTTAATTTAAAATAATAAAAATAATTAAAACATTTAGAATGAATAAACTGAGCAGTACAAACTCCAAGAGAAGACCTGAGTGAAAAGACAGATCGTTAATTGGCACTCAAAACATGTGCCAATTTGTGCCTCCTTATAACAAAGACTTTGGATGCTGAATGAAGTGCATTTCAGGATCATCCATGAATTTAATAATTGTACATTGAACCTCTCACATATTAACTCCCATTATCCTTATACAAGTGTGTTGCAATTAGTGAGCAAGAAGGTATGATGTGCCACATCATCAAGATACCTCCCACTATGAGTAGGCAGTTGGCTCACTTCCAACCATGAATGGTGATTTATGAGGTCAAATAAAATCATAGCTGTACAGCTTTATTGCCTCTTCCAGCAGCTCAGCCATACTAATTGTTCTTCAGAGAAGACAGTGATCCAGTGTCTCAAAATAGCAGGTGCTCTATTTGTGTGCTAGGCCTCTGTCTTTCTCATAGGCTTTCTCATCATGGTAACACACATGCACATAGAATCCTTCAGGCTTCCAGAAGTCTCTTTGGCCTTCAGGTCTCTAATAAGACCAACTAAGGACTGCACTGAGAGATCCATAACACATACACTGCAGCTTATTGACCAGGTTTTCTAATAAATAGGATTTTTTGGGAGCCACTTAAACATGTACAAGAAATCCCACTGTTGCATTTCCCAAAACCCGATCCCAGGGAAATACGGTATTCTAAATTAATATGAAGTCCTAGACTCCTGAAACACCACAGTTAGTTTTTCATTTTGCTGAATGCATGGCTTAAAATGAAAGATTATTTGGCTAATTAAGAACAAGACATACTTTAACTTGTAAAAGTAATTAGCATGCAGTCAGATAATTCAATGCTAGATCAATTTTAATATGACAGGGTAATCAGTGTCTTAAACTTGCCCCATGAAATACACCATTGATCACAGGTAACATTAACAACTGAATGTATCATTTGCCCTGATGTTTGCTTATTTTTATGTTATGTATTGATTTTGGCAAATGTTGGGCTGGATTTGATCTAACTGGAATTCTTCATATGTAGAAACTGTAAGTATCACTTCCGATGGGGAATGAGCCAAGGAAGAAACGTCTAGTTTCCAAGTGAATGGATGGCATTCTCTGCTGTGTCCCACAGAACCCTGGAAATCATATAAAGCCAGATAACTAATAGTTAAACTGAAACGAATATCCATTTTTTTAGCTGGAGTGTTGGAAGTTACAAATTCATCCAGCTTACTTCAGAGTGTAGCATTCATTACTTGAGCCCAAGTTCTTGTGTCTTGATCTCAATTTTGATTTCCCAGAACATTAAATCTATCTTTAGGATTTCATCTTCCTGTTGTTAATTTTCTGTTGAACTTATTACAATATAAATTTCAGGTTATTATGCTGATCAATGGAAGAACCATTTAATTGAAAAGAAACCTCCAGTGACAACAGCTTACTTTGACACTGCAGACAAAGAACCATTCTGCAGTAAGTGATAAACCATTCTCCTTACACTTACCCCAGTTTTCATTATCTAGAGAAAGCCCCTCTCCCCATACTTCTTACTGCCCAGTTTGGCACATTCTTGATTAGGCTTAGTTCTTTGTTGCCGTTTCATTTCTGAAATGCTATTGTGCTAAAAGCAGGAGGAGTAAAATGGTAAAAGCAGGAAATGATTTGGGCAACCTGGTAAAAGATGACAAATGAGCAGATACGTTAATGGAAAAGGGCTGGATTTGCATTGGATAATCATAAAAAGATGAATTTCAAGAAGAAAAATATAGTGAAATATGGGCACATTAACCAAAGATTTACTACTGTCCATCATAAGCCCTATGGCTTGAGATGTATGTCAGTGTCAGTTTCACATACTTACTTCAATTGTGGATTTTTAAAATCTGAAAATTGAAGAGGCATATTCAGTCGGAAGCAGAAAAATGGGAATGCCCGGTGGGACCACCAGTGATTCTGCTTCTCCACATGACCTAAGGATACAATTATTATATCTAAACTGTTACTTCCTAGAGCTTCTTCTGCAGTAGACACAAGACACAGCAGTGCAAGCAGAATGCTATAATTTTAATGTCATCAAATGTAATGTTATCCAAGAACAAAATGCCGTTAGACTCTCCTGCAGCAGCACACAATATAATGTAGCACACATCATGTTATGAGTTTGGCTGTCTCAATGAGCCCGAATGGGCCTATTGCTGAAGATTTTCTTGGCAAACTTGATGAGTGATCAGGGAGATAACAAAGGGGCTTGAATGGTTCTTTATAGTCCAGGTTTTTTCCTCAAGCCATTAGAATATGATGCTTATCACAGTCTGCAGGGGAGCCGGATTGCTAGAGGCAGTTGGCACTTTGAATTTGGAGATGGGGAAAAGGTAGGCAGCAGGCAGCTTTGAATTCAGAGTTTAGCTGAACTGAAAGCAGCCTCTGGCCTTATGAGAGTTCATGTCATTGCTCTCTGGATGTAAGATCAGTACTTTGGATAGTTACTATAGAAGTCCATTTGCTTCCATTCTGCTTTGTTTGTAAGTTCTATTTTATTTCAGTTGCAAAAGTCTTCCATGTGCTCTCAGGCTGAAGTTCCTCCTGGGGTTCTTGCCTCTAGAGGAAGGACAGCTCAGCTGAGTGTGCATTCTGCTGAGTATATACTCATTTTGTATTAGTTTATCTTTCTTTTCCCTCTCCCACTAGTGTATCATTACTCTGTGGATATTATTACCTGGAACAAAAGCAATAGAAATGGTTTCATAAATATCAAAATTATAGATAATGCAGGAAATATCACAGAATCCAAAATTAAGAGGTAAGTTTTATTAATTTGTCCTTTCTTTAAGCAAGGCAAGCTTTTGCTATAATCATTAGTGCACCTAACTTGGAACTTAGTTCCATTCAGCTATATTAGGCTTATTACCAGTAAATTCCTTTTGGATGGCCTGCAAGTTAGAAGATAGATATGCAGAAACCTCACAAAATGCAAATAATGTACTGGTTACATGACACAATACATCGTGGGTAGCTAGTCACAGTAGGTTATTGTGTTATCTGAACCAGACCACTACTTATACGGTGGCTTAGTTTTGAGCAACAAACTATCCTGACAACCCATGGTTTGTTCTAGGTGTTGTTTGATCTGTGATAGATTTTCATATTGCCTGAAACTGGGAAAGGAAATTCATTGTGGGTTAAGGTGAACTCCTACTGCTCTTCACGATTTCACCTCGTGAAATCACGAGCACAGCCCAGCAGTGTTCTTGTTGTTCTGCTGCTGGTGTTCCTCTCCTCCTCCTCCTTGTTATTGCTATTATTGTTAGTCTTGGGCAGCTATGCTTGTATGGCTGTCTGTTTTATGAAGTCTTGCTTGGTCAAGTTCCTTGTATGTTTCTACTGTCAAAGGAAGAAGTAAGTAGATAGCATATATGGAAACTGATAGACTGACTGCATATAGACTAATTTGTGTACAGTTACTAGGGAACAATTAGTGATTGTCAACTGAAAAGCACCCAAGTAGACATGGGAGTGGCAAGAGTAGTTGCATGAAAAAGAAGTGGAGATAATATATCCCCTTTGGTAATGTGAGCCTGTCACTTTTAAGTATTGAACTGACATGTTTCAGTGCCTTGTAGCTATTCAATGCTCCCTCTGAATGTCCAGCAACTCCACAAAGGGATAATAGTAACTTCCCCCAACATCATCACTTTAATAGATTCCTGTAGCAATTATTTCTGTGCTTACTGAGAGTTCCTGGCAGTTTTTTTTAAAATCCCCTTAGATGATGGTTGAACAGTGTATAGAGAATGGAACCACTAGTTCTGGTGTCTATTTGTTCCATTTTGAACAAATGCCATGCATTTAAGTATTTTTAAGCTGTTGGAAACATATTCAAAAAATGAGGAGTGGGAAATATGCACAAATTTAAGAGCTGGGAATTGGATAGAGGGGATCTTGTGGAAATGGAAGGGCTAGGGAGTAATGGAATTTAGCTCATCTACCATGATGGAGCAGTTAAAGTCCCTGGGGGCCTCTTGGAGAACTGTCCTAGAAAAGCTGAAGATAATTGAATTCCTGTAATTGAATCCTCTTCCAAACTAATGGTTAAAGAGTTAAATATTGAGGTGGGGAGAGAAAAACCAGATAGGTTCTCTCATAAAGGACATTGAGATACTGGCTGGAAGACCAAGGAAAAGGGAGGGGTAAAACAAGCCATGGTGAGCAGGAGTGTCTTTCAAGTGCAGCATGCCTTGTTCCTTGAAGAAGCCACACTGCTTAGCTTTTTCACGGAATTGCTTAGCACAGGGGTCCTCAAACTTTTTAACCAGGGGGCCAGTTAAAAGGGGCCGGTGCTGGGCATGGGCCTGAAAGGTGGTGCGGGTGGTGCTCATGGGCCAGGGTGGCGGCAGTGCGTGAGGCACGCATGCTGAGGCGGGGCGCATGGAGAGGGGAGGCGAGGTGTGGGCAGGTGTGCGCACGGTGAGGGGAGGGGAGGGGAGGTGAGGCGGGGGTGGGCCGGTGCTGTGAGGTGGGCACATGAGGCAGCGGCTTGCTCGCTTGGAGATGGTTTTCTCCAAGTGAGCAAACTGCTGCCTCCTCATTTGCGGGCTGAGGTGGGTGGCAGCGAGGGTGTGCGTGGGTACGGGTACGCACGTAGTGGGTCCAAATGGGCATGGCGGGCTGGATCTGGCCCCTGGGCCATAGTTTGAGGACCCATAGTTTAGCATAATTGCTGCCTGGATTACAGGGCTCCACCATGGATGGGTGTTTACCAAGATTTTGGTTTCTTAGGAAGCCAATAAATGCCAATATGACAACATCATGGAGGACTCTGAGTGGGCTGGAAGCCAGGCTAGCTTGAGGACATGTTGTTCCAAGAAGCAGCCACCTTAGGAGTTTGGCTTCCTTTACGCTGTCCCCACTGCATCCCTATTGATTAGATGTACTTATCTTAAAGTGGCCTCCCCTTAAGGCCACAGTGCCAAGGGAGTGGCTGTGGCAAGCAGGTGTCTTCAGAGTCTGTGAATGGCAATGTGACCTCCTTTGGCTGTAGTGGGGCAGGTCCCTGGGGCCTCCAGAACAACTGAGTCCTGGAAAAGCTGAAGATAATTGAATTCCTGTAATTGAATCCTCTGCCTGATAGTCACCTCAGAAGCCTTTTCTTCTGAAGATAAAGGTTTGGGATCAAGGTGACCATTGAGGTGATCAACCACATCCCTGGTAGCTGGATTTGGTTAGTGAGCCCCATGACTATATTGACAAATTGCCTTCTGACAATTGGCTTTTGTACTATCCAAAAAATGTGTATGCAGGGAAGGGGCACCTGCAGTGAGCCTAAAACAGTTCACAGCTGGAAGGGGAAGAATAACCTTCCTCACTGTCTGCTAGACACACTTGGAGATGGCATCCAGTAACTAATAATGACCCTGATCATATTTCTGGGCTCACAGTTGATTATTTGCATGACAATCAGTCCACAATAATTTTTTTCCAGGGTGGGCTTTTCTGGAAGAGGGCTGGGGAAAGAAGGAACATTTTATGGGTGGACAAGGAAGGTAGAAGTGTAATTACTTTAAAGCAGTAATGGAACTCAGCAGCATTCAGTAAAATAGATTTTGGATTTGGCTAGTCAACATGGTTGTTCTCACACCATTAGCTCCATAAACTGATACTCCTTCCAGTTGTCTCTTTCCCCCTTCATTTGCTCTGCTTCTCCTCTCTCCTACCCTTGCTTTCCTTTGGCTTCCTCCCTCCACCTATGCACTTTCCTCCCACACAGTCCATCTGCACTCCTCTCTCTGTCTCTGCCACACTCAGTGCCTTCCTCCCAAATAGCATTCCAGGCTGTTGTGACCATGCCTGCTCCTCACTGGATATGGCATCTGAATTCACTGCTTAGTCCTTGGGGTGGTCTGCCACTTTCCACTGTCTGTAAGTGGCATCAGCTGTCCTTGCTTTAGGAGCTTGTAGCAGCCACATATCAGCCCAGTAGCTCATAATGCCCAGGGAGAGGAAGGATTTAAATGCCTGAGACATTTCCTCCTCTTCTTTCCCTTCCTTCTTCCCCAAGCCAGCCTCAATGGTACACAGTTGTCCTGCTGCCACCAAGCAAAAACAGTGTGATGCATTGGTTGCAATAGACTAAAACTGGTTAGTAATGTGCAATACTGGAAAAAAATTGAAACAGTGCATACTTGCACAGCATCTGTGAATTTTGGATTTTTAGAGTAATATTCTGAAAAATGGACATTTCCCAGACCAAACCCCAAAATGGCGAACTGTATGGCCAGCCCACTGCCTGGAACTGCAAAAAAGAGAAAAGTTTTCAGTTAGCTGGCCGGAATGCATACGGGTTGGGCGGTTTGGCTGGCTGGCATTCATGTTATGCAGACTTAGAGTAGAATGATCCTCACAAGCTAGTCAACTTGTATTATTGTAAATGTATTGCATGCATCTAGGTGTCAGTGTAACCATGCATCTTGCTTTTTCTTTAGTGATGCAGCCACATTTCAGCAATATAAGCAAACCAATATATTGGCTGGATTTTATTTGGATTTCCACAGTGTATCAAAAATTGCCTTAACATTTTCTACAAAGAATGTAATAGGCCCAAAGTACAAGCTTAGGGTCCTCCAAATGAGATTAAAATCTATGTCAGATCCAGAAAGGTAAGTGTTAATTACTTTATTCAAGGTCTTCTGGGTGGATATATTTATATGGTCCTGAATGTGATTATCAGTAGAGCAAGTCCTACAAGCAGCCTGGAGTCTGTAACATCATGGTATGGGAGTGGTATAACTTATTATATTATTATTCCTTGCAAGAATAATAATATATTATTATTATTATTCCTTGCAAGTGCTGCTTTAGAACATAATTCTCAGGAACCCCCCAGAGTTTAATGAAAGCTGGAGACATTAAGTAATAAATATATTTATTCATTTATTTATTTATAAAATTTGTATTTGCATCTCTGAACGGCTAACAACATAGGCAATTTGACAACCCTCTCTGGCTGCAAGTTAATAAAATGCAACAACAATATTCAATATTAAAATATATTAAAATACTGATTAAATAAAAAGGTCTTAACCTGGCACCGAAAAACATATAATGATGGTGCCAGGCGGACCTCTCTGGGGAGCGCATTCCATAGTCAGGGTGCCACCGCAGAGAAGGCCCTCCTCAGGCTACTCTGTCTTCTAACATCTTTCACAGAGGGTTCCCGGAGGAGGGCTTCTGTTCCCGATCTCAAGGGGCAGAAGAGCAAATAGGGAAAAAGGCGTTCCTTTAGGTATCCTGGTCCCAAGCCATTTAGGGCTTTATAGGTAATAACCAGCACCTTGAATATAGACAGTTCAGGGGGCAGGTAAGGCATGTCAGAAGGTGAAGAAGGCCTGTTTGGATCTGAAACAAGGTTTAGCAACAGGAGCCCTCAGAGTCTCTCTGTTCATGAAAGGTGTTGAAAGGAATGCTGTTTAAGAAGACTGCATTAAAACTGAGGCTGGATGAGTGAAGGTTACTTGCTAGGTCAAGACCTCCAGAACTGTGTGGATGGCAATGCATTCTCCTTTGGATATAGTCTTGCATTGTTTTCTTTGCTAGACTGCATGTGTATTTTCTTGGGCTTATCCACAATTTTTCATGTTTTATTTAAATGACAGTTCAATTATTGTATTGCCTAGAGTTCATTATCATACAGTCAAAGGCTGTAATTGCATAATTGCATCTTGCAGTTTGGTAAAATATGTGAAATTTATGTGAACACACATATGGCTTCTGTAGTTATTCGTAATAATTATAATTACATAAACACTTGGAGATATGTTAAAAACAAGAGTACTTAACCAAGCTCCAAATGTTAATTAAATTAGAACAAAAATAGATAAGAAAGTATACAGCCATGAGAGAATAACATTCCAAAATTTATATTAATTTGTGAGATGTCTCCAGTATCAAGTTGGAAGGTGAGAAGCTCTGTGGGAAAATTCAACACATTCTGACTTCATTCCCCTAATTCATATGGCAAAACAATCTTGAAAAGTGGTCTCATGTGGCAAGACTGCTTCCCCCGCCTTGTTTCAACACACTTTAGAGCAAAGGAACTTTTGTAGTTATTTTGTTATGAATACTGATGGAAGAATTTACATTTATGTTGGCTGTTCTACCTTAAAGAAGTATCTCTCAAATATAAGACCAAATATCCTTTGCACAGCACTAAACATCCATCAAATCTTCTCCAGATTCAAACTTGATATTTTCCCTTTCAGGCCAGTTCACAACTAGTTCAGCTGCAATATAATTGATTTTAATTATATAGCCAATGCTTTCATAGCCAATGTCCAGAAAGGGCAAGCAATCCCTTCCCTCTGAAAAACACTTCTTGATTTCAGTGTGCTCATCATGTAGTGGAAACTGTGATGACTTCATTGTTTCTAGAAAGAAAGTCTATTGAAAAAATAACTGCCAAAGCAAACCAAAAATAACAGTGCAAACCAATTTGGTACTGTCAGTGCATCAAAAGCAAGTTTGAGTAAAATTGTCTCGTGCTCCTTCTAGATCTAGGCTTGCTCTTGTGAGTTGCTACTTCTTCTGGAAGGAATATGGCATAACTTTATTTAAACTAGCCTTTGGCATCCTAAGAGAATGCCAGTGTTCAGAGACAACTACTGAAAATGTCTCTCTTCATATCACAGTGGAACTTATTTGCCTATTGGTAGTGTACTTAGAAGACCGCTCTCAGTTGATCTTGGTGGAACACAGAAGTGGAAGCATATAATTTATATATAAACATATACATGTTATGATATGAAATGACATGACATGGCATATCTTGGCTTTCTGGTGATGATGTATTATCTTCCTTCTTGCTATACAGGATTCAGCTATGTAGATATGATTTTATACTGTTGGATAATACTGAAACAACCTTCAGGCCTATTCCATGCCTTAAGACCAATATGTGAAATGATTATCTCTTTAAGTATTTTCTCTTAAGCATGTTATACACATGAAGATTACAACAGCCATGAGAAATGGCATGAAGGCCAAGAAGACAAATTTTCAAACAACATGGCTACTTTTTGAGGATCAGACTGAACTTCGACAAGAAATTAAAAGTTGTAATGTGCTAAGATGCATCCTGCAATCCACTGCCGATTGACAAGAAGGGAATCAATGCTGTGAATTATCTTCCATGCTGACTTGTACTGCAAATCTGGCACCCAAGAATAATTGACTGAACTTAACAGTGAACACAACTTTGATGCTATGTGTAGAATTACAGTGCATAAGAACATAGTTTTTTTGAAGTTTTGTATTTGACAGATGTTGTTCCTTTTAATGTGAATTTGAGATCAGGGAGTTCAGGCCACCCTTTGGGCTTATGTACAATGGAACAAGAAAATCTTTGGTGAACAGGGTATTGTGAACATCGGGGTCCACAGACTCACAAGGACTTGCACGATTGGGGCAGTAATTGATACAATATGAATAGTGCAAACTGACCAGAGAACCAAAATCTGTTGACCTAGTCAGGCATTCAATACCTATGATTATTTAATAGGTAAAGGGTCTTTCTAGAACATGCAAGCTATTCCTACTCCCTAGAGCCAGGCATGTTGAACCTCACAGCCCTATGGGCCAAATGTGCCATCCCTATCTGATCCTCTGGAGTTCCTGGGTGGTCATGTCCCCTTCCCTCCAACCATAAATCACTGATGATTTCCTGGCTTGGGCCCAATTCTTTATTCTGACAAGATTGAAATATCTCTCCTAAGGATTAATTACTGGCAGTAAGAGACTCAAGATAAAATATGCTGGAGTTTGAGGGCATTTCTGGTGTTCTTGGCCTTGCCTGCTTTTGTTGTCAACATCCCCCACCACCATAATACAACCCCCATGAGTGCCTCCAGTGCTGATTTTGGTACTCAAGCTGACATCCATAAAAGCCGCTCTCTAGCCAGTCATGCCACACAAAGGTTGCACAGGGTGTACATCAGTTTCTAGAATGTAGGAATAGCTTGTGCATTTTAGGTAGCTCTTTGACACATGATGCATGTGTTTATTTTTTTAAAGTATACAGAGCTCAATGTGATTTATTTCCTAATAGATGTACTTATAATTAGGACACTAGCTCTTTAATTTCTGCTTTCATGCAACCCTAACCCATGTATATTTTTAGTTTATGTTTAATTAAATTGTATTTATTTTAAGCCAAGGGCATGTTGCTAATACTAAAGTAATACAGAAAAGATTTCTCTTTGGAGCCAGTGACAATAACATGGAGTATACTTTTCATGAGCTTCTTGGGAGTCATTGATGTTTTTAACATCCAGACCAGAATTGATGGAGCCATAATTCGTATATAATCCCACCTAATTCATATAGAAAGCAAAATATTGTAAATGTGGTTTTTTTTTACTTTTAACAGTACAGGTAGTGTGCAGAAGTCATATGGAACCCTTCATGCTTCCACAGTTGATTACTCCAGGCAATGCTTCCGTTTCTGGCTCCAGTAGTAGAACAGAAAAATATACTTGAAAAATTGGACTGACAAAGAGGAAATAAGATGAAGGAAAGCGTGTTCACTGTGGCTTTATCATGTACCCTTTTTATTGCTTTAAGTAAGCTCTTCCCACTGCTAGTTTTATCTGTAAAGTTCTCCCTCACATCATGATCATCAGAAAGGCTACTGTGGCCTGATCCAGCAAGGTTTTTCTTATTTTCTTGTAGGTGAATGCAAGGGACACATGAAAAGAAACATGACTGGATAAATACAGAATATTGAAGGACAATGGTATTCTAGTTATTTTTTAAAATGTATTATTGCATTTATATTCTGTCTTTTTTTCCTCTTGCAAAGACCCCAAACTGACTTACATGGTCTTCCTCTTCTTCCATGGTATTCACACAATAATGCTGTCAAGTAGGTTAGGCTGGACGTCCAATGAACTTCATGGTGGACTGCAGACCAGCGCCTGAAATTCATCAGTCCCAGTGCAACACTCTGCACAGTCACTGATACGCGTAGTACACTGACTTCTGTTGTGGACACAGTTACTTAGACTAGCTGCAGGAGAAGAGGAGAGGAATTATATCACTGTGCTTAAGGGTAATGCCAGGAAAACACACACACACACACACACACACACACACACACACACACACACAAATTCTTAGAGAACACAGCAGGAAGAATAGTTGCTATACTCTGGCGGGCTCTGCACCACCCAAGGGCATGAAAGAAAGATGTGGAGCAATAGAAAACGTGGGGGTGGAAAACGCAGGAGACGAAAGACTGAAAAATGAGCTTTGAAAAAGAGATCAATGAAACAGGTTTAGGAGACAAACTTCATTCATGCCTGTGACCAGGTCAAACAATCCCTGGAATTTCTGGCTGTCAGCCTACAGATCATTTCCAGACTTCTTGACAAGTTTGCGTATGCTCCATTTTCTTGTGGCATCTTGTACTAACTGCAAAGGATAATGTGGACACTGTGATTCTATATTTGAATGTTGCTGTAGCAACCGGCTTTCTATGGACCATCTTTCTTGGAGAGGGCAATACATATCCCTCTCTTACCAAATTCTGGCAGGAGTTTTCAATGAGTGGAGGTTTGGCTTTTTTAAGATGTCAGAAGGAGGAGCTTTGGATGGACTTTCATAGCCAGAGAGCAGAGCCAAATGAAAGTGTAAAAAATCCTGAGAATTCTTGTATGGAAATTCTATCCTGTAAATAGGAGGCCAAAATCCCCACACCATCAAAAGAGAAGCTAGCATTTGGCAGCAGCCCTAATTCTTAATTAAACAACAAAACTAATTTCTTTTTAACAATAATGGAAGGTGTCTCTTCGTCTAAAGAAAATACATCCCAGGAGTAAGTGCAGAATCTGGAGCTAGTTTATTACAGCAATGACAAAAAGACCTCATTAGCACTCATTTGCAGTAAAGTACTTAAATCTGTTTTGCAGTCGTGGTTAGGATGCTTGGAAGGATTTTGGCAGGGTTTTTCTTTTAGTGTTTATTAAGTGAGGCAAGTGGAAGTGGATACATCTGGCAATATTATTGCACATCATCATCATCATCATCATCATCATCATCATCATCATTGTATTAAGAGAGCAGGACTGGGACTCAGGAGACATGGGTTCTAGTCCCCACTCAGTTATGGAGTCAACTGGGTGACTTTGGGCTAATCATAGACTCTCAGCACAACCCACGTCACAGGTTGGTTGTTGTGGGGATAAGATTGATTGCAGAAAGAAGAGAATGATCTAACTAATTTGAGTTCTTTAGAAGAAAAAAGAAGGCAGGATATAAATCCAATAAACCACCCTTATTAAATCTAATAAACAAGCTCCCTGCTACAGCCAACTTGGCTCCCAATTTGCCATCTTTTTGGTGCCAGGTTAAGACTGACCTCTTTGCAGAGGCCTTTAAAGACCTCGCTGGGCATTCTCTGACATGATTATCCAGGTGCCTTTCTTTTATTCCAGGTGCCGGGACTTTTTAATTCTCTTTTTATTGTATTTTAATATTTTATGCTATTTTAAAATTATTTTTGATTCCTTGTTAATGCTTTTAATGCTATTGTATTTTATTGTTTTTATACTTTGTGGTAAACTACCTGGAGAACTTTGTCTACAGGAAGTATAGAAATGTAATGATGATGATGAATTTATAACAACAATATTACCCCATTCTTGTGAATCCAGATATAGTTTGCTGCCCTTATAACACTAGTGTCATCTTAATTCAGAAATATTTAAGAGTAAACCTGTAAGAATGAATTTAATCCCAACTAAGTCTCAAGTCATCTTACAATTTCAGTGGGGCCTATTCTAAGCACAATTCTGGATCTAAGCCAATACTAACATTTTGAGCCTAACTGGATCTAAGCCAATACTAACATTTTGAGCAGGCCACCCAGATTGGGCATGTGTCTTACTTTCCAGAGGACAGCTCTACGTTCACAGTTCCAGACTGACCCTCAAGGAAAGGAGACAAGGGCCTTGAAGTGTCTCTTCAGCTTTGAGCACATGGACAGCATAGTTGCATTTCTATTAAAATACTGGGTATTGGGCACCCTAAGTTCATCCAAAGACAGTCAGAAGTGCCACTTATCGGAACATATTAGGCTCTGACCACCCAGTTCTAGTCACAGCCTCACTCTCATTCGAATAATGAACTTGATGAAAGCTCAGCCTATTGAAACCTCTTGGAAATGTTTTTTCAGGACAGTTTAAGATGCTGGTTCTCATGCCACTGTGTCTATTTCCATGTGAATCTCTCCATCCCTTAAGGTCAGCTGATGTGGCCCTCATGCTCATGACATTGTCTCTGGAGCTTTGATTAGTGGTCATGTGAAAGAAAGCTTTCTCTGTGGAAACATCTCATATGTGGCACCTTCCTAAATAATGTGTGTTAGTGACTGAATTCTTTTGATTCTGTTGCTGTTTAAATTTCTTAAGGCACAATTCCATGCTTATTCATGCAGAAAAAAGTCCTACAATTCAGCATTCCCCAGTCAACATGGAAAGCCGACAATTGCTGGGAGGTATGGGAAGTTTTTCTGTCTAAACAGGTGTAAGATTACACCCTGAACTGATTAAGACAAAGGACATTGGTTCTTACTCAGATTTAAAATATAATATAAATAATTGTTAGTCCAGCATTTCTGGAGTCCCTTTTTGATGCTGCATGTAGTCTTTGATTATTGTTGTCTTTACCTAGTTCTTTAAATGATGGGATTATAGTTTCATTTGTCTATTTTGTTTTGTATTTAAGGACTGATTGATCTATCTGTCTATCACTCCTGGCTTCCATGGCTCCTATGGAAGGGGAAAGTGGGATGAAAATATTTGTATAAGCAAATAAGCTAAGAAGATGAATTCAACACTGGGGGTCATGTTTATCACTTAGATGTGGAAAGAAGCCAAGATATTATCTCAAGCATGTATAGCTGAAAAGCTAGATGACCTTCTAGCGTGCTTGTCTATATGGATGGTGAATGTCAGTTTCTCCCACAACTGATTTTTTATATCCCACAATGGTAAATGCAGTTCAATGAGAGCAATGCATACGGGGCAAAAAGTTCCAGCTTCTAATATAGGCTGATGAGTTAGCGGTGATTGATTAAGAAAGTGATCTTGGGTTTGTGATGGACAGTTCGAGGTAAATGTCAACCCAGTGAGCAGCTGCTGTGGAAAAGGCAAACTACATGTTAGGCATAATTAGGAATGGAAATGAAAATAGAACTGCCAGGTTCACACTCTGCTTATCCAACTCCATGGTGCACCTGCACTTCGAATATTGTGTACATCTCTTGTCGGCTTACCCAGAAAAGAATATTACTAGCTGGAAAAAGTACAGAGAAAGAAAATGTTCAAAAGCCTGGAGCAACTTTCCTATGAGGAATGGCTACAACAACTGGGACTATGTAGCTTGGAAAAAAGATTACTAATGGGAGACATGATAGAGGTGTTTAAAACGATGTATGGTGTGGAGAAGGTGGAGAGAGAGGCATTTTTATCCCTTTCCAGTGATATTAGAACTTAGGGTTACTCCATGCAGTTGATTAGTGAGAGATTTAGGAAAGGTGCATGAAAGTACTTCTTCACACAAGTTCCCTTGCTCATAGGTTTATTCTGAATGGAGCTGCATCCTACTATAAATGGATAAAGCTGACTCAGGCCCATTTCAAATATACCTTTAAAAACTCTGCACAAATAAATGCTCACCAAAATATTACTGTTCTTCCATTATTAGAATTTTCTGAAGCCACATTGTTTATAAACCTGACAGATTCTCTAAGGAATGATTTCTGTTTGCATTAATATTTTGACCTAATCCTTTTTCTGGATTAGCTGGGGAAAAAGTCAATGTCTATTTATCAACCTGCTGCTGTTTTGGCTTGTTTTTCAATATACTTTTTAAAATTTAGAATTTGCCTATATGCATGATACAATGGCCTCATCAAGAGATAGACACTTCCTTCATGCACTTTGCTTCTTGTTTAAAGTGTTGGGGACAGAACAAATAATAAACTTAAAGGGTAGGAGTGGGAATATTTATTAGTATAATATTATATTATATAATCAATATAATTGACATTTATTTATTTATTTATTTTTCGATTTATATCCTGCCTTTTTCCTACAAAGGGCTCAAGGCAGCTTACATCATTCTCCTCCTCCATCTTATCCCCACAACAACAACCCTGTGAGGTAGGTTGGGCTTAGAGTCTGTGACTGACCCAAAGTCACCCAGTTGGCTCCATGGCTGAGCGGGGGCTAGAACCCAGTTCCTCTGAGTCTCTTAACCACTACACCACACTGGCTTTCCCATTATATCTCCCATTTTGATCTCTTGCAAGGAATTCAAATGATGCATGCTATGTGTGGAAAAAGTGGAGAGGTAGATATCACTCTCTGTAATGCTAGAACTTGGGAGCATCCATTGAAGCTCAGCAGTAGGAGATTCAGGAAAGACAAAAGATCATGGTTAAATGATGGTATTTGTTTCCACAGGAAGTGCTTTGGCCACCATCTTAAATTGTTTTAAAGGGGAAATTAGACAAATTCACAGGGGACAAAACTATCACTGCTACCAGTCACAGTGAATATCTACAACTTTCAAGATCAGAGGCTGTATGCACAGGCACTCTGGAACAACAGTGAGACAGGTCTGTTGACTGCATATCCTACTTGTGACTTCCCCATAGACATGTGGATGACCGCTGTTGGAAAGCAGCTGCTAGACTATATAGGACTCCTTTGGTCAAACAGGGTTCTTCCTCAGTTCATATGAGATTGGTTAATCCAGTATAGCACATTGTTCTTCATAGCAGCACATGGGTTTTATTTTGAATATTGTTTGGAATTGGCAGCTCCATAGCAAAATTAAAGGTATCACTTGTACAAAAATGAATATTTATCCTCACTAGTTTCCTTCCACTGAAAGCCTATACTGGTAGTTAGGTATTTAAACGAAATGATTATAAGTTGCAAAAAAAAAAAAAAAAGGGTAAAAAAAACCATTTTAAAGAATAACAGTGATGTCAGAAGGGGGCAGCCTTTTCACATCTACAGTAAACAAAACAGCATAGAAGATACCACCTTAAATTATTCCATTCACCCAGACTCAACATGCCACAAACAATTGTGGAATGAAGATGATTACAAACATTAAACTCAATCTACCTGATTGTTAACAGGCTGCTTTCTTGTTCATTATTGTTGTTCTTGGTGGGAGACATGATTAAAGCCATTCTGTAAGGCAAAAATGCATCCTTTTGCTGCACCAATCTTTCAGTGACTGGGTCATTGGCATGCACTAAAGAAACATTTCAATATTTCTACTCCCAAATGTCGTGCCAATGAATTTTGCTGGGTAACCTATACAGTTTTAACACAAATACTTTGAATTTGAATTTTCTTAAAATTTAAGAATATTTCCCATTCTATGAGTTACATTCAGTGAATACTATGATCGTTTATCAATTACTACACCCTAACTAAATTTCCCTACAAGATACCCATCTTTTCTTTGTCATCAATTGTTAATGAATTGTTGATGAATGATATCATGTGTGCATGTGCGCACATGTGTAACCTGCCACTAGGCCTTGTACTCTTCCAGCACAAGAATGCTGAGTGCAAATTGAGCCTGGCCAGCAGGCATTGCTCAGAGAGAGGAGCTTTTTCTTAATGTCCCAGTAAAAAGTTCTTCCACTCTTATTTTGTGTCATTCTGTTCCTCCATATCTAAAGTGGCGCAACCACAATGATCAGGAAAAGGGCATTCAAAGATTGTTCCCCACACCCAATAATAACAGGGAGCTGGGCTTGACCCTGCTAATGTTCCAAATGCTGATACAAGCTTTTAAATGGGTATCTGACATTAAAGCTGGGTAACTTAAGGCTGCAGAGTTTGTGAATGTTGAGATAATTAACCCATCTCCTGAAAGAAGATTGGTAATAGCTTGGAGACAGCAGCTGTTCTGATAAGAGATGAGATACAGGGCACAAATAAGCCCATGCTGGTATTTAAGTTGCAGTGTGGCAGTCAACAAGTCTGGCTACTGGAGATTTGCAGAGAGATTATGTTGACATCAAATACAAATCTGAGACCAATGAAGGGAAAAAATCCATAATCACTTACAAGCCTACACTACAGTGCCATTGAAACTTTAGAAACTCAGTCCATCTTTTTTTTTATAAAAATAAAGCTCCATCGGTAGCCTTTCTCATTATCTACAAGACCATAAACATAACACACAATTTCTGTTTCATGATAGATTTTCTAAAAGAAGCAGTGCTTTGCAGAATACAAATTATTACTTTTAAAAAAAATGCAAGGCAGAAAGCAAGATGCTCTGGGTGAAGAAGGTACATATTTTGCCTGCAGCATGAATACATTGCACTTTAGGTTTCCTAAAATATAGCTATGAAAATCCTGTGAACTCACTATTTAGCATGACTTTTTAATTAGGTATTTCATTAATCTGTATCTGCAGACTTGCATGTTTAATTTTAACCTCCCCACATGGCCCTTAATGTAATAATTCCTGGGTTTCCCACTGTAAGAAGACAGTAATTGCTTGTGTGGGCATTTAAAATAAATATGCATAATGTATACTGATTGGTATTGTCTAAAGGGTGTGTTCATGAATCATGTATGATCAGTGCACTGAAATTCAAATATCTTCAAAAAATTCATAGCAGCTTAAATCAGGACAGGGCAGATGGAAAGATTAGAGAAGGTAGATTGGGCTCTACTACTGAATTACTGAATTATTTGTAGAGATGTATGAGAAATTTTGATAAAAGGTGATCCCGGTTGTATCCTCCAGAGTCAGCATGGGCTCAAATGCAATCTGAAACCAAAGCCCATAGACTTCCAAGTTTGCAAGGATTAATGATCAAGGAAAAAAAAGTGCTCCACAGAATGCATGCATTTGAAAAATGTCTATAAAAATGTCTACGCATGTTTTGAAAAAAATGTGTACAAAGATGCTTCAACCAATGGAAGAGGAATGCACACATTTCAAGGATATGAACAATTGGTACATACATTTGGAAACATACGGCCACAGATTTTCATGTGAAAAGAGTAAAACAAAACTCACAATTTGACACAGACTCAGAATATCAGAATGAACTTCAAACTGGAATTTGAAGAACTTTGGACAACTTTGGACAAACTGGAATTTGAAGAACTTTGGCAATTTGCTGATTCATGTATTTCTAATGATTTTCTGTGGGCAAGAAATTTCTGACTCTTTGATGTTAGTGGCGAAGTCGTGTCCAACCCATCGTGACCCCATGGACAACATTCCTCCAGGCCTTCCTGTCCTCCACCATCCCCCGGAGTCCACTTAAGCTCACACCGACTGCTTCAATGACTCCATCTAGCCACCTCATCCTCTGCCATCCCCTTCTTCTTTTCCTGTCAATTGTTCCCAGCATTAGGCTCTTCTCCAGTGAGTCCTTCCTTCTCATTAGGTGGCCAAAGTTTCATCTTCAGTATCTGGCCTTCTAAAGAGCAGTCAAGGTTGATCTCCTCTAGGACTGATCGGTTTGATCTCCTTGCAGTCCAAGGGACTCGCAGGAGTCTTCTCCAGCACCACAATTCAAAGGCTTCAATTCTTTGGTGCTCAGCCTTCCTTATGGTCCAACTTTCACAGCCATACATTGCAACTGGGAAAACCATAGCCTCGACTATACGCACTTTTGTCAGCAGGGTGATGTCTCTGCTTTTTAGTATGCTGTCTAGATTTGCCATAACTTTCCTCCCAAGGAGCAAACGTCTTTTAATTTCTTGGCTGCAGTCCCCGTCTGTGGTGATCTTGGAGCCCAGAAAAATAAAATTTGCCACTACCTCCATTTCTTCCCCATCTATTTGCCAGGTAGTGAGAGGACTGGATGCCATGATCGTAGTTTTCTTAATATTGAGTTTCAAGCCAACTTTTGCACTCTCCTCCTTCACCCGCATCAAGAGGCTCTTTAGTTCCTCTTCACTTTCTGCCATGAGAGTGGTATCATCTGCATATCTGAGGCTGTTGATATTTCTGCAATCTTAATTACAACTGGTGATTCATCTAGTCCTGCCTTTCACATGATGTGCTCTGCATATAAATTAAATAGGCAATATACAGCCTTGCCAAACTCCTTTCTCAATTCTGAACCAATCAGTGGTTCCGTGTCCAGTTCTCACTGTTGCTTCTTGACCCGCATATAGGTTTCTCAAGAGAGAAATAAGATGGTCTCTAGAATCAACCAAAAAATTTCTCTTTCCCCTACCTTAAGCTGTCAGAAGCCTTGATCTATAGTAACTCGGATGTACATTTCTATTTTTTAATGCAATTAATACTTGCATATGGCTCATAAGAAGGGCCAGCCTGGTGCACTTTAGATGTCTGGGATTCCAATTCCTATTATCCCCAGCCAGCATAGCTGTTGATCAGGAATGCTGGCAGTTGTATTGCAACGCATCTGGAGATAGTCTACTTGGTGAAGATTGCAGTAGACCATTTGCTCTCTGAGCGACCATTTTGCCTCTAGCTCCAGTCAATGACCTTGGAGTTGTAGTAGAAAACTAGATGACCACGCCATCCTAAATTGTGATGACAATTGGTTTAAATAACTATAACATAATTTATGCCAAGAGTGTAAAAGGATGATCCAGTTCGATGTGTAAGTTGTTGCAAGGACCATATACCTGATGATTATTGATTCAATTTGAACTGTGCCTTTCTATGAAGAAAATAGCAATCAAAGTGGCATAAATATATAGTTGAAGGGCAGTGAAAACTAAAAAGAGCATTGTAGAAGTATACCATGGCAGAGCTGAAAGTATAGTTAACTGGAAATATAGTTTAAGTATACTCCTTCATACAGAGTATAGTTAAACTATGGAATTCACTGCCACGGGAAGTAACCACCTATCTGGATGGCTTTAAAAAAAGATTGGGAGACGAGGCTATCACTGGCTATTATCCTTGCTGGCTGTGTGCTACTTCCTTTACCAGAGGTGACCTGCCTGCAGTTGCTGAGGAGCTTGAGCAGGAGGAGTCCTTGCATCCATCCTGCTTGAGGGTTCCTGTGGGCAGCTGGTTTGTCACTGTGTATATGGAGTGTTGGGTTAGATGGACTTTTGGTCTGAGTTTTATTATGTTCTTATGTTATTTATAAAGTAGAATCACTGTAGCTGACATTTTGCATAATTTCTCTGAATTCTGTTTACTTACTTGTATTGTAAGCTGCCTAAAAAGGCCTCAGCAGTTATACATGTATAGATAGATAGATAGATAGATAGATAGATAGATAGATAGATAGATAGAATGGTAATAGTTTGTTATAAATGGTGTTGGGCTTGTACTCATGTGTACCTTCTTTGCCACATGTAAACCTAAAGTGAATTGGTGTTTATTCATTAATGCCTATTAAGTAGGCTTCCATCGATGAGCCCACCATGAAATAGAATAAGAACTATACTAAACTGTTGTCTGAATTTACCATAAAAAGGTTTGTTCACTGTATTTTGGGAACCCTTTTTAATGGTGATGGATTAGAATATTTTAATTAGATAAAGCCCAATATAGTGCACATAAACTCTGAAGCAAGTTTGCTGATTTCTTGATCTTCTCAACATGTCATGATTATGATTACAAACTATAGCCCAAAAATACATTTACAATTAATTTCTTAGCCAGAAAGGCCTGTTTTATTTTATAATTTGGCATACTATTAATAAACATTGGGCCCTGTAGCTATGCACATCAGTGTAAATTCATGAAACTTTCAGAATGCAAATGGTTGAACTTTTCTCCTTCCGGTGCTCATTCTGTTATTCCCTTTGTAATTGTTATGACTTAATTGGTGTTTATCATATAGCTCCCTACTAATTATATGCTTGTATAATTGCCAAGTTTATTACTCAAATGTCTGGTATGTGTCTATTCTACAGCTCTTCATTAATTTTTCCAATATGCTTTGACAAAATAATCACTTGGGATACTAATTCTTCAAATTACTGATGGAATCTCTTTGTTTGTTAAGGAGGGCACAAACATAATTTTTCAAACACATCTGCAACTTGAGATTTAAATGGTATAATATTAAGCAGTGGAACAATGTGTTACTGTCTCCCAGAGAGCGGTCCAGATAGGAAACCATTGCTCCATCTGGCAAAGTTCCCATGTACAGTGCAACTCTGTCTTTCCTAGCCAATGGATTTTGGAATCAAAGGCTATAATGCCATGGGCTAATCAATACACAGCAGAATGCAAATTAGCAGTTTGATAAAGAACCAGACCAGGATCAGACCAAGATATATTGGCTCAATGAAATTGGAAACCTCAGCAATGGGATACCAACAGTAAAAACAAAAATAAAAAAGTTATAAACTAGAACAATAGTCCTTCATCAGAGAAAAGCAGAGCAAATAGATTTTCAGATCAGTAGACAGAGGGGTGGCTATGGGGAAGAGCCTGAAGAAATCATCCATAGTAATAAAAGAACATATATGCATCTATGTGTGTCTCCTTCCATCAGTGCTATAAGCAACAAGAGCATAAAATTCAGACTGCAGTAACATAGCGTGCCAACTAAGAGGATCCAAGGGATATTTATTTTCCAAACATATTCATTAATTTTAGTTAAACATCTGCATATGGTTGCAATCTGCAGCAGCATCTCCAGTCACCAGGGACAGATTTATTTAACTATTACATGGCTTTGCAGTTTGAAACTAGGGAAGTTTAGTAGGCTGAGAGACCTCATTCACCTCACTGCCCATTAGGAAAATGGGAGTGGAAAGAGCGAGTGGAAAGAGCCGTTCCTCAAGGAGCTGTTAGGTGCCATAGCTATGGCTGCTGGTGCCACACCTATGGGTTCCAGCAGGGACATCGTCACTCAGATAGGGTGCTCAACTCTGACAGCTGTGTAAGTTTTCATGAAGGAGCAACTGAAAGGTTATTCCAGTCTATGGGAAGCAGAGTCCATTTGCTAGTAATACATGTTTGTTCTAGTTTGCTCCACTGTGTTTTACTTCTGCTCCTTGAAAAAAAGTATTCTAAATGGTTCTGCAGCCAACTCCTGGCACACCTGAATCGGCACGGGACATAATCCATTCAAAAATTCAGCCATGCAAACTTCGCTGAAACTAATGGGAGAGGTGCAACGGCACTGTGCTGGGCTTGTGCAGCTTCTTTCATTTCATTGGAGCTTGCATAGGAGAACATCCATGAACACACTAACTGTTTTCCTCTTTACTGTTCTTAAAGTCATTCAGTCTTTGTTGCCAGCTGGTGTTTTTTCATGGTAGGACTAGCTCTAATTAAGAGTAGTCCTGTGCTCTCCGATTATATTATGTAACCACACATCTGAAAAGCCAATCTGTAGTAGGCAATGTATTTTCCAGTGGTGATAGTCTATAAAATAATATTAACAACCACCTATTAAAATGGTAATATGCTTATCAGTAAAACAGACACCCATGCTTATCTTTCACATCTCTGGGAGTAAAACAGTAATTTTAATAGCTTGCTCATGTTACTTGGAAATGTTTTTAATTCCTTTATTTTTAAAATTTGGTCTTTACAGTAGGTAAGTCTCCTTTACTTTCTCAGAAAAATCAAAAGAATTTTTATATCAAAGAATGACAAAACGGGTAAAAAATCAGGACTGAATTTAAATTAATTAGTAAATAATAATAATAATAATAATAATAATAATAATAATAATAATAATAATACATCTGTCTAGGGATAATGGTTGGACTGGGACAACTGTAATATGGTAGCATGGAATCAGCCAGAAATCAGCATCATAATCATTCTCTCTCCCAGCTTTCCCAAACCTAATGTCCTCCAGAGGTGTGTGAATTCTCACAATTGTCAACTAGCACAAGGTGCTGTTGGATTAGGTTTTCTCTATGTCATGTGATTCTAATAAACCCAAAAGACAGGGTTAGAATTAAATTGCCACTGAATTTGACCATAACGTTAATGTTTTTAGTTTTCCTGGAAATGAGTCATTTGAGGGTCCAAGATGAACAGGAATATATAACTGTAATCTTATGTACACTAGAGGACTATTTCTGAATAAACATGCATATAATTGCACTGTAAAATAGAGTGCTTGTAGGTCACCTATGTGAACATTTCCCCGTTGTCCTCAATAACAGTTTTACAAATTGTTGTATTCCTATACCTACCACTTAGGGTTTTTACATGGAAGAGACATAACAAACACAGTAAGACTATCGTGTATCCTTGTCTTGTTTGACTGATCATTACATTTATATCCTAACTTTATCCTCTTGTAAGGTACCCAAGGTGGGATATAATTTCTACTCCATGCCCCAAGGGCATCCAGGAAACATCATGACCTGAGTGAGGATGAGAGCCTGGAGATTTCAAGTTCCAGTCCAACACTGGCTCTCTTTCAATGCCATGCCACGTCCCAAGGTCAGGATTGCAAGAGTTAGAGCCCTATAGTAGTAAAACTCATGAACACTCTCTTGCTCTCTGCTCAACCAAGGCTGGCTTCAGGTTTTTGAGGGCTTTCAGTAGGTCTCTTCTTTCAATGAAGATACCTTCTCACCACCATTGTTGCCAGCTGCTCTTGCTTCTCATCCTCATTGCTACCCCTTTGCTTGCTTAGTAAGCAAAGAAGCAGTAGTCAAGTAGGCAGTGACAGCTACTGATCCTGTTTCTCATTGCAACAATTTTCTGCTGCAGAGTGAGAGGCAGGTGAACAAGTGGATCACAATCATTTTGTACATTTGACACAGGCTCTGTGCTTGACTGCCATGTAGTGGGGCAATATTACTGAACATGCAAGGTAAGTGCTTAGCTTTTTCTGGTCTGGGATAATGACAGAACAATGCACAGGAATAAGATTGATGATGTATGGAATTCCTTTATAGGATGTGTAATGGGACCTATTCCTATACCAAACCCTGGGGTACAAATGTGTGGAGATTTTTGTCCTGAGATAAATTTACAGAAGGCTTGGAACATTCAACCATGATGATTTTTTTTTTTTTTTGATTGTGCAGCTTTGTTGGTGCAATTACTTCAGTCCTTTCAAGTAGAATCAAACAATTACTACTGTCACTTTATACATCACAATGTAAACTTTAGTAAATGTGTTGTAACCATAAATTATAAGAAATGCTTAGCAGTTAACATCATGAATCAACACAGTGATGTCAAGGGTAGTTTATTACAAGGTTTAAATGTGGAGAAGCAGCATCTGGCCTTTCTGTTCTGACAAGAATTTAAGTAATGGGTCACAGTCCCCTCTTCTCTTCTCTTCTCTTCTCTTCTCTTCTCTTCTCTTCTCTTCTCTTCCAGAAAACAATAGCAATTGAAGGACTTTAAATTTAAAATTTTCATTTCCTTCTTGATCCTTTGTTTTGTGCATTCACATAATGACTCTTTTCTTTTTAAACCATTCAAGTATAAAACAATGGTAGGCTGCTGCTGTGAATATACCCAGCTGTTGACTTGGCAAAACTGTTTGTGAAAATTATAGAAATCTTTGTTAATATGGTAGCAGATTCATCTACCATTGCTTAGAAAAAATATAAAATGAAACATTGGGGATCGTAAAATTTCGAGTTGAAAAGGTGCCTGGATTTGGTGATGCAGATTGTAGGCAATTATACAAATCAGTGATCAAATAATAAGCAGGAGGGGATCTAGGGAAGGAACAGCAGATGGAATTGTCTCCATCTACTGGGCCACTCCCTTGCAGAGATCAGAGCTGTGTGTGGAAGCTTGCAGCTTTAGGCAGATCCACACTTCATGGTGAGGGCTGAGCATCACTGGACACTGGCAAGGCTTGGGTTACTGGGGCAGAATCCCATGGGGCACTTTTGTGTCTGCTAATTCTTTTATCCCTGGCCAATTTCACTGTGTAAGTAGCTTATGGTGATTTAACACTTTCAGGCATCCCAAACTAAACAGAAATTCTTGTTTCTGGAAGGTGGCAGTTTGGCAGAGGTCTGATAAGGCAGCTTCACCAGCATGCTTCCTTCCAGAAATGAGTGTCTCCACTAGTTTCAGTGCTTTCTTTAGAAAGAGCTAAATCTCCTTCACATAAGTGTTGGGTCCTGCTTGTGCTTGGCAGGCTGCACCATCTGCAGAAAGGAATTGGTGAAGCTGAATTCAGTGTAGGCAAAATGCCCTGTTGGATTCTGCCCCAGCTTTCACTATAGTTTCAATCTTTACAAGGCTTTAGGCAAGTCATATTTCCCAGAAATGGGAAGTAGCATTGTAGAGAACTCTGAATAAAATTTATCCGTATGCTGCTTCAACAAGCAGCAGATCAGTGAGCCTTACATAGTAGGATGGCTTATTTTAGGTTGCTTAGTCCCACTTTCTTAGTGATCAGCAGCATTTATTTTAAACACACCTAGTCTATTTTAGCAGTTTTGGGTTTCAGTGACATGAGGCTGGTTGTAGCATTCTGGTGCCTTCATGGCTACAGTCTTCAGAGTCCAAGAATGACAATGCAACCTCTTATGGATATGGGGTCAAGGGGATTCCCTGGGATCTTTCTGGAGAACTTGCACCCAGACACCTTTTGAGGCCTTCCTGTAACCAAGTCCTAACCCTGAAAAGCTAATGCAGTAACTTCTTTTTCTGAGGATAACATCTGCTGAGGACGGGGGTTTGGGGTTGTTCCATTCCAACCAAGCAATAAGAAGAACACACTTACTTTCAATCCAATATTGACCTAAGACAAGCATCAGTCAGATTTTCGTCCTTCATTGCTGGATTACTGTAACATATCCTGTTCTGGTTGTGAAATAAGAGAGCCTAAACTGACTAGCTGAGAGTTCAGAGTGCTAGCAGCAAGTGCAGAGTTGATAGTAGTGAATAATCAGAATTGAATGATAAGGCAGCAGGTAGCAAGGCTTTGAATAACATGGTGGCACAGTGAATCATGAAGATCATCAGTTGAAATTTCAGGTTACATATCAGTGATTGGCCATCTCACATACTATATTTCTCCTTGGATTGCTCAGATTGGCCATGGGAATATGCATACTCTAATTAAACTTGACACATTCTATAGGACTAAGCATACAGAATCTTTCCAGTTTCTAAATTTAAACTTTGTAGATGAAGTCCCTCATTTTAATGAGCAGAAGGTCTTTTGGGTTTTGGTGACATAATATTAAAACTTTCACACAGTTGCACAATGCCTAATTCATTTACAGCACATCTTTGAAGTGCAAATTGTATGTTTCCCCCTAAACAATTAAAGCAAAGAATGGGAAACAACAATTCACACTATAGGCAAAAAAGGAGACAATATTTGTCACAAGTAGAAAGGTTTATATTTGCATATTTCATCTATGTGGGGAGGTGTAAATGAGTTATATTTTTATCCAGATGGATATGGAAATTTCCTCAGAGCTTTGTTATAGCAGAACTATTGTACAAATACTGTACACAGAAAAAAATAATCTGTTTTGAGGTCATTTTGCATGCTGTGAGTTTCTGAAGATGTGTTTTAGTTTGTCAATCTGTTCTTCTTCTAAAGCTTATTGATCTCAGTGGTAATTATTCCAAGTGTTTCAACAGACTTTGGATCAAACCTGCATGCTTCAATGTTTTAATGTTCTAACTGCAGAATTTAATATAGTTGTTGACAAGCTAAGAGGCATGCTTAATTTCCAGACTGGAACATGCTGGGCCTAAAACTTGCTGAATCAGTGTCGACCTGGGAAGACTTAATTTTAAAGGTGTGGGAACTGGGTGTAGTTATTTCAGTGCTGATAGGAAGATATTCTGGGCATATTCAAATGCTCTCTTCTCTTATGCTTATGCAGTCAATAATATAGATACTGGATGACACACTGTGGCTCATTCTGAAGTACTATAGGAGTACAGTCCTATGGAGATAAGCATAAGCTCCCAACCATGGGAACTCACACTCATCCAAGGCAGAGTTGGAGGCATTGCAGAGGAAATCTTCACTCCCTCTTTTCTTTTCCCCAGACATAATTATCCTGCTCTCCATTTTCAGTAGTTGTCTGCTTTTATCTGTCCAGAGCTATGTCTGATTTCAGGAATGGACCAGTCTTATGGTCCCCTCAGAGAATGTCTAGGCACCATAGGATCACTCCCTAAAACAATTAAGTCTAGAGACAATCAAGTGTAGTTACACTGCTGCATGTCCAAAAGTAATTCTATAGGAAGCACCAGCCACTGCAAGTTGTGTTGAAATTTCAAAGCCATACAGAATCAGTTGAGGCCAAGGATCGGAGTGTGAAATATAGGAACAGATTGCTCATCCATATTAATTTCATGCACTTCAATCCAGGATGTTCAGCATGTAGGCCTTTTCAAATTCTGTGTATTCCTAGCAGATAGTTGCATAGGATTCAGATGTTTTCTCTGGTGGAAGAGTGTTTCTGGAGGAAGCTGTT
Organism: Varanus komodoensis; assembly: GCF_004798865.1. Taxonomy (NCBI): domain Eukaryota; kingdom Metazoa; phylum Chordata; class Lepidosauria; order Squamata; family Varanidae; genus Varanus; species Varanus komodoensis. The sequence continues at coordinate 21,662,473 of NW_025335941.1, forward strand.
AACTCACTGTATTTACTTTCAGGTTCATTGCAGAACTGAGATACAAACCCTAAACAAAATGCCTTTCCTTTCTACATTATTTCAGGTGCCATTATGCTACAACAGATAATCTGTTACACAAGTAGGAAAATACATTGTGTTTTGTTTTCAGAAATAATGCTCCATATTCCTGCTGCTAAATATCCCCTCTCCCCTCAAAAGACTGCTCTTGAAAAGAATCAGAAGCCTACCTGGAGGGCCATGATGTCATCTAAAGAACTTGTAAACAGTGAGTTTACTGTGTTTGATGAGTACACACCAAATGTCTTGTGCACAAATGCTTGATTGGGATTCTGCCAAGAATTCAGAGTGCCCCCTCCCACTTTGTTCGACAGTGTAAAACCATTGTACCATTGGCTCAAGAAAAACAGTCAAAATGCAAGATAGGCTGAGGGTTCTCCATTCTGTGGCTTGGTATGAATGTGCACATGCTGTGTGGATGTCAGTATTAGCCCTGTACTACAAGCCCAGCTTGTTCAAGGCAGGGCTGGGCACCTGGTAGATCTGAATTTACTGATAAATCTCCAAGTTATTTGCAGTAGATTGGCTAGGTTGTCTGACTCTCAAGAGAAGCAACAAAATGAGTCACCTCACCCACCAAATTATCCTGCAGAAATGAAGAAAATCTAGCAGAACAAGGAATAGACTTCTGTTAATTGTTTTCCACTTTGGTACTTTGAGAAGATGTATGGGCTCCATATTCTATAGTGCTAGGAATGCCTTTGGTACCAGACTCTGGTTGATGAATCCTTAGTTAAACCTGGAAGTATAGTGAATTATAGAGAGATCCCTCCTTATTTTCTCACATGCACTACTTTTGGACAGAGGAATATAGTGTATTTGCATACAAGTTCTTTCATTGGTGCTCTGCCTTTCCTTCAAAAATAAGGCCATCCAGTTTCATTAGCTTTCAGATTCCATTCCACACCAGAAATAAAATAAATGTATGCATCTTTTTGACCCAAATATCAAAACTACTGTGCAGATTTTTATTTAGCTGAGAGTCACATGGTCCTGTCTAATCTAATTACAGCACTTCAGAGATACATGAAGGTCAAGGAGAAAGAAACAGAACAAGGAAAACAGAAAGCAGCAGAAAGTAAGTGCCCATTAACTAATTGCAAGAGAGAGGTGTCCATCTAATGGTCAAGCAGAATTGTATTATTTAATATCTGTGAAAAGCTTTGGCTTCTGCATTTGTCAGTGACAGTTAACACAAGAGCTGAAGCTAAGGCACTCAGGTGACCATCCAGGTTGCTGGAAATATCCACAAATGAGTAAAATAAGTTTAGATTTCTTTGATCTGCAGATTCTGCAGGAGACCATCTTTTTCTGAATTAATAAATGTAGTGTTGGCACTGGCAATGGCAGCAGTTTTTGCTCATCATGAGCATATGGGTGGAACCCTAGTTCTGGCTCAGCCCAGAAGTTCTAATCCAAAAATTGCTTGAAAGTGTCATCCTTTATGCCTTTCATAATATAGTATAGTTCAGCAAATCAATCTATGTTTAAACTGCACAGTGTATTCAGATTGATGCATTAGGGAAACTGAGACCCACAGATAGCTAACTATCTGTAATTAAGTACCAGCTGGTTAGCCAGCATGAATGTTCAATAGCATGACACCTGTTCTGTACCAAAGGGAAATCACTCACTGGCAGTGAAAGGGGATTTGCTGGGGAATGAAGGTAGAACTTGGTCACTGCCATACCCTAAGAAAGCATAATTTGCCTGAATTTACAGCAAAGCTATCTCTACTGAAGTTTCACGAGTGGTACTAATATAGACCCTCCACCTGATCAGCCTTTCCCTCTGCCTGATATCATATATTCCTTCCACTTCATCATGTTCACCTTTGCCGGATAGAGATGTTTAGATAAATCAGTGTCTCATGTTAGTTTGCTCTCCTTCCTAACAATGCTAAGGAAAAATGTTTCATATCATTCATCATCCTTAATGGCTCTTCCTATGTTTTACCTAATAGTCAAAGTACATGGTATGTGAAAGAATGTGCAGCTGACCGTTCCCTTTCCCTTTCCTGTAAAGCAATGGTGGGGAATCTCTTCTGGCCCAAGGGACAACATCAATTTTAACAAAACTCTTGGGAACCACATTTCATTGCTGGACAGGGCCAAAGCAAAAGCTGATAGAACAAAAGCAAAATACCAGCATCATGTACTGTAACTTAATGCTCTTACTGTCTGAACTAAAGCTTAGGAAAGGCATTTTGACTTTTACAATGCAGGAAATATCATACAAAACCTGGGAAACTATCAAATAAGGTGAATGAGGGTAAAGGAATTGAGCCAGAAAAAGGGGACCATTTGTGAAAACCTGGAAATCCAGCTTGGGATGTCAAGATTTACCCTTATCAGGTCCATTCTGCTAGCTTCAGCTTTCCACATGTACCTTTAGACCATTTTCTGGGCCATTCCACTGTGGAATGGTTCCTATGTTTATATTCCACATAAACCTGAAAAATATATTTTTCAATTGATTATTTATGTTAATGGAGCATCCCGCAATCAAGAGCTGCCAGAAATTTAAAATCCTAATCTCATGAGGGTCTTCTTTTCAAAACCCTTCCCTAAGGCACAATCATATGCAAGTTTAGACAGAAAAAGATCTACAAGTCCCAACACATCCCAGCCAGCTAAGCTCAATATTGTAGGCCCTTTTTCAATCTAAACTTGTATAGTATTGTGCCTTTATTCATAACAGTCAGAATCCAAAGTACCAGAAAATCCAAAGCTTTATGAATAAAATGTACCTTTGGATGTCTTTTTCTGTTTCACATCCAAGGCAATTGTGTGAGCCCATCTCTGGAACACAGCCAACCTTTAAAGGATAAAATGACAAAAGCATTCCTGTGCATTCAGATAAGAATACTTGCTGTGTGTGTATGCATGTGTGTGCACTTGAACACATTGTGTAATATTTAGAGTTTTCATATTACCTTTAAAATCATTACAGCAAACTTGTAAGGTGGATCTGCATTATTAAGTCTGAGATATGTAAGGCTGTGTCTCATGTGTTAGCATCTTGAATAGGGCCACCCAGTTATTTCATGGCTGAGGTAAGACAGTTTTGCTTACATCTTTACCACTGCACCACACTGATGTTCAAATGCCATGTGAACACTGGCAAAGCATCATCTGATATGCAAACATAGCTGCATGGAGTTTGCTTCATCTTTCCCTGCCAGAAACAATGATTTTCTCCAACTTCCAGTTACTGAGGAAATAGAAAGCACAAGAGAAGTACACGCTGGTTTCTGTCTCTTGCTGGTGAATCAAGGACCATTTGGAGCTTGCATTCCTCACATCCATGGTAGAAAATCACGGCAGGCTGAGGACAACATGGCTTTGGCTCTCCAAGAGCTGGAGAAGTGGCAGCAGCTGCAGAAAGTTTGCTTTCCACCCAACCCATCAGCAGAAGCAACACTCAGCTGCAGCTGCCAGTTGCCGCAGTACTGCAGAGCCAAGGGGAAGCAGACTTTACTCCCATCTATCAGCCAAAGGACTAGAGGCTGCGAGGATGTGCTTATGTGTGAGATTTGGGGATTTTTTTCTTATTATTACCTGTCACTCTTAAACTACCTTGTGAATCATTTGATTGAAAGATGGGGGTATAAAGTACCTAAATAAATGGCTTCTCACAGTGACACACACCACTGCTCAGAATAACTGCTCCTGCCTTCTGAAGTCTCAGTGTAACATATTGCCTGCAGGATGGTTTTTTCAATCAGTCCAAAGATGCAGAGATGTGAAAACATTTTTGCAAAATGAGCCATCCACACAAATTGTTCAAGAACCAGACAGAATGGGACTGAGCTGCAGCATTTTATATTGTGCATCTTTCTGATCCTTCCTTTGTACAAGTTCCTTGTATGGAGAAGCAATGCATGCAGGGCTGCTGATGTCAGTGGGCATGCTTATTCAGCGCAGCTTTAATTTTGCATTTTATTGGAGCTATCCAAGGTGATCCATGGGTGGAAGCCCATTTTGGGGATGAAGTTCAGCACCATGGGTAGCTCCTATAAAGCTCAAGAGGTGAGATGTTCCATTGGCATGAGGGTCACCAGCCCTTCCTGTCAAAGCAAGTTAAAAAGTCAAGTACGTTTGATGGCGTTGATGACTTAATTAAAAATAAATAAATGACTATAATTCAGACGCTCTGGTTGGCTTGGCTTTTTTGTTTGTTTTTGTTGTAAGCACTGTGTATGATCTTTAATAACCAGGACCTGCAGGTCTGAACTTACAAGACCAGTTCTGGCCCACTTGCATTGGCTGCCTGCATGCTTCTGGTCCCAATTCAAGGTGCTAGTTTTAACATATAATTCCTTACATGACTTAGGACCACCATACTTATCAGAGCACCTCTCCCAACTGCGATCTGCCCAGACACTATGCCTCTGGGGCATTCCTCTGAGTGCCAATTTCGAGGAAAATGTGGAGGGTGCTTACAAGGAGGACGGCTTTCTCAGCAGTGCCCCCATCTATGGAATAACACCCCCCTCCTGAGGCCTGGCTGGTGGGGGATCTGTCAACTGTTCAGTGCCAGGTTAAGGCAGCCTTCTTTTCTGAGGATTTTAAAGACTTACTCAGCTACCCAGGGTCTTGAGGGGGACCACCAGGTGCTTTGCATGTGTTATTCCTTGTTACTGTTTGTTTTTACCATCTTTTGTAGCTGCTTTAAATATTTAAATATATTTTTCTTTTTTATAATATTTGATTGCTTTTTTAATCATCTGTTTTTCTGGACTATGTAAACATTCCAGAGAGCTTCAGCTGTGGAGTGGTACAGAAAATAAACAGATTCCTTGTCAGAATGTATTGAGTAACAGCTGGCCTGATCTTCTTTGCATTTATGGATGCTTTTCTTTCTCCCTCCCTACCTCTCATTTGTTCGTTCGTTCGTTCGTTCATTCTTTTCCCTCCCTCCCCCTCTCCCTCTCCCTCTTCCTCCTTAATGTATTTTAGATGATTTGCAAAGTTTTAATATGAACAAAGCCACCCTATGTTTCTCTAGATAGCATGAAGGGAACCAAAGGATTTTTTGGATTCCTAGGTCTGAGATGGGAAAATCAGTCTGACTTAGAGCTGGAGATCCATGCTTAGTTCTCCTTCCTCCGTCACAGCCAGTGTGGAAAGAATTGAAGTGGCTGCTTCTCCAAGCTTGCAAAATGACCTTGGAGAAAGGCTTTGCTGCGCATTCTGGGGAAGGGGAGGTGACCAGCACTACCAAGATATGGCATATCCCGGGCCGCAGCCTCCTTTCCTTCCAAGGGTTGCATGCTCCTCCTACTCTCCATAGGATGCTAAGGCATGTTTGGAATCTTACAGACAAGATTGTACCTGGCATTAGCTTATCTGTATTTTATTGTTAGCTTTCTTAGTAGAAAGCAGGCACTATATTTAAAATTAGTTACTCCAAAATATCCTAGCATGTTCCAGATGCTATGGGTCTGTTTTTGTCAACCTGTCAAAACCATCCCATCACTTCCTTGCCTTTTCACACCTTCTTGGTTGCATCTCTGCCTTTTATTATTGACCCCTTCTTTTATAGTTTGGAGAAACTTTCTATTTGTTGTCCCACCCTTAGAGTACCAGATCAATGAGGACTAGTAGCTATAGCTATGTGCCTATGTGTCTCTGAATTATACAGTCTGAATACTCGTATTAATTTGTCCTTGTCCTGTGGTTTAGCTTATGTGGTTTGCATGATCACCATGGAGGTTTCTTTTAGTGGAGGTGCATGTGAGGCAGCTCATAGACTGTCTGAGAATCATTTCTCCCTTCAAAGAATCAAAGTGCCCAGGACTGGATAACATGATAAGCTGTTTTCAGCCATGGTTATTGTGCAAACCAGGCCACTGACTTGGCATACTGTTATAGAGATTATTTGGGTGTGTGTGTGAAAATGCCAGGACTGGATGAGAAGTTAAACTGCTTGTGAATTCTTATACAATATCACCCAATTCACACCTTCTAGACTAACATACCAACCATTCTCTGAATCTCACACTTGTCTGAGCATTGTGATACAGTTCCTAGGAGTCTAAACATGTCAAAATTATCATTTAAATAAACACATATTTTAAGATAACACACACATTTAAATATGTAAATTGAGAGAAGATAAACATGTAAATACATGGCAAGGGTTTTCAGATACAGACTTGAGAGACCTGTCTTATATTGCCTACTTAGTGATGATGTTCACAGTCTGTCCAGCTGTTCTAGCTCCAGGTGACAGAGACAAAAAGTCATTGACCTGACGTTATCCTAAGGTGAATCACAGATTACACTTCAGAAGGCGTAGCAGTTTACCTTAGAGGTAACAAATAAATTAACTCAAGAGCTCACAGCCCATGACTTAAATTAAGGAGCAGTCCAAAGGCAAGTGCATAGGAAGTCAGTGATTTAACTCTTAGGCAATAGGTTGCCCAAAGCACTTACAGATCCAGCTTCATAATCCGAGATTTTAAAAAAGCAGGTTGAAATTTATATTAAACAGGAGTCATGGCTACAGCCCCAGGTAAAAATGGAGAATTTCCCAAAAGTAGGATGTCCTTGCTTACAAGCCTGAGCTGATTCAAATTCTTCATTAGGAATAGTTGTGGCGAAGCAGAGTTTTACCTTGGGATAACCCCTTTGACAGGATTGCTACATGGCAGGAACTAAGGTAAAGGGATTCAAAATTAAATAGCACAAAGATTCTTGGAAACTGTCCTAAATTCAGGATTTCCATACACAGCAACACTGGAAATCACTGCATTAGAAATTTCTGATGTATAGGCATCAAGACAAAGCAACAGTCTTAAAACTCACTAGAAGTACATACCCAATACATTGTGGGCAGTCAAAGACAATGGTAGTCATTTCATGGCAAACAATATTCCATGGTTTCTTAGAAAATTGGTATTATATCCCAGATAAGTTTTTAACAGTACAGGGTTCAACAGAGTACACAATACTTTCTAGAACAGATAACAAGTCCAGGGGGAAAGAAGTTTCAGTAATTTAATTGAAGGAAAGCTCATGCCAGAAATGTAACTGGCAGGCAAGGCAGAGCAGTTGTTCTCAAACAGAGAACTAGACAAAATCCCAAATTCCTTGTGCGGCCAGTGCAGAGTTTCTTGTTAGAAGATTCTCTGGAAGTACCAACAGACCAGGCAAAATGTGTTTAGTGAGGGAAGTTGATGGTAGATTACAGAATAGAGTTCTAGGCAATGAAATATGCTGGCACCAGCAAAGTTCTTCTGTGTCTGCATCAGTCTATGAATGGGTGTGGAAGCTCATTAATACTTACTGTGTTCTGACAAGTGCACCCAACCCGTAGATAATCAATACATCAAACCAGGGTGTCGCTGTTCTGCCCTCATGAGCTGATGCTGCAAGGTGAAATAGACCCCTAAACAACTCCCCTCCTTTCATGCTGAATTTCCACCAACCCTGAAATCAGCCCAAGGCTGATAAAGCAGCAGGTTTATAATTCTTACTGACTCTTCTTCTACTTTCACCCATAATTACTTGAGAGAGTGAATGGTGATACCTACTTATGGCACATTGGCTGCATTAAACTTTACATTATCCTTATTAAAAGCTGAAGTAGACCTTGGTCAGAGGCAGTTATGCCCACTGGCTGGGTCAGAATCCAGATACTCTGGATCAGTCACTGACTTTGTTTAACCTTCCTCACAGAATTGTGAGAATAGAATAGAAGGAGGATCATGTCTACCACGTCAGGTTCCTTGAAGGAAATGGCAGGATATGAATGTAAAATATTACACCTAGGAGTATTTGAAATCAAACAAACTTATAATAGCACATTAGTGCAAAAATGGAACAGAACAAAATTATGAGCAAAAATATGAAGGTTACACAGTTTAGAAATAGATTCATTCATCCCTTGCAGAAGTAGGACTCTGTTTTCATCAATGCTGGTTTAGTAACTTTTAAAAAAGGGCTTTGTCTTAAATGATTGTTGCAGGCTTCCCTGACCTGGTCTCCATCAAATATGCTGGACAACAACTCCCAGCTATGGGATGGGCTGCTACCATGTTCTGTGGTTGTGTAGGAGGCTTTTTGATCTGGGTCTTCAACAGTAACATGATGCATGTACACAGAGTATTATCACTTGACTTTAGATAATCTTGTTTGAAGAGGGCCTAGTTTTCCAAGTATTTTTTCTTTGTTAAGCCAGCAAAACAGCTGCTACCAGATGAACTCCAAAACATCAACTCTTTATCTTCTAACACAGTCATCAGTGCATCTTCTTGAATGGGACATTTCTTGATAGTAATTGGATAACTGCTTTGGTACTGTTTACCATGCAGAAAACATGGCACTGCCTGCAATCAGCATTCATTGCTTCTTGTGGTACCTTGTTCAAAGCATCCTATTAGTTTCTTCTATTTCATATGTCATTCATGTATAAACCATTATGGTACCCAAGATTCTTTTAATTCTATTCCCCAAGTTCCACATGACATTGATTTTTATCCTCTGTATGGTATTTTCTAGAATTATACTTTGTTTAACAATCTCTGAAATAGGGAAAGGAAAGCTGAGGAAATCATCTGAGATTTTACAAAGGATATGACCTGTGAAAGCAACTTTATAGTTCTCTTTCAGCTTTGAAAAAAAAGAAGCTAATTTCTTTCTAGTGCAACTAATAACAGAATAAAAGGGACCATCCCCCTTTGAAAATTCATATTGAGTCTCTTTGTTATCTTTTTTTCCTAGAAATAGGTTTATAAATGTAATTGGAAGTGTACTTTTACATATTTTTTATTCAGTTAGTTTCTCCTTTCTTTCCTTGCAAATTGTTGAAGATCTCTTACAATACTGAATTCATTTCCTTGTTATACAATGAATAAGCTGATAGAGTAGATTAAATTGAAATGCTACATTTGAATTCTTTGTACACTCGTCAAGTCTCAGTGATAACAGTAAATCGCCCTGGCTTCTTTGTCAGTTACAATATTTCCTGGCTTCCATGAATTGCAAAGCAACATGACCAACTATGTAACATCACATGTTGGATTCATGGCATCTAAGCAATGGATCTCGAACAACTGAGCTTTTTCAAGGTTGCAAGGTATGCTGAGGGCATGGTTATCCTTTAATAAATCATCACCCTATTCAAAAGTGTGCAAAGTGGGATGAAGGATGGGTTTGTAATGGGGTAGTTAAAGGGCTGGGTTCTCACCCAAGTTTCAGATTCAGAATAGTATTGAACTGTGCTTTAGCACTAATGCCAAACATGTACAAGGAAAATCTGTACTTTTGGTTTAATCCTATAATCCATTCAGAAGTAAGCCCCATTCAATTCAGTGGAACTTACCCCCCAGTAACTGTATATAGGACTGCAGTCTCAGGATGCAACCCTATGCATGTTTAGATAGAAAAAAATCCTACAGCTCCCAGCATGCCCGAGTAAGCATATATAGGATTGCAGTCTCAAGCTGCAATTATTTACTAGCTTACACAGACTTTTTCTGTCTAAATATGTATGGGATCATATGTTTGGTCATGAATTCACTAGGCTGCTCTAGGCAAGTCACTCTTTTTCATTTTTGGGTTTCCTAAGAAAGAAAGCTTTGCTATTAATAAAAATAGTGAGTGATTGTAAAACACAGCAGCACAATACCCCCCTCCCCGTCTCTCTCTGCCCTTCTTCCATAAATGAGTTGCCATGCCAGCAAATAAGTATTTAAAAAGGAGCATAGAGAGTGCTGTACAATTCTGATAAAAATCTACTGCAGAACACAATGTGTAGCTTAGGTTACTGGGTTAATGCAACATAAGAACTATTTCTTCTTGCTACAACATGGTGGCTTTGTTTAGAGCTGTTATGTAGCACAGAATTAGGCAATAAAAGGGGTATGAGGGAAAGGACAGCACAAACAGACAGCAATCTGTAAACAATCTAACCAATGCAGAGCCAGCTATGTTAGCCTCACAGTGTAATATGAAAGGGAGATGGGACTGACCTGTTAGTAAAGGTAAGCAGCCAACCCTGCTCCAAAGCAAGCAACCAAAAAGGTACTGCCATTATAAATCTCTAAAATAGCACCTGTTGAGCTAATAACGTTAGACTCTGCATCTGCAAATTACTTGCTGAGATCTACAAATGTACCAAATTTGAAATGGCTATGACCTACTAATGCAAGCATCAGAAGGGCATGGCTGAACACACAGAACAATTCCTCCTGCAGAGAACCTCTTTTAGTCTGAGAACCCAAGTGAATTTTGAAGAAATTCTCAGGGGCCACATTCCAGTGGATCCAGAAATGCTAATTGTACAAGCATATTTTAGCTCATGGATCTTGATTTCAATACTTAAGCATTACCAAAAGCATTTCCATCTTTTAGAACAGGGAGGAAAACTGCAGAGAAGAGGGGCAACAACAAATAATCAGGCTCAAAAAGGCATGGGGTCAAGAAAATGGGGTGAGGGCATCTGAGGGCCCCAGAAGGTCTGGATTTAATCCTGGGCTTCAGATTTCACTCCTGCTCTAGCAATGCATTAAGGTTCAGATGCTGCACAGTGCAATTAGGCATAAAGATAAAGTGGCATTATCTTGTGGGGCTACAGGCTTTTCCTTATTTATATTTGGGCCTGAAAGCATGCGGGTACATGGAGGGTAAATTGTAAGCATGCATAATTTGCAAAACTGCACAACATCATCACTGATCATGGGACACGTTAGTTAAGGCATCTGCCTCAATTTTCTGTTTCCTGGCTTTGTGGAGCCTGAGCCAACATGAAATAGCTTTAATTCTGATCTTTAAAAGGCAGATGTTTGAATACTGATTTTGTATGGTTGAGCACAGATGTTCAGGCTCTAAACATTCCTTGCAAGCAATGCTTTTGTACATGGAGTGTGATAGCACTTACATATGAAAGAAAGCATATTTTAATTTACAGTTTGAACTTGTGTCAAAATATAATATGTATAAATGAGACCCTGGTTTTGGCTTTTAAAAAATGAAATCACTCTACTGTTTCTGGCATTTGGATATTTTTATAGGCAATGGGGTTTTGTGTCTCTTATACTTCCTGTCTGCTCAGAACTCAGTTCCATTAACATCAGTGGGATTCACTCCTCAGGAAGCAAGCCTAGGACTAAGCAGTCACAACCTCACTTTTTAAAATGGTTATAGAACTACAGTTGCATTTCTAACAACAGAGCCTCATTTACATATGGCTGGGGTGCAAAATCCCCAGCCCGTGGCTGCCAAGTGGAATCCCAGCCAGGGAAATGCCCACTGTTGTTTCAGGTCCAAGATTCAAAAGAGCAGGGATTCTTGCATGTGACCCTTGGGAGAGGGCCAGGCACACAGAGGAATCCTTGCTGTGATATCCAGTCTCAGATGAGGGACAGCAGCAGTATCGCAGGTGATGGGGACTGTCCTGCAGGTGACAGTGTGAGTGCCTGTCCTTCCTGGTGCCTGCTGAGTCGCAGCACCTCCAGGGACTGCAGGCCCTGTATGAAGCCACACAGACAGCACTGGGAAGAAAGACTGCTTCTTCCAGGACCGAGTGAGTCCCTATACTGGGAGAGATACAAACCTCATGCCTTTTAAGCATGGAGACAAGTGAGCTGCAGGTGGAAGTGGGGTGTTGATGTCTGTGCTTGACTACATCCATTGATGCCATCTTGCCAACAGGGAGCATAGGGCGACAACCTGGTCCCCACCAGAATATTGTTCTGCACCCTTGCTGTATGTGGATTGCTTTATATTGCTTCTCTTGGCTCTGGAAGTTAAAAGCGAATTGACATTGCTTTGGTTTCTCTTATGTATTAAGAATGCCTGGAATTGAGGCTTACTGATCTGAAGGGTAGATACCTCTGAGCTTTATAGGGCCTAGGCAGCAAATATTCTCTGCACATTCTCACAGTCTTACAGTTATCCCTCAGCTGAGCTAAAAGGTGTTTGAGTTTTAGTTCAGACCAAGCTGTGCATATTAATTAACTGCTTTCCAGTAGTTTACAGGGTCTGTTCAAACATAGTTTTTAAAAAAAGTTTATTCTTTTCCATTGGCTTCACCCATGTATTTGTAATATAATTTCCTCCAATCACTCCACCAGAGAAAGCCATATGCGATAATAATCAAAGCTGATATAAAATCAATTTCAGATTAGTCTCATTATAGGCCTGATATGATGGATAAAATTCCACTCATCTAAGTGCTTAACATTCCAAGCCAGTGGGGTTTTTACAAGGTTGCTTTTCACCTAAAAGCAAGCTTACATTAGCAATTACGTAACAATACTACTCTGCTTGGTATATTTGGCATATGTGACGTTCTCAATTCAATTTGCCAAAATACACTGTATTGTTTGAAGATGTGCATGCATTCATTATTATAAGAACCTCTCCCCCTCCCCCACAGCAATATGATACATTTTCTGCCAGCTTAAAAATGTTTCTGCAGGGTTTTTGTTGCGACTCAGATGCATTGATTTATGCTTTCTGATCCTTGCAAGCCACATAGCAATAATGGCAATCCCACTTGCCCATGTGAGAGAGGGAATTCATTGTATCTTTATAGCCCCCATGAGAAAGTGTTGCACAGAACCCATGCATTCAGAAAACAAAAGCACAAATCAAAACCCAAGGAAGAATAGAAATAAAGTAGGAATTGACATACAATGTTATGACATGTAAGTTCTGTGCAAAAATGATGGGCAGCTGATTGTGATATCCCTTTGGGAATATACACAGATAAGCCTGTGAAGACACAGAAGTCCTGTTTAAGTGGACAGTTTAAGTGGGATTCATATTTGATTATTTGATTATGAAATTACCACTCCATGCTAGCTGCATCATCCTGGGAGTTGTAGTACTGTTATAGTCAGCCTGCAGTAGCCAACTCAGCCAGACCGTACCAACTCCTTTTTGCCCAAGTCTAAGCCGTAATACCTCAATTTTTAATCAGTTCTGAATCTCTGCTAAAGCTAAAGCCCAGGTCATCTGGATGCTGGAATTATAATAAAGATCTCAAGCATCTCTACTTAGCAAACCTATTAACTAGCAAATTACCTGGGTATCTAAATAATGAGAAATCTTCTAGAATCCCTCTCAGAGCTGCTGGCAAGTGATTACTAGACAGAAGAATAAAATAAGGCACTTTTCTGGAATCTATACCCAGGTGCATGAGGAAGAACTGAAGGAGATATATTCCTCTAAGAAAGGAAATTTGAGAACTGGTGCCAATTCTTCCCAAAAGTAGGGAAAGCTTGATGCAGGTATCAGAAGAAAGTGCACTGGTGGTCTTTTCTTGGGTACAGGTGGTAGGTATAGATTTCCCTGAAAGAGAAGAAATTACACAGGTACCAGAGAAAGAGTCCCCTGCCTTTACTTGAAACAGATCAACCAATTTTCCTTTCCATGCCTTTTGGCTTGAAACCTTAATATACATCCTGCTGCGTTTTCACCAAGACCTGCTCTGTACATGTTAAAATATACAGTAGGGAGCTTCACAAGGGAAATGCCATATTCCTGGTTACACTGACAGTGATTTGGCACAGCTTCACCTGATCTGAACCCGTAGTTGGGTGCATACAGGCACCAGATGATCACAGGGACTTTTTTTCAGTTTAATCAAGCATAGGATTGTACCTTAGGTCTATTTTTGAATGTCCATTCTACATGTACATTATCATTATTATAATGTCTGAGCTATGAAGAAATGGCCTACGGTTCAAGACAATGGTCATGACTGATTATTAACCAGTGATAATTTATCAGTGAATGGATGGATCTCACTTCCACAATGAATGTGCCATACCAGATGATCTCGGGAGTCTCATGGCATAGTTTCTCAAAGGCAAAATGAGACTAACATCGGCTTACCTTACTTGGCTATTTTAAGGCTTATTAAAAATGTATTCAAGACACTTTAACATTATAAAATGCTATATAAATGTGCACACAATATAGGGCACAATCCTATACATGTTTAGACAGGAAAAGGTCCTGCAACTTCGGGAATTTTCCAGTCAGCATGGGAGTTGTAGGTCTCCACTCTCTCCATCCAAACATACCCAGGATCACACCCTTTTGCTATCAATGCAATCCTCTGCATACCTACTTAGAAATAACTTCTGTGGAACTCAATGAGGCTAACTCCTGGGTAAATAAGTAAAGGATTGCAACTAACACTACTGCATACAGAGCTTGTTTTAAAACTCTGTAAGTTTACAGTCTCTAAGGGACAAAAATATTTTCTTTTTACCTTGATTGAAATAAAAAGCAGCATCCAATATTGGCAGAATGTTCTTTATTCCCAGACCCAGTGATAACCTTGCCTTCTGTATGAAATGAGTTACCAACCATCTGGAACGGTTCTGGTGTGGCTGAGTTCCCTGAGATAATGTATCTCAAAGTCACAAAGAACATTTAGTATTACTAAGTTCATGGCTTTAGCCTCCAGCACACTACACCCTTTCTCTCTCCATGCTTCATCTCTCAGACCATCTGTACACCTAAGTGACCTCTCAGCACAAAGTCATGACAGACTGCATTTCCACCACACTGTATTAATAGTTATGGGATAAAGATGATAAAATGGATGAAGAAAATCTCAGTCTTGCTATATATGACAGTGACACTCAATTTCTGACCAGCTAATAGAAAAGAGTCCCAGTGCTATTTACATGTAGGTATGAATGTATTGCCAGCAATACCAATGATGAAATAACTGGCCCCTCTGATGTCAAACCTATAGCTAGTATATGATATTTCAAATAGTTTTTTTATTAAGCCTATCTAAAACTGTAGAAATACCTAAGTAAATTTACATCATAACCATGCTGAATAAGGTTTTTCTAAGTCTAATTTATCACTGCAGCCAAAGTGCAGGTTTCATTCTTTAACAATATCAATGATCATATCAAGTTCACTGGTTTATCAATACTCTTGGCATTATTATCATAAAAAGTGTATGTGTATGTGTCTATGTAGGTTAGAAAACACAAATGGGGGGAAAGGATGTAGCACAAAGTAACTCATGCATTCTGCTGACACTGCTCTTTTGTGGAAACCTGTTACTGAAATAACTCCAGACCCCATGAGGAACTCTGCAGCTTCATTATCTAAATGTTCCAGGTTAAGATGAGGATTGTGAGATCTACATTATGATACAACAACACCTTCTGGCATCTCAGCAGGCAAAAGTGCTATAGCATAATGGCTGTGTATGAACTGGGGAGTCCCACTTTCAAATCTTACCTCAGGGATTAATTTAGCAGCTAGCCATAGCAAATGACTACCCTTTTAGCCTTGGCAATCCATTTGTTAGATAGATATAATCCTAGTGAGTTTATAGGATTATATGAAGCACTACAAAGATTCAAAATGCAGTATATTAATACCACACATAATTATATATTAACTGAAGTTCAACCAAATCACATATTAAATCAAATTTGGGTGACCTAAAAACCAGCTATGTTATTGAATTTGCATTCTTCTTTTTTGGTGGTAAAATACAACTCCATCTGATGTTGTACTGTTAGAAATTGTATCAACTAAACTCACATCTAAGTATCTGAATATATTTAGCTGCAATTAACCCACTACAAGCATGCGGTTCATTCTCACCAAATATTACTGAAGTATTCATGATTTTATGTATCAGGTTATTTATACATCACAAATAGAGGGACTAGATTTTGTTAGAATTATACTTTGGTTAAATTATATTATTCATGCAATCTCTGTACTAAATTTGAACCTGACCAAGTGGACAGAAAATGCTAAATTATTAACCTGTGCAATGGTCAGTTAGTGACAATAAGCAAGCAAACTTGTTTTGCCACCTAAATGTGCCTTAAGAAAGTCATTCTGCCTGCTGATAATTGTCCTGGAAGGTTATTTTTTGCCTTAGCAGCTTCAGAAATCTGTGCTAAAGCTCCAGCTGCTATTACCATTAAATGTAAATCCATTTCTTTGATGTAAAAGCCCAGGTTTATTTTTCTTCAGATTCACAAAGCCCTCTTTTTAATTGTTTAATTACTCTCTTATTTTATTTCTGCTATGCATTCTGTAATATACAAGTTTTATTAATGGTAAATGGCTTGTAAATAATAAAAAAACTGGACTGTTTTTTTTTTTAATGTATGCAATCCAGGTCCTGCAATCCAGTTTAGAGTGAGCTCTACAGACAAATCAAATACAAAATGAAAACTTCCATCCCAGTTTCCCATCATGTAACATACTGATAAATATGGAATAGAACAAGTTTGGAATATGTGGTATATATTGTAGTTGTTGGAGTGTTGAACTGGAACTTGGAAGATCCAAGTTCTAGTCCCCACTCAGCCATGAAGCTCGCAGGAAGTTCAGCCCTATGCAAGTTGAGACAGAAGAAAGTTCTACAACTCCCAGATTGACTTTGAGCCAGTGATTGAATTTCAGCCTAACTTAGCTTACAGGGTTGTTGTGATGATAAAATAAAGAACAAGAGTATAATGCAAGCTACCTCATGTTCCTTGCAAGAAGGAAAAAAGTAAGATATAAGATTATTAGTAAATAAAATATATTCAGTGTTGTAAATTGTGCTATTTTCAAAATCAACACCTTATGCAGAAATAAATAATTGCTGTGTCCTTCCAGAGATCTTTCTACCATATACCTTCAATGGCTCCTGATATATTCTGTCTAGAACCCTCCCTAAGGCAAGAGGATGCTCCATAGCAAATACAGTCACAACATGGGGAAATAGCTGGCAGTGAGTAAGTGTGTTGAGTTGTGGGTAACAGCATGTAAAATAAATTCTATAAGCAGAAGGAAAATCAATAGATCTGCTAGAGATCTGCAGTCAAATATTTGGCTGGTAATTTCAGATCATAGGTGAAATTAAACCTATAATACCTCTTTAGTCTTTCTGCTCCCTTGGATTCCTCACCTAGAAAGTTCCTTTTTCACAAGCCACTTGATAGATCTGTTTTCTTTCCCAAACTGTACCAAAAGCACACAATCCTTTCCTCTCCATCCTTATGTCCTGCGAAGTGGCATACGCAAAACATTCCCTCCACTGATCATTCCAGAATAACTACCATCCATTGGATTCATATAATCACACTAAAGGGATTAGGACATCTTCTTCACCAATAAGTGTGCACTCAGAGGCTGTAAACCCACTCTTTAATAACCCTGATATTGAGTACTCTGAAGTAATTAAACTGTGCTAAGGAGAGGCTAATCTGCATTAAGTGATCATGGACATATCTCTGGAGGTTGTCTCATCAAACGTATCAACATTATGTTTTCCCATAGTAATTCTCAATATGCTTAAGTGAGTGTTTCTGAGAGCATATTCATGACATCACAACAGCTAAGCCAATCAGTTTAGAAACTGACAAACAGATAGGTTTTAGTGTAGGGCAGATACTATCCAAGATGTATGTTTAACAAGCCAACACTAGACAAGTGGGGAGACACAATCAAATGCAGCACAGTCAGATACATCTCCAGCCCTGAACTGGGTGCTTCACTCATCATGGTGGAAGAGACTTGGAATGTTCTTCAGTGATCACAGACAAATGGGAAAGTTTCAGGAAAGAGGAAATAGAAAAAGGACTCCCTCATTCTTCTCCACCATCATAAACCAATCAAATAAATAATAGATCTATATAAGGAAAGTTTCGAATACGTATTTGGGGCTAGCTGCTAGCTATTTAGCAGAGAGATTGGTTTCTGAAAGGAAAACAGACAAACAAGAAAACCTGTCTTTTCTCCACACACAATTTCCTTCCCATGAAATTTTCCTCAATATAGGATGGAACAGCTGTTACCATTATGATGCATATCACCCAACCCTACTAGGGCTCCAGTGGGGGCTCACTGGTGAGCAGGAAACATTTTATTTCCTTTTTCCTGTGACAAAGTCCTATACTGTATTCTGAAGTAGCTCAACAATGCTTACTATTCTGATGCAGCTCAACTATTAAGTTGGTTTCATTCTGGGGTGCCTGAATAGGCTTGTCTCTTCTCTTTCTTTCTCAACACACATCCAAATTCCCCCCCCCCCCATTCCTCTTTTAAAGAATAAGCTAGTGGATTCAAACAGGCTTCATTGGACACCATGCACTGGAGCCTTCCTCTGAGTGCCAATTCTGAGGGAAGTGTGGAGGGCGGCCACTGGCAGGAGGGGTTTCTCAGTGCTGGCCGCCCAACTATGGATAACCTTTCACTATGGCCCAGCTGGTGACAAAACTGTCATTGTTTCAGCACCAGATGAGATGGCCTTCTTTTTCTGAAACTTTTAAAGATTTACTTAGCCACCCAGGAGTTTGGGGGAGATTACCACGTGCTACAGAGTCACTCTTTTTTATTATTCTTTGTATTGTTTTTATTTTTTGTTTTGATCTGTTTTAAACTTTTAAAAGTTGTTTATCTTTCTGACATATTTATTGTATTTTGTTTTATGGATTGTGTAAACTGCCCAGAGAGCTTCAGCTGTGGGGCAGTATAGAAATTTATATAATAATAGTAATAATAATAATTAAAAAAATATTTTCAGGTGTAAGTTTAGAGTGATTAAGGGAGTTGGGTCAGAAGTGGAGGCAATTGCATGGTGGACAAAACAACTACCCACTTCTGCCAGATGATTGGCTTTTCTTGAACTTGGATTCCAATAAAAGTAAGACTTCGTTCATTCTGCGAGTGACTCACATATGCCACCAGAAAAATAAGGCTAAAGTTGCACCAACAGGGAAATCTGAAGGGTGAGGAGCCCTGCTAATGGAGTGATCCAGTGAAATATGTTCTGTCCTTTCCTAAGCCTTGCTGGGATTTTGTCAGCAGAGTGGGAGGAAGAGCAGAGACCTTAACAAAAAAACCCCTCCATTCTCCACAAAAGGTATTTATATTACGTGAGTCTCAGAGCTTATCTAACTTTCTCTCTGTGCTGTGGGTGGAGTTGGTGTTGGAAGGATCCCTCCATTCCTTCCTCCTAGTTCATTGACCTGTACCATCTTCCTGCACTCATCTCCCTGAATGATGTCAAAGCACTGACCTCCTAAAGGAAGTCACTTTGGAAGCCTCAGTGATGTCTGGAGGGAGCCTGGAGGAGTTTCAACCTTGGGAAACAGCCTCTGAGGTCAGAGCTCTGACTACAATCTTGGACTGTGTGTGTGTGTGTGTGGGGGGGGTGTCATTCAAAGGGCCTCTGGGATGGTGTATAGGGACTAATGGATTGTTATATAAATGTATTGAAATATGTGTGATGCAGAGGAGCCTATATGTGCTCAATGCAAAGAAGATGAGTACAAAGCCATTGCCCCTTTTGGAAAGTTCACTTTGACATTTGGAGTTCGAATTACATCTTGATTTAATAGCTATTATAACAATGGTTTCATATTTTAATGCATCAACATGTGACTGTAATTTAAGAACTGAAATGGTTTGTTTCTCATTGCTCTAATGATTAGTAATGTTCTTCCCATCAAGTTCATTGCTCTTGTCCATGGTATTGAAATACTCTTAACTTTGTATATTTCATATATATATATAGATCTATGTATGTGTGTGTAATCTGAAGCTATTAATAGCATTTGCACACACACACACACACACACATTAAAAGATACACCCAAAGCATATTATTGCATTTTCAGAAGCTCATATGTCTGCAAGAGACCAGCTTTTAGGCTATTAGTTAGTCATAGATAATTAATATAAACCACAGAATTAAAATACACTGTTATTTTAAGTAGATTTGAATATCAATAGGATCCTCTGTCAGCTGCCTGGGATAGTGCCACACTATGGCAATAAACTTCCCCATATAAGCTTCAAGTTGAAATAAATTACCACTAATTTCCTCCTATTATTTCTTAATATGTCCTGGCTAATTAGCTGCTGAAGTCTCTTAATGTGAAGTATGGGTAAAGCCAATTGTGCAGCTACTTGAAACATTCCAATTAAAGTTTCAAACACAAATTATCTTTGTTTTTAATGCTCTTTGCAGAGTTTTCCCCACACAGATTTATTAGGGTTTTGTCATTTCTACAGAGTTCAGCATTACAATAGCTGTGCTACATGGAATTGCACTGCAGTCCAGCCCTGGAAAAATACAAAACTGAACTAACCCACCTCCTTAAGACATCTAGATATGGCATAGCAAATCAAGCAGACTTCAAGCTGCATTGTCCCAAGTAGAAACATTTATTAGAATGATTATGTCTTCAGAGAGAGATTTATATACTAAGAACATATCCAGGACATAATTTGAATTAGTGCTCACTGGAGTTCAGTCCAAACTCTACTCTTAACAGTGAAATCTGGCAAGATCTTTTCAAAGCACTGATAATCCTATAGAGGAATGCCTTCACAGCTTCATTGGAGCTTTCCCTCTGCACATAGCTACAAGTGATTTCTACAAATCGTCATAACATTTGGTGTAGGTGTCGTTGCTGAAAGATACACCAATTCCCATTAGTAATGGCTACCTGAATCTACAGATGCAGACACATGCGCCACAGGGCACCACGGAAGCTCCATGTGGTACACCACCATGCTCAGCCATGTGTGAATTTTGCAGCTGTCTCAATGGTTGGAAAGACCAAGTTAGGATGTCCTGCTACCATGTGGCTGCAGCACAGCTGGCTCTAGAATGAAGAGGTGGCAAAGACCATTGTTACAAGAACTAGGTAGGAGTTAATTCTGTCTGTGGCCATACTATAATATGATTAACAGCTGGAGAAGGCAAATGGACCAATAGAAAATATTGGGAAAGTGAAGTATCTGCCATTTCTTCCTACTCCTACACTATAGTACTCTCTCTGTCTTGTTCCCTCCCTTCCTCTGTCCCCCCACCTCTCTCTTTCAGACACACATGCACATTTTTCAGAGGGATCTCTAGTCAAAAAGCATTACATCTTTTCTTTCTTAAAGGGTTTGCATGCAGGGGGAAGGGTTACAAATGGACAATAACTTTGGCTGAACACCCTCTTCCCAATTTCCATCCATTTGTGATTGTAGTGAAAACCCACATTTGGAAGCACCGCATTTGGAAGCACCACACTCCATAGCATGAGTTCACAGCATGGGGTAGGGGCCTCCATTGAATATTGTGTGTGAGTGCTGCATTTGTGCTTGGCTGGACCAGACAGAGCCTGCAGTGCACTGGTAAATACTGAAGGCCAGGTGCTCACCATGACAGTCCCACAGCCACACCTTGCAGAGAGTCCAAAACTGTAGGGTGATTTCTTGATCCTTGTTGATATGTGGAAGCAGGGGTAGCACACAGCAATATGTTATATGTTGGTGCTGGGGAAATCCATTGGTCCCACTCCAGCTACTGAGGGAATTGCAGAGGGAACACAGAAGTTGGAACAGGGTAGCAGATGATGTAATGGTCTCTGACAATCAAAAAGTCTCAGAGCTTTGACCTTGTGAGTTCTGGTTCCAGTGACACAGGGTTGCATGGAAGGTTAGTCCGACTTAGAGGAGAAGGGGATTTAAGTTAGACTAATAGTGGGAGACGGGAGACTCCTCTGTCAGAGAAGCTGCCCCATTGACATGGAAATCACTGCCTCCTCTGGGTGCAACCTATAGCTTCCCTTGGGCAGATGCTCCCAGGCATAGCTCAGGTCCTTCCTTCAGGGGTAAAAGCCAACACAGCCCACAACCCAAAATGTGTCCTTTCCCTTTCTTTGAAAATGCCTCCAGCATCTCCCCCATCCTTCAGAAACGAGGCTTTTGGCAGCCTCGTTTCCTCCAAGAGGATTTGCTTGTTCCTTTTCCCCTGTAGGTGTGTGTGTGGGTGGGGGGGAGCAGAATAGCCATCCGTCTCTCGTGGGATGCGAGGACACGTGCTGAAGTCAGGCCAGGGCTGGGCTGCTGGCTTCTCTTCTGGAGGCGGCGGCGGCGGCGGCGGCTTCACTGCAACTCCTCCCCTCAGGTGGAGGCATCGCCGGGCAACTCGCAGCAGCAGCAGCAGCAACCGCAGCTGCTCCAGTCTCTTCCTTCTCTGCTGGACAGCGCTCTGCCTCTCCGGCTTCTACTCACTTTTGACTCATTTGGGAAGCAGAGCTGGAAGAAGGATAAAGCCGAGGTGAGTCCAAAGGGCGCCATCCGGGGCGGGAAGGTCAGTTTGCCGAGGCAGGGCTGGTCTGAACATCCCTAGCAGCGGGAACGAGGGAGAGCTCGCAAAGTCTAGCAATGTTGGGCTCTGAGAGTCGAAGGCGTGATTTAGGGAAGGGTTGGGGGTAAAACAAGTGGACTCCTCCAGCTGGGAAGGTGAGGAAAAGATTCTTTTGTTCCTTTGCTGGCCTTTTTCCTTTCCCTGATTGTTACCAAAGTCCAAGAACTTTGGTCTGGGCTGAACGAGCAGGAAGCAGGGTGTGTGAATATAGACATTTTCGTCCTTCCCCCAATCCCTAGTTCATTTTATTTGCATAGGCACTGCTGTTACAGCTTTGCAAGGTATGATATATCAGAAAGCAAGTAAGGCATTCTGCTGTTGAAAGGAAAGGAGGAGGGAGCGAGCCCATTAGCCAAGGAGGTAGTCACACTGGATAATGAATTTTGCTTGGGTTGGATGTAGGGAGGGGCTCTGCTGTTGCCCTTTGTGTGGGACTCCTCCCATCCCCTTTGAAACTTTCAAAAACTTGCCATTTCCAGAGCAAGGAGGCTGTTTCAGATCGCAGCCCTGTGTGAGCAAAGGGCACAGGAAATGCACATGAGCAACACATAGTGGGAAAGTAACTGGCAAGGTTTCTCCTACCTGAATTTTGCTTCAATTGGTGAGGCTTTGTCAGAGCTTGAGATTCTTTTTACAGCTCATTAAAGAGCTCAGTAAGTGAATTAATGGGCAGAATGTGTCTGTGAAAGGACTGAAATGTGCACATGTGCCCCTTCATTTTCATTTGCTGCAAAATCACATTATTCTCTGTTAAACAGATGTCTTGAGCTTGGGTGAACTAACAGGTGTAAAACTAGCTCTAGAATAGACCAGGGAGGGAGAGAAAGATTGGGAAATAAAAATTTGTTGGGCTTCTTTTAAATCTTGTGGCAACAATCCAACAATTGCACATGTTGTATGTCACTGAAATGAATGGACTTACTCATACCTCACTCCATGTTGATTTGTGGTCTTTGTGTTAGATAACAGTGCCAAGCTATGGTTCTCTACAAATTTACTAGTAGAGAACTTTGACTATCAGACATTGCAGAATAACATCATCATCATTATCCAAAATAATGGTAGAAAATATGATTGACATAGAGGATTTGGTTTATAGTCAGTTCTTAAATTATCTTCTGTGAACATGATTCCCTCTTTCTCTCACTGGTGTGGTGAGTCCTAATTTGTCACCTAACACTTTCCCAGCTCTAAGGCTGTAATCATATTTACACTTTTCTGGGATTAACACACTGAGGCTTACTTCTGAGTAAACATCTGTTGGGTTGGGCTTCATCTCTGCACATTCAGGAATGTTCAGTGGCTCAGGGATTCTGGGGACCATATTTCTACAGCTGTTCTTCAGTTAATTTCTATTAGTAGCTGGGTCAAGACTGCACATTTTGGTCCTCAGAGCCATCGAGGGCCTGATGTATTCCAGTGAAAGAATACAAGGAATTGCCTAATGTGGCTTTTTTGATGCAAGCATCACATTTTAAATGGTGACTCTGCCTTCCCAACAGCACATGTCCAAAATTGTGTTGATGTGCCTGCATATATTTACATCAGTTCCTTTAAAATAACTTCATTGGTTGTCAGGACTTTCAGATATTCCCAGTAGTCTATGGACTTCACTGACACAAGAGGGAATCTTTCAAATTCCCTGGTGACTTTTGGGGTGCAATCCTGAAATCCAGCTTTCTGCAACCAGATATAGCAGGCTTTGTAAACCACCCAGAGAGTCTTTGGGCTACTAGATGGTATAAAAATGAAATAAATACATGAATCTCAATCCATTTCTACAGGGGCTGCTTTCCAAAGCTGCACCCAAAGAAACCACAGTGAGAGGGCCAAAGCCCATGTGGGATCATTGAGTGAACAGGATCATCTGAACGATGCCTGTGAAGACAGCCTCAGACTGCAGCTCAGTGGAAATACAGGGAGATAAACCTTTCCATCTGCATGAACAAGAGCTGCTTTCCAGGGCTGCACATGAACAACCTTCTTCTGTTCAAATTTTAGTTCAAGCTAGAGAAAAATTTGGATAGTTCCTCAAGTGCTCAAATTTCTTTAGAGAGAAGCATTACCAAGTCCCTGAAGCTCAGTTCCATGTCTGTGCCTGATGGCATCCAGGAGGCATTGCTGGGTCTGGGCCCATGAATTCTTGGTCTCAGATCGATTTATCTTTGATCCACAGCTCTGAATGTCCATTGGTGTTAATGGAAGATTCCTTCCTCCCACCTTAATTGGTATGCAGAGGAGGAAAGGATTCACTTTTCCCTCCACGACTGCTGCAACATGGCAGTTAAGTGTAAACTCCTACTTTCATCAATGTCAATGAAAGCTCACTCCAACACACTAATGACATCAGGGGTTTAGGAAAGACTTAAGAGTTTTTCACACCTGCTCAGAGGTGTGAAATTAATAGCAACTGAAAAGGGCTACTGATACAGGATGATCTGGAAGTGGGATATAAATTAATTAATTGAAATATTTTATTTGTTGCAATTCATATGGGAAATTGAATGGCTTTGTCTTCTGTGAAATGTAAAGATATTCTAATAATTATACTTAGCAGAGATAGACAGACAGACAGGCAGACAGACAGACAGACAGACAGACAGATATAGGTAGAGATCAAACCAACCCGGGAAATCAGGGTTAAAGGAAATCAACCCTGACTGCTCTTCAGAAAGCCAGATACTGAAGATGAAACTCAAATGCTTTGGCCACATAATGAGAAGGAACAACTCATTGGAGAAGACCCTGATGCTGGGAACAATTGACAGCAAAAGGAAAAGGGGACGTCAGAGGATGAGGTGGATAGATGGAGTCACTGGGGCAGTGGGTGGGACCTTGGGTGGACTCCAAGGAATGGTGAAGGACAGGAGAGCCTGGAGGAATGTTGTCCATGGGGTCATGATAGGTTGAGCGTGACTTTGCAACTAAACAAAAATATATGGAGAAATTATTTAATGATATATATTATATACATATTAGCATATATAAATTTTATGCAGATTAGCTCTGATTTCGGTGACCCCCTTCTGTTTAAACTGCCAAGAAGGGGCTGAAGAAAGTGCAGAAGGAAAGGAAACAAAAGTTTTGGTGAAACACCCAAATGTAAGCAGGTATTCAAGTAAGTCAGTGTGTCAGTATTCTAGGAGTAAGTTGGACATGACTTTATGACTAACAACAACAACAAAGCAAAAAGGTGTGAAAAACCTAATGAGATTCCCAAACAGGAACAGTGGGATTAAGTGCTTAGTTAAATTGAATTGAAACTCAAAATGAAAAAAAACTATGATCATGGCATCTGGTTCTATCACTACCAGGCAAATAGAAGGGGAAGAAATAGTAGTGACAGATTTTATTTTCTTGGGCTCCAAGATCACTGCAGATGGTGACTGCAGCCATGAAATTGAAAGATGTTGGCTCCTTGGGAGAAAAGTTATGGCAAATCTACACAGTATACTGAAAAGCAGAGACACTGCCTTTCTGACAAAGGTTTGTATAGTCAAGGCTATGGTTTTCCCAGTTGTAATGTATAGCTGTTAGAGCTGGACCATAAGGAAGGCTGAGTGTTGAAGAATTAACACTTTTGAATTGTGGTATTAGAGAAGACTCCTGAGAGTCCCTTGGACTGCAGAGAGATCAAATCAGTCAAACCTAAAGGAAATCAACCCTGAGTGTTCTTTAGAAGGACAGATACTGAAGCTGAAGCTCAAATACTTTGGCCACATAACAGAGGGAAGGACTCATTGGAAAAGAGTCTGATGCTGGGAAAGATTGAAGGCAAAAGGAGAAGGGAACAGCAGAGGATGAAATGGTTAGATAGTGTCACTGATGCAATGAACATGAATTTGGATGAACTCTGGGAAACAGTGGAGGACAGGAAGA
Source organism: Varanus komodoensis (assembly GCF_004798865.1). Classification (NCBI taxonomy): domain Eukaryota; kingdom Metazoa; phylum Chordata; class Lepidosauria; order Squamata; family Varanidae; genus Varanus; species Varanus komodoensis. The sequence goes on from NW_025335941.1 coordinate 21,688,561, forward strand.
CCTGGCATGCTATGGTCCATGGACACAACTGTGTGACTGAACGACAATCTGGCAGCAGGTGTATGTGTGTATGAGACAGAGAGGTGGAGGTGGAGGACAAGAATATCTGAGTTATGGGTTGCCAGGCTATAGAAGCCCTAGATATAATGTGAAAGAGTGTGTCCATGAAGCTAATGGTCTGTGGGGTCTGCAGTCTTTTCATCCATAATGCATCTGGAATAACACCATCACATAATGACGCACTATTCTGAGTTAGGTATTATTACAGTTATCACTGCTTAATTAAACAATTAAGTTTATGAAAGAGCAGTATCAGAGTGGAAGTTCCATACTGACTTCCCTGTCTGCTAAACATTTCTCCATTGAAATGCCTCATTGTTTTTGTAGTGTGAGAAAAGGATCATAAAACTGGAGAAATAATATTGGTAGAATGCTAAATAGCCCTGAGTGAACTCTGTGATTCTTACTTTGATTTAACATGCTTACGTATGTTGTACAACCTGCCATGTATTAGAATCATAGAATAGTAGAGTTAGAAAGGATCAGAGGGCCGCCAGGTTCAACCTCCTGCTCAGTGTGGGAGTCCAAGTTAAATTATCCATCTCAGATGGCTGTCTGATTGCATCTTGAATGCCTCCAGTGTGGGAAAGCCCAGAACTTCCTGGGGTAATTTGTTCAATGATCATACTGCTCTAACAGTCAGAATTTTTTTCCTGATATCTAGCCAGAATCTGGCTTTCTGGAACTTGAGCCTGTTATTCCATGTCCTGCAGTCTGAGATGATCAAGAAGAGATCCTGTCCTTCCTCTTTGTGACAGCCTTTCAAGTACTTGAAGAGTACCATCATATCTCCCCTCAGTGTTCTCTTCTTGAAGCTAATCTTTCCATCACTCTGCACAGGGCTTTGTTTCCAGTTCCTAGGTCATTCTTGTTTCCCTCCTCTGAACTTTTCCAGCTCGTCTGCAACTTTCTTAAACTTTGGTGTCCAGAACTGGACACAATACTCCAGATGAAGCCAAACCAGTGCTGAGTTAAGGAGAACTAGTACACTGGGTTTGGAAGTGATCCCTCTATTAGTGCAACCGAAAATAGCATTGGCCCTTTTTGCAGCCACATCACACTGTTGACTTATATTCAGCTTGGGATCTACAACTATTTCAAGATCCTTGTCACTTGTACTAGTTGAGCCAAGTATTCCCCGTTTTGTAACAATACATGGTTTCTTCTTCCTAGGTGCAGAACTTGGCATTTGTTCCTGGTGAATTTAATTCTGTGGTTTTCAGCCCAGTGCTTCAACCTATCAAGATGAACTTGAACCTACTTTCTGTCTTCCAGAAAGCTATCCCACCCAGTTTTCTGTCATCTCCAGATATAAGAACTGCTCCCTGTACTTCCTCATCCAAATCATTAATACAAATATTGAACCAAATGGTACCCCTCTTCTTATTTCTCCCCAGTTTGAGAAGGTACCACTGATGAACGCTCTTTGAGTCCATTTCTGTAGCCAGCTGTAGATCCACCTGATCATTATTCCATCTAGCCCACTTTTAACTAGTTTGCTAATCAGGATATCATGGGGCACTTCAGCAAAAGCTTTGCTGGAAATAGACTATGTCAACAGCATTCCCACAGTCCATCAGAGAGGTTATCCAATCAGAAATGAAATCAGCATCAATTGCTGATCCTGGTGTAAAAAATATATGCTTATCACATGATCAAAACATTCATATACTACTAATTGGACCTGTGAGACATCCCTAGGGTAATAGCCTGGAGGGTGAATGCAATTTATGGTGCAATTCTATACATATTTCAACATGGTGGTGGTGTGTATATGTATGGGAGGACACTGGGGATTCCAAGACTGTTTTCTGTATAAATATAGATAGGGTGCAGCCTTAAATGATTTACATCTTGTGGATATATCGCTACATAAACAAAATGTGGAAACATGAAGGTTTCAAGTTTTGCACTTTGCTACTAGTGTAAAGCTAGACTAACATGTCCCCTTTGCACATTTAAATTACCCTAAACTAACAAGGAAGACAATAATTAATTTAGTCTTGTGTTATTGTTAATGATGTGTTGGGTGCATCCATTTCCTTTTTAAAAAATCAGGAACTATAGTGAAGCAAGGAGTATTCTAAAACAGAACCAAAAATCTTGTTCAGATAAATCTACAACATGTTATTATTAGGGACCAAGGGAGTTTAAGGTATTTCATTGAGGGTTATAACCATTATGATTTGTGAGTATTATGGCAGATAAATTCTTTGTTGGCTCACAGTTCTCTCTTCTTGTCCTTCATTGTTATTTTATTGATGTCATACCAACTACTGCTGACATCCATACTTCTGAAGACATGAGAGGTCATCATGTTCTTCCAACAATCACCAGCTGAAAGTTTATAATAAGGCTGTAAAATATGAGCACTCTTTTCTTTGGAGTGGCTTTGAGCTGATGCCTGTCCTTCCCAGCAAGCTGAGCAACACAAAGGTTTGTCGCATGTCAGTTCCCTTGGAGCATACAGATTGGTCTTGAAATAACTGATTTGAATTAGCTCAGAAAACTGACATCCAGTTGCACCTTTTGTTGGGTTCAGCTCATCACAAAAGTCCTAGCCTGTATCATCTCAAGGAACTAGGTTGATTAAAACTTTCAGCGCTTCTTGCAATTGTCAGCTGGAAATGGTGAAAATGACTTGGATTTTCTCCAGATGACTATCTGTGAGGGTAACAGTGTTAGATTAGGTTGTAGCATTGCATACCTGGTGAGACAGTCATCAAGAAGCTTTGTGAATAGCTTTTTATGTTATAGAAAGCCAATGTGGGATAGTGGCTGGAGTGTAAGAACAGAACTGGGAAAATCCAGGTTTAAGTCCCCACCCTTTCACAAAGCTGACTGGGAACTTGGGCCATTCACTGACTCTCACCCTAATCTGCTGGGTTGTGAGGTTAAAATTCTAAAAGTCCTGTGGGTGAAACCCAGCATTGCACAAGCCAACTTCCACTTGCGCCATGCAATTTTCTTAAAATAAGTGAAGAACCCCTTTCCAAAGTCATACAGCCTTCATCTTTTTCTTGATCAAGCCTGGAAAAGGTCCCATTCTCTCCTATCTCTATGTTTACATACACTTTGGAAGCAACTAGTTGATACGCAATATGTCTTAAGGAAACTACTTACTGCTTAACTCACTGCTTCCAAGTTTGAATACTTTAGTTCCTTTGGTTTAAAGGTTGTCTGGATAGATTTGTTTTTATATAGATTCTAATTAAGCTAAGTGGAAAGGCTGAATTCCAGTGACCACATAGCCATCTGCCCCAACTCTGTTCTCAGTTATTGATCAGCACCTGTCTGCAATGTTTCTGCATTTTATTAGATTATTATTATTTTTCATCACCAGTGTTGATTGATGTGCTATAACTAAGAACAAGGATCTAGATAAATATGAAGAAGTGCCAGTGCCATTCCTTATTTGCCAGAAACCCTTGCTTTCCAGTTTTGAACTAAAGATTGAAGCTCTTTGCAAGGCTCTTTGCAAGGCCTTTGCAAGGCTCTTTAAAACAGCATACATAGTCCATTGGGGATTTTTGTTGTAGAAAATCCACTAAAATGGACTAGGGCAAGAGCTAACACAGGAATGAGTGTGTCTCACAGTAGAGCTTGGGAAATCAGTATTCTCAATGGGTCTGTGTCCTAGAAACATCCAGTGAATATGTCACCAATGACAAATGCAATAATGCTATGACAATCAATATTATTACATATCACCAGCTAAACATATAATCATGTTGCTCTAAAACAGCAGTCAGCAGCTTGGCTCCCACTGCTGTCAATTTGTCCACCAGGCTGCCATCCCCTTCTCATTGCTCCATCTTCCAAGGTGAGCTCTTTGCTCCTGAGATTGGTACAGTAATGGAAAGAACCAGGAGGGGAGTGGGAAAGGTGGCTGCAGTGCCCAAAGAAAGTGGATTGGGTATGCAAGAATGTATGGGGATGGGGGTGCAGAAGCTGTGGTAGTGGCAGCTTGTCTGTGGGGTGGAAGAAGCACAACTAAGAGCCTAAGTACATAAGAAAAGCCAGGCCACATCAAACAAATGGTCCATCTAGTACAGCATTCTGTTCACATGGTGCCAATCAGCTACCACAGAATCTGTCAGGCAAGATGCAACAGTTGTACACAGGCATGTAGCCTATGATACTGGAGGTAGCACATCCATCAAGACTACCAGCACTGATAGCCTCCTTCTACATGAATATCCCCAGTCCTTTTCAAAGCTATCCAAATTTTGCATTTTTAACTTAATGTTTGTATTTTTTAATTTAATGTTATGATTATTTTTTAACTTAACGTTGTAAGCTGCCCCGAGGCTTTGGCGAATGGGGCGGCATAAAAATATTTTAATAAATAAATAAATAAATTGGTGGCCAACATTACTTCTTGTGGCACTGAATTCCATAGTTTAACCACGTTCTTTGGTAAGATGTATTTCTTTATATCTGCCCTGGATCTCCCACCAATCAGCTTTATAGGGTGACTCCTGAGAGGAAGAAAGAGAGAGAAAGGGTGATTTTGAAGGATTACACTCCCCTGTATCAAACTTTGAAACTAGGCAATACCTTATACTGTCATTTCCCTCCTTCTGAAGTTATGGAAACCTTTTGATTATGTTTCTCAGTGTGCTGAAAAGAAAATTCATCCCAGGCTTTCCTCATCCCCATTGAAAATTCTTTGTGAATGTCTGGGTTCCTCCATGGAGTCAAGACCATAGGTATAAAAGGTTCTGAGTCCATGTAGACAAATATTATGCTGCTTTGTTGCTTTTCTTGCTTTTGTCTTATAGCACCTGTACACTGGGTTGACATTGTCATTGATCTGTCCGTCACAACCCCAAGATCCCTTTCTTGATCAGTCACTGCTAGTTCAGTATATATCACCTAGTACCTGAAATTGGGATTTTATTTTGTACCAACATGTATCACTTTATATTTGTGTACACTGAATTGCATTGGCCATTTTGATGCCCCTTTCCCAGCCTGGAGAGATCCTTTTGGAGTGCCACACAGTCTCTTGTTTTCAGCCACCCTAGATAGTTTGGTTATATTAGCAAACTCAGCCACTTCTCTAGCAAGCAGTTGAGCTCGGGGGGCGAGGGATTAGAAGTGGTGTTGATGGCAGTGGCTGTGGGTGCCAGAATGGGCAGGGAGATGAAGGTGGAGAGGAGGGAATCAGGAATGTTGGTAGCGCCTGGCTGGGTAGTGGCAGCAGAAAAGTGGTGGCAGAAGCAGTTCTGAGTAGAGGAAGATGAGATTGGTGGCAGGTACAGTGGGAAGCAGCGGTAGTGGAGAAGGGCAGGAAATCTCACACAGGGAGCTGAAAGGAAGATTTTCATGCAAAGCAGGGGACAAGAGAAGAGGGAATCCAGGTAAAGGTGCAAGGAAAGAGGGGATCACAGAAAAAAAATGCCTGCAGTGCCTACACCCACTCTAAAACATCACTCTCACTATACACTTTCCGACAATGGTCTATGGATATTAATCTTCCCTTGTCAAATCCATTGTTCACATCAAAGTGTAAAATGTACTGTTGAGATTAAATTTATGCAAATGGTATTTGGCTGCAATGTAAGTTTCTCCCTTGTTTTTGTTTTTGTTTCAGATGACATTGTAAGTAAAAGTGGTCTGGTGGATGGTTGGGTAGAAAGCACTATCCTTCTTCAGTTCCTCTCATTTGTCAGAAAGATGGCATTAAGGGAAAAAATAAATTAACTTGATCTGATCACAGCAGTGCGAGTGACCCTTGCATCTATAAATTTTTATGCACAAAATTGCTCCCGTAGGGAGTCAGATTAAAAGGGGAAGCTTAAACTCACGCAGAATGTATTGCCTTTTTCTTTACATTGATAACTGCACTTTTGCATGTGACATAGATTCCTACTGTTGAGTTAAGTATGTGCTTGTTAGAAAATCCATTAAAATAGAACAGTCAAATGCATGGACAGCCGCCTATTGTACACTGCATGGCAGGCATGTATTACAGATCACCAGCTGCTGGAAAAGTTCCCTGTTTTTGCTGCCTGTCTGGACTTGCAAAGACAGAGGAGGTTAGCAGGAATGTGGCAGGCATGCTAAATATGGCCCAGAAGCAGCTGGTTTGACTAGCCTGCTATATAGGAATACTTTCAGCAAAGCTCACTCACCAACTACATGCCACTTATTTATCTGCTTTGACTAGTAGTAAAATTATAAGTACCAAAGTTTTTGTTTTGTTAAATATGTGAGTTCTTTTAACAACAAAATTATACTGCATGCTTTGCAAAAAGCATGAAAGACAGTCTCAAATCCAGGAGTTAATACCAGTATGTGTTGTTGATTTAGGCTCATCTCCACAGTGGTTACTACTTTAAATTCTAGTACAAATGTTTCAGAACATGGTGATTACTAATACCAGCCTGCCTGCCTGCCTGCCTGCCTGCCTGCCTGCCTGCCTGCCTCTCTCTCTCTCTCTCTCTCTCTCTCATACTTCCCCCCACCCCATGTATCCAACAGATGTGTGCAAATTCCCTATGGTAGTGATGGACAACTTGTTCTTTCCAGATGTTTTGGCCTACAGTTTTCATGTTTCTTCACCAGTTGCTCTGCTTTTTAGGGCTGATGGAGGTGGAACTGCCAAAATATCTCAGGGGTCACACAAAATTCTCTGATCATGTAGTGTGCTTCCATGCTCACCAAGGTAAACTCCACCCTCTCAATTTCCCCTGATTTCCTACTTCTGGTGCAGTCAGTCCCTACTTCTTAGCCCATTCTTTAGTCTCAAGAGCTTTTGGGAGAAGCATCGGAAAGGAAAGAGCAGAAAATCTCCTGGCATGGGCATTCTTGCACTTGTGCAACATTGCGTACCACTCTTACAGCAGAATTACTCACAAGTAAATCTCATTGGCTACAATGCGATCACACTGCCAAGTGTGTAGGTTTGCAGTCTCAGAATCCTTAAATCACAATGAGGTCAATGAGATGTATCTAGAAACCTTCTTCAGTCTCTGCACATTTGCTCCAGTTGTTTTCCTCTTCAGTGTTTCCTTGCTAAGGACGGCCTCAAGGTCTTTGCAAACAATATAGTTAACTTGGTCAGCTGTCTTGTCTCTTAGCTTCTTTATTTAAGCATGAATATAATTCACTCCTACTTTGTTGACAGTATTATGACTTGTCAGTAGTTATAACATGCCTATTAATCACTGTAAAGATTGAAAAGACAAAAAAATGTTATCAGATGTCTTTGGTAATTATGCACAGTTTGGGATGTCAGACTCCCCCAATTACTTTCACTCCCATTCAAGCTCCATTTACTTATGACAACTAATGGGTCATGAAAAAATTATCCTACTCATTTATTCTCTTCATCTTATATTGAGAGTAGCTGAAAGTCTGAAATTGTCTTAATGCATTGTTATACGATCAATTATTGCAAGTGGTATCATAAAAAGGGCCACCACAAATGTGCTCAGAAGTTAAACTTATAGGGTTGCATTCAACTGTGTTTTTCTACCAGTGGGGCAGGAGAATGCTGGCAGAATAAATTTACCTGTACCCCCCATGTTCCTCAAATCTGATCCAGAGGTTTGGGATGCCTTCTGGACATTATTAGGGCATTCCTAGGAAGCTGCATGGAGGGAGAGAAGATGGAGAGGTCCCATCACAGAAGTGGAACACCCATTTCATGAGAAGATGTCTACCTGCATGAAGGTTAGATTCAATCCATACTTGCCTTTCAAGCCCATGGGTCTCAGGTGGTGCTCACTCCTTTGGGTAAAGCACTGTTACTAAGTCCCCTTTCCACTGGGAACTCACAGCACTCTATTCAGTCACCCTATCTTTCAATACACTAGCACAGCTGTTTGTCTGAGTTCTTGACATTGGGCACATGGTGGGAGGAAGCAGAGAGAGCAAGAAGCAGGGCCAAGGGTCTGGCAGTGGTGGCAAAAGATGCTGATGCCTGTTCTTGGCCTTGCTGTTTCCTCTGGCCTGGTCTCTCTTGGGTATACCAGCTACTGTTTCTTCCTGTGCCACTTGCAACTGGAAAAAAAATAGCCAGACACGTTCTAGCTTGGATATGTGACATGAGAGTAAATTTTTATCATTCCCTTTTTATCCAAATGGCTGTGGGCACTGTGAACTTTACCCAACTTGAAGCATGCAGGTATTCATTGTGACACTCCCCACAGCCACACCCCAAGAAGAATCCCAAAATACTGGCAGCTGTGTTGATCCATATCAACAAACCAGTGCAAGCTGTTTTCATCTTCACCGGGACCAGATCTTTGATAAAGCAGATCGGTCTTAACTGGCCATTTAAGACCAAGTCACCCCACAATATGTTGTGTCTTTGTTAGTTCATGATGACATAATCATGCTGGGTTTGACTGGTATCTTGAGAGGACCAAATTTTGTCCCAAAGCCTGAGGTTCCCCTTCCCAGGTGTGTACACAGTAAGCATAAAAAGGATATTGATAGATGGGGCTGCCTTTTAAAGAAATTCTAAGTGCAATGAACTTCCTTTATTTTTGAGTGTTAAATCACTGGCAGTATATTGACAAGGTATGGCCTGGCAGGAAAGTGTACATTTAATATTATAAAACCTTTCTTTCTCCAGGTAAAACAGAAATAGGGAAAATAAATATATCAAATATTTTGTTTTGGTTTCATGAATGATCTGGCAATATTATTTGATAATAAATCTGTGTGCTGTCAGCAAGAATGAAAAGTTGGACAACAGCCCCTTCTTCTTTGGGCTGTGGCCCTGCATGTGGCCATAAACTTTCCAGGATTGCACTGCTACTCTATGTATTTATATGCACTTTATGTGCATGTGGAAATATCTGCATACTAACGATAATAGTGAAGATTCTTCTAGAGATAATAATGTTCTCATTCATATATGGGATGGCCAAATGCAAATAGGTACCATTAGTTTGCAAGACAGCAAAATATTCTTGGGATGTCTGTTGATCCTGAGTTTGAGCTGTTGTGATAGAATGTTGTCTACACCAGCACTGGTTATGCATAGAGGAAATACAAGGGAAGGATTCTGAGGCTAGTTGTCTAAGGCTGTCAGCAGGGAGGAATGTCCATGGAACAATGTGTAACAAAAGGCCTTCAGGAAAGCCCCAAAACAACCAGACCAGAAACCCAAACTGGGACTGGAAAAGAGAAAACAGGGGAGGGTCAGCAGGAATGGAGTAGTGGGCCCTTAAAGCATTCTTCAGGAAGAGATGAGGCCTGCAAAACAACTGGTCAAACAAACTTCTGGACAAGATCGAAGCCTTCAAGGGAAGAATGGCACACTGCATTAAATGTCCCAGGTGGTAATCAGACCTTACCAGGAAGAAGGCTGCATGTTAAGCCTTCATTGCCAGGCCTATGTCTTATCTGGGGTGGTCCATATAGACTTGGCTTAGGCTTCATTCGGGCTAACAATGGTGCAATTTATAAACTTTTTCGAACCATAATAAGGGTCCCATATATTTTTTTGAATCCATTGGTACATTTGGCAATTTGCAAACTGCTGTGGGTACCACAACAAAATGACAAGTTTGTAGATTGCTACTTTGGCATCTACCTATCATGTCTACGAATCTTTAGTTTCATCTTATTACCCCAAACTTCAGTTTTGTGTCTATTAGGCACCATAACATCTTTTTAATAAGAGATGTCCAATTCAGCTCACTAAAGTGTCATGGAACAGCTAATGTTTCTTGTCTAATAGTTGCTTCTTTTTGGGAAAAGATAAGATAAATTTTGTACTGGAATAGTCTTTAATATCCACTGAAATACACGCAATTTTAAATTATTTATCTGCTACAAAAATTAACACATTGTAGGGGAAATTGATTCTCTGTTTTGACAAATAAAAACTGGAAGGATAAACACTGACCTCTTATAATTAAATGGATTGAGGACCTTACAATGCTTTCGATATTTGAGCAAGTGCTGTATAGATGCCAGCTTGGGTGCACATTTGGATATTTGGTCCTTTAGTTGAAGCTTATGAATAATTACTAGAAATTGTATGCATTTAATATCATTCAATCTATAGGTATGATAATTAATGGGGGAGGCTTGACCATGGGTACTATAGAGAGGACCCCTTTGTGGGAACCATTAAAGGTGCCCTTAAGCACTGTAACACTTGCAGGCGCTCCACTGGAAACCCCTGTTCTGTACATTGGCTGGTGATAAAAGTAGCATCACAGATGCTCTGTTTTACTAAATTAATAAGGAATAAATTATAAGCTTTTTTGGTCTGTTTCTTTTTAATAATATTCCTAACAAAAATTTTATTCCAATTACTAGCCCAAGGAAATAGTAAACCATATTAGTAAATCAGAAGCATTTTACAAGGACAGGAGCTCAATCTGGCCAAGGCCACTCATGTGCTCTGGTCCAAAATATAGGTTGGGGGGAGATTAAAGGGAAGGTGGATACCCACTGATGCATTATCCAGATCTCCTGATGCTTTAGGTCAATGCCAGCACATGATGCTTGCTTCAGGGTAGCACACAGTACGTCATTTCAGAAGGTTAGAGGCAGATAGGCAAATTACCACTAGGTTGGCTGTACAAACCTCCCCAGAGCAGGGTGCAAATGCGCTTCTGGCAAAATATGGGAGACATTCAACTTATATAACTTTATTGGAAAAGTAAAAATATGTGGGCATTCAGAAGTTAAGTAAGTTGGGTTATTGGTATTTCTGCTAGAGTTTACCTCTTTGGTAAGAAATCTGTATCTGTCAGTAATTATACTTAGAAAAAGAAATGATAATTTAATGACATGTGACTTATTTCAGCCTTCTCTGTAATAGAACATTTATGAAAACAGGATAATTGCAGACATTAATGCTCTAAATATGAATGAATTTGGTTTTCCTTGTATCAGGAAAGCATCTTTTCCCCAGGAGGATTTTAAAAAATCACCACCATGCTGGGAAATACCAGGTTAACACTGCATTATGTATTGTGTGTTATACGTTCATTCTCTCAGCTTTTAGTTTAGAATTTGTATTCTGTGGTGCTAGGCAAAAGTGTGTCTCTCAGACATTCCTTTAGGCACCACTGCTTTCTGATCATGTTTAACCTTCAAAATGTTTTTAAGTTCAGTTTTTTTTCCTTGCACAATGTTGGTTTTTAATATTTATGCCCAGAGGTGTAGCAAAAATTTGTTTCGAATCTTCTCAGAAGTCAAAATAGATCGGAAAATTGTATCTGTTTGTCAGTAATTGAGTTAGACTGAAGAACATTAATTTGAAAGGTGTGCAGAAAGAAATTATTATCTTACCAATACATCATATAGTCCCTCACCACAAATCATCATTTTTGAGAAAGGTGAGAAAAGCTCTTTTGTTCTGGAAATGTGGGTTACCTGAAGGTATTCAAGAAGTCTATCTGGAGGCTGCTTGAATGACTGCTGTAAGGCCCTTCCTTGAGGTGAGTGTATTTTAAAAACTTCATCATTTTATGTCCCAGTTTCTTGAAATATTTATAGTACAACACTGCATCTCTTACAGAAACATAGGAGGCTGCCTTACATGGAGTCAGGCCATTGATCCTTCTAGGCCAGTATTGTTAAAGTGGATTGACAGCAGTCTAGGGCTTCAGACACAATTTTTGCCAACCTTTCCTGGAAATGCCAGGCACTGAACTTGTGTTCTGCCACTGGACAACAGCCCCTCCTCATGTAGTTACTGCACCCAAGATCAGCCACTGGTGCTCTTCGTCTGTGTGTGTGTGTGTGTGTGTGTGTGTGTGTATGAAAATTACATTCACCACAAAGAGCATTGCCTTGGAAAAGGGCTTTTCCAAATCCAGGGGAGGTTGCTGACTATTACAGTTTCTATTCTGAGCTTATATGAGCTATCCATGGTACTCCATAGTGGTGAACCTATTTAGGGGATAAAATCCAGCACCATGGATAGCTTCTATATAGCTTAAAACAAAAGCTACAATGGGTAAGAAGTCCCACTGACAGGAGTCACAGGTCTCCTCTTTCTTTATCCTTTACACATGGGTTGTAATGTTTAAATCAGCCCTGAGAGCATTCTTTTGAAAGCTAAACAGTTTGCCATTCACACCATAGTGCAAGCAGGGTTGTTACCATTTGTGTTCTGGGGAAAAAAAGTCCCATTTAATTCCTGCCATGGGGCAGCCAGGGTCAGATCTTGGCCAAGGGCCAGGCTCAGTACAGCCCAGGGTGGGGAGGCCATCCAGGGAGCAGCAGGTGAGAGGACAGTGGCAAGCAGGATGTGAAACTGCTTGCAAAATAGTCTGATGTTTAGGATTTGATGTCAAACCATGTGCTGCTGACATGAAAGCATCTCTCTCATTTCCATCTAAATCAGGGGTAGCTGATTCTTGACATTCTGAAGGCCAATTTCCCATTTCAACCACCCCATACATTAAATTTATTCCTGGTGGTTTCTGTGGCAAACCACCATCTTTTTCTCCTCCCCCAAATTTTTGGCAGTCATCAGGATCCATATAGGTAGGAAGGGGAGTGCTGTGTTATCCATTCCTGATTTAAATCTAAAAAGGCTGTTTCTAATGTTGCTAATGGACTGGATAAGGGTCAGGAAATAGAAATTAATCTAGTCAAGGCAAAGCTGCTCCTGTTAAGCCCAAAGACAGTTCAGTGAACATGGATCAAATCTGCCTTAGAGGGGAGCACACTCCCCATAAAGATCCTGGTTTGAAGTTTTGGAGCATTGCTGAGAGGGATCTAACTAGAACCTTTTCTATATATTTATGCAAAATGCATTTACCACTGTTGAGACCCACACTAATGAAGAAGCACAGTTTCCACTGTCTTGAAAACATGATCACACATACATTGCAGGAGAAGTTAGAAAGGTGCTGTGTTTAGAAAGAACACTGTAATTTTCTTCCTTTCTTCCTTTCTTGAGGTCATTTAGCTTATGCAAAAGCCTATGCAACCCTAACACAATCAGAAACAGTAATTTACAGCTCCTTTATGGAAACTAAATCAAACCACCCCTTTCCCATGCTTCAAGTGCCATTGAAGATAATGTGATTAACTTCTGAGTAAACATACACTCAGTGTGTGTTTTCAGCTAGTTGTTCCTTGAGACAGAAAATAAAGTAGATGAAGGAGACAATTGGAAAGGCTTAACAAGATGTTCCCAAAAGGACAGGGAAGTGGGGAAGTGGCATCACATTTATTCTCTCTAGTTGGCTTTCCCCAACTGGGAGGCCTTCAGAGGCATTTGGAATACAACTCCCAGAATTGCCATCCACCAGGGTCATTGACTGGGAATTCTGGGAGTTGCTGTCCAAATGTGTCTGGAAGTCACAAGTTTGGGGCAGGCTGTGTCCCATTCATTAGGCATGCCATCACCAGTCAGGTGGAGATAGTGAGGATGACTGGGAAATAACTGAAGGCTGATCAGGCTTCTTTGGAGTTGCCACTGTTTTGTTGAGCCCGCCCATGCTGAGCACATCTGCAACCAGCCCTCCTCACCCAGCACTTCCAGCAATGTGAGAGGCTTTTGTTATTCACAGATTCACATTTCTGCATCTGTGCATTAACAAATACGGTCAAGGTACTTCCTTATTGTACTACCACTCCCCACAGCCCATCAACCTGCTAAAGCCACTTCCTCTCCTGCATAGCACTGCTGCAAGTTTAGCACACATGAAAATATGCAGTGCAGGGGAAAAACAATCAGCATATCAACAAAGTCATGATATAAGCAGGTTGAGGAAATGCATGACAGAAATCTTTTGAGGTCACTTTGAAATGGTATGGAATGACACTCAAGGTGAGAATGTTCACAATATATATTCAGAGGAGAGCATCATCTGGAAGATATAACCATTTTTCATAGGCAGATTTTCCAGTCAAGAATGCAGTATGGTTAAAAAATTTAATAGGTTATGGCTCAATGCACACAATCTTCCAAACCATCATATGGAGAATTGGGAGGGAACTCTGTGTGTGCACACTAATTTCTCCTCTTTTGCATACTTTATTTTTAGTCTAAGGTTCATTTTCATTTCAGAATTGATAGAATACTTTCAAATATGAATTGCAACCCACACTTTGAAGAGGATTTTAAATTCTGGTTTTGAAACATAAATATCATTGGCACAGAATAACAAATTGAAAGTGAATCTATGTGCAAGAGAGAGAATGCAGCACCCAAGCCTTTGGCTTCTTTCTAGTCTTCTTTAAACATCTCCCGAACCCTCCATCATTTGAAAGAGTGGCAAAACTGTGGCTACGTACACAGAGCCATGAGGTATGGCATTGGTGGGGGCTGGGGGCCCCAAGCCTGGGGGTGGCGTATCCACTTCAAGTTGTAGTCTGAATTTTGAAGGAACTATTGATGGTACCAAGACCATCTGGGGAGACAGAGTTCAACAGCAACATAATACAGCTCCTTTGAAGTTCAGACTAGAGTAGTTATTTATTTATTTAGCATATGGCATATATTGCCAGGGAATCCACAATGTTTTATGAACTGTAGATGTTCTGGCACCTGCAGTTGCTAATCTGTTATTGTGCCAGTGCACCATGAGGGGCAAACTAGCTTAGCACTGGTTGGGCAATGATATTCTTGTTGAAGTCAGTTCATCCGGGGCTTTTCTCCACTGACTCTCTGCCAGGTGTGTCCAGGCAGATCCAGTGCTGGTGCTTGCTTTCATTGCAAATGAAGCCAGCACGTTTCCCACTGAGGAGTGGTGGTCGCTATTTACCTACCTGCAGATGGTATGCTTTCAAGCTGCTAGGTGGGCAGGAGGTAGGGGCAGACAATGGGAGATCATTCCATCCCATGAGGTTGGACTTGAACCACTGGAGTGCCAACCATTTCTGATCAACAGTTCCAGTGTCATTAAACCACTGTACTACTGCATCCCCTACTAGAGTAGTAACACAGCCCTATTGACACAGGAAACACCAGTGTCCACTGCATGGCATGTAATATTAAATCATATTCCTGTAGTTGTGGGCAAAGCAATCTCTTTCCTCTTCACAGCTTGTGGAAGAGCTGATTTTTCTAGAATGCCACAGGCCATGATATTTTTCTGTCCTCTCACATTGACAATAGGAGAATATAGCCCAAGGCACACTCTATAAAAGAATCTCTCTCTCTACACACACACACACACACACACAGTTGTTATTGTCATCTTACTTTGAACTAGCAAGCAAACCAAATGAAGATGTTAAAACCCCTGTACAGAAGCTCATGAATATTCCCAAATGAAAGGTATGTTTAACAAATTCTAGATAGTGAATTCCATGTAGTTTTAATAATTAATTTTAATGAATTTGAGGTTTTGATATTTATAGAAAACTGGCAAGGATGTTCAGACAGCAATTTGGCATTTATGAAATATCAGCTTTCAGAAGATAAGGAGAAAATGGAAAATTATCTATACCAGCCTTCATTAAAATCCCAACGTAGGTAAATAGCTAATTGAACACCATCTGTCTGTTTATACTCCTACTAATAAAAATGGCTGTTTAACACAGATTAATGAATTGGTTCTTCTTTCTCTGAAACCTGTATTTAAAAGTAGCATGTTCAGAAACAGTAGTAGGTACATAATGGTATTCCAGGATCACCTGCAACCAAATGTTTAGGACAATAAGGCATTTATTCAGTTCTTGCTGGCATATACTGCACTGAGTCCACCATTTTGCATTTTGAAAATGCATCTAGGAAAATAATGTTTAGATCAAAGTTACACTCTGAAGTAGTGAAGAAAGGGTTTCTCTCCCCTGTCTTAGGTGCAGATCACTTTAAGATTTTTAAAAATCATTGTAGCCTATTTTAGTGCTTTTTCAAACAGTGTTCTGGGCAATTTGGAGCTGCCCAGAAGATATTAGAAAATAAGTAACAGAAAGCAGGATTTTCTGTAGTTACTTCTGGAATGGTTGGTTGATCATGACCATAAAACACACCCAGAATCCTCTAGATATGTTGCATTTTAGTTATGATTTCTTCCAGGCATGTGGCTGATTGTGTGTAGGACTAAACTGGGTTGAAGGACAGGGTTGAATACCAAGTGCCACGCCCCAGCACCCCCACACACCAAACTTCTGTGCAGAGGAAGGCTTCATAAGCACATTCAGCTGAATGCACTCGCAGAGTTTCCAGATCAAGCTGGGGCCATGATCACACTGTGAGCACATCCAGCCAAACAGGCCGCTCTCTAGAACTTCATGCTCATAGCAGAAAGATCTACAGGTATGGGAACCAGGCATGCAGGGACACTTGGGGAGGGGCATATGTGTACCATGTCCTTGTATCCAGTTTAGCCCTACATGTTAGTAGGCGCATGTGTGAATCAGACTCTGTTTACATTGTATCCTACTCTCCTTCCAAGGACATCAGGTAAGTGTTCTTGGGGATTAATCCATGCTAGCCTTGTGGTCCAAGGCTAAAAGGGGAGTCCCTGAAAGCAGAAAGCTTAACAACCAGTGGTCTAACAAAACAAATTCCAGCAACAGCCTTAATGATTGCCAAGATGATCAAGTATTGAAAAAACAGAAGTCCAAATCTTGAAATTCCTCAGGGATCTAAGAATATAAAACCTAGAACAGAACCTAATTAATCTAATTATCATTTTATTCTTATCAACAGGTACAGTCAAAAGAATAATATATCTGTTTCTCACAATTTTGATTTTGTAGTAATTATAATTGTAAGTCTTCTCTTTCATTTCTATTTTGTGTTGTAAGTAACACATCAATACATTACTGATTAAAAAGGTATTCAAGAGCTTGACATTGTATAGTAGCATAAACTGGTACAGTATATAAAGTGATAGCTAATACAAATTATTTACATAATTGAAGTATTCTTTGCTTCAGTACTCTATTTAATTAAACAGTTGTTGTTTAGTTGCAAAGTTGTGTCTAACCCCTTGTGACCCCATGGACAACATTCCTTCAAGCTTTCCTGTCCTCCTCTATCCCCTGGAGTCCACCCAACCCCACACCCACCTCCCAAGTGACCACATCCAGCCACCTCAACCTCTGCCGTCTTCAATTTCTAGATAGATATGATGATGATAAAAGTTGTAGCAATATCTTATCTCTTTTCCTCTTATAGTGTCCAATAATGCAATGGGTGAAGAACAAGGAAAGTTCAGCATAACTGGTTGGATGTCCTGGATTTTAATATTAACTCTGATGGTATGGAGTGATTATGGCAATGGACAAGGTCAAGGTAAATCAAACATGAAAAAATATTAATGTAGTTTGGAGTATTCAGCAGCCTTTCAGTTGGGTAAACAGCTGTTTCATCCTCTGCTGGTTTATTTTAGTTATACATTTATGGAAAACTTTAAAACAGTTAATGTTTCTGAAGTAAGTGAATGTGGTACAACGCTATAATCACACTGCAATCCTCGATATGCCTACTCAGTAGTAAGTCTTACATGCTTATTGGGGCTTACTCCTAGGTAAGTAGATATAGAGTTGCAGCCTTGTGGGAGTAAAGGTTGTTCATTATTTAGCTGAGTATATCAAGGCTGTTTTGCATTCTCTGTGTGATGGAAACACCATGGAAGCATAGCATGAGCCTGGTCAGTTTTGTATAATGACTGTTTGAACATTGCAAGCTCAGTTATATTTTCAGACAACCAGTTTCATTTAAAACCCATTCTATGTTGCTTGTCTGTTAGGGTTTGGTAGTTTTAAAATCTCTGTATTGTTGGGAAGAAAAGGAATGTTTGAACAGCATTAAAGCTTATTCTGCAAATAATCTGCAGCACATACGAAATCATGTTTTGGTGAAATGAAGAGATTGCATCAAGCTTGCATGAGATCTTTGAGAGAATGTTAACAGATGGTTCACTGGTTTTTTCAGTCATGGGTGTGTTAATTCACTGATTTGAGATAAAGTATTTTGATCTTTATCTTGGTGTGGCACTTTTTAAATGGCTGTTTCTGAGTTTTGTTGCATGTGATATTGTGCATGATTTTAGAGGTAACTTTCAAGTCTCTTTTCCTGAATGAACAAACATTTACACTGTTTATTATGGATAAATATTTTCAAGCCTTTGACAATGCATAGTGAATATGTATGCATACTGTTCATCTAATAAAAATATTTGAACTTGTCATTGTTGTTAATATACATGCAGACATGGGCAGCTTTTGGTCTCTGGATATTTTGGCCTAGAACTTCTAGCACAGCCAATAGTGGGAGTTGTTCGTAATTGTACGCACAAACATCTGGAGGGCCAGAAGTTGCCTATTTCAGAAATACAGGCTGTTTCTTTAAATTTGCATCTGTTATAGCCATTTATACATGTGTCTTGAGTATGAAGGAAGCAGCATGCTCTCTTTAAGATAAAGGAAAATGTTCCTTGAGAACAAATTCCCAAATCTTGTGGTAAAACTGAGTGATATAATTCTGGCTTCTGTTAGAGAATTGCAAAGTGTATAGTTGTGGGCAAGGGAAATGGCATAGAAAAAGAATGGTAGAACTGAGAGAAAACAATTGCTGCAGCTAAACTGAACCTATACTATGACCATGAAACAAGGATATTAAATATCAGCGTGTTTTTTTTAAAGGGAAAATTACAGTGGGACTACTATGACAAATAGTTCTTCCACTTTTTCAATAGTTTCTGAAAAGTAAGGAAGTCTGCTGCATTTAGCTTTGCCTGCTGTCTTGTAAGAGGGCAGAGGAAGGGGAGAAGAGATAGCCATTGGCTTTTTTCCCTATATCCACTACAAACAGTCAGGCTCTGAGGCTGAATTTCCACTTTCCACTTGCACTTAGGTATAGTGACTGACTGATTGACATGACATGACTATTCCTGTCATTATAATTTACCACTGGGGAGCTACAGTGGATGCCCATTATGAATATTCAACCCCTGATTGGAGGTTGTTGTGCTACATCAATCCTTGGTGGGATAACCCTTGGCTATCTGAACCCCCAGCATTCAGGCATTAAACAAATATGGCAGAACCCACAGTGTGATGTGGTCTTTACCTGACTGGAGTCAGCATGGCTAGCATCTTCTTTAAACTCAGCTACCTCACCCATGTGTGGCATTAGAACTTCAGCAGTCTGAAGACTGTGAGAGACCTTGATTTGGGTAAACATCAGGTTCCATAGTCTGGCCCTATTTGCATTGGATCTGGCTTGAAATGTGGATATCCTGTCTGTGTGACCAGTCCCAACTCCCTTTCCAGAAGGGGGAGGAGGAGGGGATTAGCAGGGCAGCAGCATCCACCCACACTGAGGAAGGACCATGAAAATTTATTTATTTATTTAATTTATACACTGCACTGATAATCCTATATAGGCCTGTCTAGGTGGTGCACAATTAAAACCAATAAAACAAATAAGATACCAACACAATACAGTGTTTTCAGTTCTACGCAGGAGAGGCTTCATACATTGGGAAAATGATCAAAGAAGAGATCTGAGCCAGGAATCATATGCAAAGTGAAGGGTTATGGAGGTCCGCACGTGAGCTACATAGGTTCCCTGCTGGCAAGCTTCTCTGCATGAATTCCAGTTGAAAAACTGGCATAAAAGGGAATTGGAATTCCACATGGATACAGTTGCTGCTGTGTCTTACAAGTCTGCTGTCACATTTAAATTGGGCCTAAACATAGCTCCTACCATTAGAAATGTGGGCATGCAGCCACAGAAAGTCAAGAACAAACCGGGCTAGTAACCAGCTGATCTAAGCAATCCAAGTTGTTCATTCAAATCCAAAAGCAAAGCCTTGGCATGTGTGCACATAGAGTGAAGGGAGGAAATCTGCTATACTGACATATTGTTTCCTCTCCTTCAGTGAAAGTCCTCTAAAATAATTCCATAGGCTGGGACATTCTGGCAGTCATCAAAACCTTTCCTGAATGAACATGCATAGGATTGTGGCCTCAGTGATATTCTGGAAAGCACAGATGGTACAACTTATTATCCAGCAACGTTTTCAGGTGACACAGTGGCTTGTGAATAGCTGCTTATAATCTCTCTGTGTTAAGGAGTATTTCAAATCTAAGTCAAGAAAACCTAACTTTGCCTGCCCCTTTCTCTATTCTGCACATGCATCACATCAGTCAGTTTGCTCAGCGGAACACAGGTTTTCTCCATCTGTAGCATATAAGTACTTATCATGGGAACAAACACAACGCTCAATACTTTTCCGGAGCCATTACTCAGCTGCTGTGCAGTGAGTAGGTAAATGCTGCAGAGGCATCTTACTTGTATTATCTAGAGCAGAAATACTGGATTATTGAAGAAAGCTGAACAAAAGGCACAAACAAGTTAGAAGCAGAACTGAACAGAGATCAGTAGTTCCCTGTGGAACCTGCTTCCCCCCTCAGGTAAGATTAGATTGCATCCATACCTTTGAAGAACTGCTAGCCACTGCACAGTAAAATCTAGCAGCCTCCCTAGATGTGCTAGATTACAACTCCCTTTATCTGGCTATGCCCAGGGATGATGGTAGTGGTTATCCAACACTTTTACAGGGCACCAGGTTAAGAGCACCCGCTTATGCTGGTATAATTTTCTGAAGTAATGCAGTGCATTCTATTACTTAAACTCTCCCTTTCATTCTTTTATATAATCAATCCTAATTAAAAATTACAACAGAACATTAAAAATAAGAGCTTTTACAAAAGGGAGAGGTTAACTCAAACCAGGTAATAGCTGGCCTATCCTGTGATACTTGTTTAAAGACATGCTTTGCTTGAGTTATGGAAGGTACTGTACTGTGTTATATATAGTACTGTGTTATATTTTTCATTTAAACCAGAAGCTGTTCAATATATTTAGGAGCTTTAAGGATGGTTTTGCTTCATGTCAGACAAAAGGCATGACCATTAAAGTATCTTGGAAATTATAGATTATTTAACTGCATGTTTTTTCACAGTTTTACAATTTGTCTTTATGAATTGAATGTCCCTGAAGATAAAGATTAAGGGAACAGCCTAAATGGATTGCATTTTAAAGATGCAATGTTTCCTTTCTGCACTACCAAATGCAGTTCCATTTTAACCTTTCCTGCATGCAGACATTCCAATGCAGGCTGTTGCTGTTCAAGCACATGCCATGTACATATTTGTACTGATGTTATGAAAGAAGATGTTTGATGTGCCGCTGAAGATTATTCAACTGCTTCACTGAAAGCAAGTAGAGACAATACAGATCTTAGTTGTTTGCTCACATCAGCAAACATAGACTGCAGAAACAGAAAACCAGATAGAAAAGCAGTTGGATGATAATGGAGCTAAAGGAGGATGAAAGGAGGATAAGGAGACTGCAGAGAAGTGGAATGAATTCTTTTCATCTGTCTTCACAGAGGAGGATAAATGACAGATACCTGTTCCTGAACTTAGATATTCAGGAAGGGAGTTTGAGGAACTAAGATAGACAGTGGTGACAAAAGATGAAATTCTCAGCCTTACTGAAAAGGTAAATGTTAATAAATCATGGTCCCAAATACAAAATTGCTCTCAGTGGTAGTTGAGCCCAGATTGCAGGAAGATGAGTCTTGAGGCTGTCAGCAGGCAAACCTGTTTTAAAGGTCACAAGACAGGCAGAGGTCAGAAACATGGGCAGGCAAACCAATAGAAGTGCAAACCATGAAAGACAATCCTTATGGAATCAGCAGCACAAGAGATCAATCCAAGGAAAAACAAAGCTTAACTATACAGGGACCTAAAATTAGGTGTCCTTCCTGTCTAAGACTGAAGCATATAAGCTGGAATTTCCAGGCCCTATCCAGGGCTCACCTGGAAGAAACCCTTCTCTTGAGGAGGGTCCAACTTAGAGGACACTTTCATTTGTAAATGAAAGAAAATTTCATTTGTAAATGGAAGAAACTTTCATTTGTAAATGGACGTGCTTTCTGGCTTGCCTCTTGAGATGCCAACACTTTCAGGTACTCACTCACTTCTCAGAGGTGGAGTTCCCCTCTTTTTGTCAGGATAGACTCTTGGCTAGCCCAAGTGCCCAGTCTCCTGCTGTTCTTCTGGCATCAGATGACTCTTGATTTGCCTCTGGGAGCCCTAGCTCCTTCTCTGAAGAGGATTATCCCAGTTGGGACATGGTAATAAGACTGCTCTGCAAATAAATTTGGATTACTCTGTTCCAGTTTTTAAGAGTGGACAATCACACAGATGTGACCAATCAGTTTTGACCAGCAAAACATTGCTGTGCTTGTTACAAATCCCATAGTTTGAATCAGACTGTTGCATATACACATCCTAGATGGATATGAGTCCTTTTTCATAGATTCAGAAAATGAGTCACAAATGGATTAGATCAACCTTTACATGTGTTGGATTAAAACTGTCATGCATGGATGATGGAAGTTGTACTTTAATATACCTAAAAGGCATCAGGTTTGGGAAATATGGATTAGGTGGTGGCAAGAAGGAAATTATGGATATTTCTAAGAAATATATGTGGTATTTGGTAGATTTCTGCCTATCATGTATATGCTGGCCAAATAAAGGATCTTGTTCTTCCAAAAACATATAGTTTGAGCCCAAAAATAGATTAAAGCTAATGCAAAAATGTTTGTGGAATGCATCTTTACAGTAATGTTACTCAGGAGAGACCTTTCCTTTCCCTTTAAAATATGGCACATGAAAAGAGAACAAAACAGATGATCCTACTTAGACATATTTTTGGCAGCCATATTGATATTAATCAGGAAACTTCAAAGAAATAAAAAAGAATTGGCACTGAAGAGAAGGATACACTGATGCATAAAAATATTACAACTTTTAATCTTGGAGCTCATACAAGATCCAAGAGTACAAATGCAAATTGGTTGAAATACTGCTTGGCATTTCATGTATAACGCACATTAAGTTCCATTCAGAACTAAATTTAGTCTGTTTTATTTAAACAGCTACCATTTTGTTTAATCTCTTCATTTTTAAATGAGCTTAATGGAATTGTTAAATGATAACTTTACAATGAACATACACATTTTAAAAAAATCATCAACATATGTGATATTCAGTATTTGGTTTCAAATGTAAGTCTGAAGATGAGTAACTCCTTAAAGCCCAATACATTTAGTGATCTTTAGCACACCCAATGCTTAAGCATATTTACACTGTTCTATTTTGAGAAATTATATTCCACTTTTAAACAACGTATCTCAAAGACTGTTCCAGGGAAAAAGGAACCCGGGGTGGGGGGGTGGGGATAACTTCCACTTTAAAATAATCAAGTTTTAAGTTAATGCAGAGAGTTAATTCGTGAGAACTCAGAGATTTCTAAAATGCACTGCATTCTTGAGAATCCTGCTTTTTTAAAAGTAAGTTTCCTGTTTTCATAGTACAGCCCTTAGTAATTAGGGCAACATCTCACTCAACAATCACATTAAATGTTCAAAGGTTTCAATGCAGAAGGCCAAAGAGTGGGAAGGTCCACTGGTAGTGGCAGAAGCCATTATAATTTGTCTATCTTGAATTGGTCCACATGACATGACATGACAACTGCTAGGGGTCAATTTACTGCTGGAGATCAAGGAGCCTGGCTTATGCCTGCTGGCATAATGGATATCTGGTCCCTGTCCGGGGGGGGGGGGGTTGTGTGGTGTGAACCTGGAAAATGGGGGTTATTCAAGGGATAAATAACCCTCCCTACAACAGACCACAGACTGTGTGAGGGCTTTTAGCTCTCAAATAACTGCTGCCTGCTGAAGGTTCCAAATTCATAATGGTAATCAGCACATGCCACAGATCCTTGACAGTAAATCAACTTACAACGGGTTGTCATGTCATTTGAACGAGGTCTTTATGGCTTGTGCAATGCCCCATCAGCAAAATAGGAACAATAATCACATCCTACATTACAGGGCTGTTGTAGTATTGGGCTAGCATATATAAAATGATTTCAACATGATATAATGCTAACAATTATTATTCTGTCCATTGCTTCAAATTAATCATAGTACAGTACCCTAAATCATTATTTTATTTTGAATGAATGTGATATCTAGATTCTCTGTGGGTAATTAAAAATGATTGATTAATGATTACTTTTATAACTGTCATGGGCTTCAAGAATGTTTGCAAACCAGTCAGGAAATGCTGACAATTATGACTCTGAAATATGCATTTGTTATTTTGATTGTGTTAAATAACAGTGAAATTTTCCAGCCAAGGACTTTTGGTGGGGGTGGGGGAATCACTGTAAAGAAATCCAAATCAGAAATCCAAATTGTGAACTCATTGAATGAAATCAAATGAAAAGAAGCAAATTAATGGTCTAAATGTAAGGTCAAACCCAATCACAGAGCTGATGATAATCAGGTTAATCACAGCATCTGTTTTCCATTGAAATTCAACTGATTACTTCTGAAGAGTTTAACATGGGATCAAATCATTTCTATTGAAAGGGAAAAGAGGAGGAACTCAAACCAGAAGGATTTAAAATTAATTTATTTGGGGTCACAAATTGCAGGATGTGTAGTATGTTTCCAATAGTCACTTATAAGAGCACTTGCATTTATTCAAGTACTTCATGCATAAATGCATTTAATCACTCAAGAAATTGAACCTTTTCCTATTGTACAGTCCAAAACTAGAATCATATTACTTCCTCCAAGTAGGTTACTTATATCCATTACAGACAGTTGTTACACCAAATCAAGTCTTAGGTATGCTGATACAGTGAGATATATTAAAAGTCCTAATCTATTCAAGGGGGTTGGGGAGGGAATCTATAATAGCTTTTTCTAATATCCCCATAGAGGTGTCTGTCCAGTAACTTAAATATTTCCCGTATGTCAGTTTGGTTATTAATAATGATTCAGATAGAGTAATTACACTTTAGTTATATTGCTTAGATTGCTGTTTGGAAGTGTATTAGTTGTATTCTGTAGATTTTCAGACTCTTCTCCCACTTTAAAAGTTGGCATGACTGCACATTTAGCTATTTAGACTTCATTCAGAATAAATTTGGATTGCACAGCACTCTCGGTTTTTTATTTTAGCTGTGATAGCAACATGTAAAACCTGATGAAATTGCTTGACTAATAGTCCAGCTTGGGTTGTGCACCTAAAACTGGAGAATAGGCCATTTGGGTTCAGGACCACACTGACTGATTGATTGATTGACCACTAGCTATCAGGAATGGCCCACTTAGAAAGAGAATTTCATTGCATTGCTGCTGCATGGAAAGCCATCAAAGCTACAGATTTGAATGTCCCTTGATCAAGGGCAGTGTTCATAGATCCTGGAATGACTCTATTCACTGGTGCAGACCTTTGGTTTGATCCAGTCTAAGTCAGTTGAACTTACTTCCCATTGAACTCCCACTTCATTTAAAAGCTGCCCCAGGGAATAGCACTGGCAATGGACATTCATTCATTCATTCATTCATTCATTCATTCATTCATTCATTCATTCGACTTGTATAAAAGATGCCTGGTAGTATCATGTACTCTGGGCACCCATTACATGCTCAGAGACTCGTTCTTTGTTTGTTGTGCTTACTGTAAGTGAATTAGAGAATAGAGCTTTTGCTGAAGAACAGTCTGTGGTTTGGAAGTACAAAGTCTGTGGTTTGGAAGTACAAAGGGCATCAGGGTAGGGGTGGGGACTTGATTTATGACAGCCGGCAGGACATGTCAGGATAAGTCCAAGTGAATTTAACTGTGACCAGAGAACCCTGGTCTGAGGAAAAGAAGTCTGGCAAACCATTTACAATTGATCCTGCAAATGTATAAAAGTACAGGAAGAAGGGTTGTGGTGGTGGCCTGCGAATTTTTATCAATTGGAATTCAACATCTCTAGAGCTGGTCATGCACCAGTCTGAGTTCCAAAAAGATTCTCCCTGAATGCATGGTCCAAACAAGGTACTGCCACGTAGGAGTGATCATTTGCATGTTATGAAAACACGACACCAGGAAGAATCTTGTAGTGGAAATATTTATGCATATTCAGATGGACATGGGGACAACCACTGATATGGTAGCAAACATAAAGGTTAATTTATGTAAAGGAACTAGAGCCAGCCCTGTTATGCTGGGACTGAGCTCCAGGTTAAATGTGTAGTAAGGTGTATGAAAAACACTTACCTGCCAAATGGAGCATTGCATGGATATTTCATGTAAACTATTTAACTCAAGCTGTTAGGCAGATAATGATAGCATTCCAGAGTAAAGTCAACCAGGTTACAGCCCACTGGGATGCTAGTGCTGCATGTATGGGTAAGTAACCAAAGTTTTAAAAAATCAGACAGCTAGAGACCAACAGACCAGTGTATTTCCAGTCCATGTTAATTTCACATGTGGTTGCTCATTTATTATGTCCCATTTGTGCATATATGTGTGGATTTAAAAAATGCACATCAGCTTTTGTATATAAATAAGAGTGGTGGCGGTGGGGGGCAGTGCATGTAATTCAGTGCATGGGAGGGGGGAATGTCGCTACTCATATTTCATGGTTTGCATGAATTAAAAGCAGGCAATAGTTTAACTGACCTTACTTGGCTACCCAGTGATGTTGTTCCTCCAGTGGGAGGGAACTACTAGTGGAATGAGTCTCTCCTGAGCCTCCCAAATCTTTCCTGGAAAGCTAGAACACCCTATAGAGTCCATCCGTGGCATACATAGCAGGCTGCATAGAGGAGAACAACGTGGAAGGTTGCATCACATGAGTAGTGGTCTTGTTGCACTCATGTGAGGGCTAGAGCCAACTCATGGTTGCTGAATGCAGAGCCCAGAATGGTAGAGTTCAGAAAGGACTAGTTTTTTTCCCTTGCTGTATGAATAAAATGTATATTCAGCACAGTAAAGATGAAATGGGATCCCCTAATCTTTCATCACTTATACCATCCTAAAAACAGAATGTTTAATTCATGATGCATGAACAACAGTTTTTTAAAAGGGGTTGCCTAGGTTTAAGGGCCTGCTACATCCATTTCTGTATGTAAGGCAGCAAGTGCTTTGGCTTGAGTCCAGTTGAACATTACTGTCACATTTGATTCTTTATTGGGCAGCACAGATGTATGCTGGAGACTTGAGAAAACAAGATCTGGCCTTAGTACTAGTCCAATTTGTGTGTGGTAAATAGCCTTATACCACATTTTAACTTGCTTACTTTCAATTAGACACCATGTAATCCAAAATAATGCACTGTTAATGCACTGATGACCTGCACAGATAGTATCTCCTGCACACTAATTAATGTAAATGGTGGTAATTCTGCAAACAATTTATCTGAGTTCATCTTGGCATTATGTTCCAACCTGGAACACTCTTGATTGTTCCACAGTTTATTTCACTTTACTTCTGCAAGCTCACAACAGTGCATTATTTCACTGTCAGCTTTGCCTTCCAGTAAAGAGCTATTAACTTCCATAGCTTGACTTGAGCCAGGCCTCCCAGCAGAGCTATGTATGTTGATGCCTGAGCACAGCGGCAGAAGACTTGCTGTGCTAGCTCTTGTACTGTTCAGGACACCTGAAATATTTCTCCTTTTTCTACTGAAACACCAGTTCCGGTATTTGAAGGACTGTTAAAATATGTGCCCAGGTAAGGGAACATGTTGTTCAGGCAGACTTAAGCATTCCAGTGTTGTGTAAGCCAGCACATTATCGTTGGCTTAGAGCAGGGGGTGGGGAAGCCTTGGCCATCCGAATGTTGCTGGAGCACAATTCTTATCAGTCCAAGGCAGCTTAGCCAATAGGGAGAACTAACTGGAGCTGTAGTCCAACAGCTATTGAGAGGCTGCAAGTTTTTCACCCATGACTTAGAGAATGAAGTAGGGTACCCACTGCTGAGAAGAGGATTATTTGCATTCAAGTGCACATAAAGAGAAGCATTCTTCAGGCTGCCATTCAGTGTGATAGTGTAGGAGGGACAGTGTCCATGTGTGCACTCTCATTCTCCTTCGTTGTGTTTACATACTCTTTTGGAATTTGCACCCAAACAAGGCTACCCAAAAGAGGCTTAAGTCCAGGGCCATCTAGTGATTTAACTTTACAATAATGCCTCTCAACAACATTGCAATTCAATCATGTATGTAGAGATCATGTCTTCTAAAAGAACTCCTTCTGCTTTTTTTTGCTTTTTTTGCTTTTTTTTTTTTTTGCTTCATGCTTCAGTATCACTATGACTATGGCAGGCAGCATTGTGCAGATAAGTTTATTTTCATTTAAATTTTATTCAACAGGACTATTCATACTCAGCATAATTTTGGGGGAAGCACAAAATCTGTCCCATTCAAACCCCTGGAGTTATCAGGGCAGAGTCAAGCTCCCAGTGGTATCTCTGCATAGGCACAGTTATCCTATGTCCATAAAAATGAAAAGCTGCAATTCACTTCAGTGGTGGAAAGCAAAGTGTTAACCTGAGCACACTGTTGAGGACAACCCCCCTACGGCAGGGCAGCCCAATCTTGATTAATGTAGGATGCGTCTATGTGTGCTACAATTTCACTTGAGCTCAGAAGGGATTCAGACCTGAGCCCTTTCCAGGCCTATACAATTCATCTGTTGACTCATCATGACCATGAATACATTACGGTGATTATATTTTGTGTTCCACATGTGGTATTGTCAACCAAAAGCTACAAATCATTTTGGTAGTTACTAAAGGTAAAGGTAAAGGTTTCTCCTTGACTTTACGTCCAGTCATGCCTGACTCTAGGGGGCGGTGCTCATCTCCATTTCCTAGCCAAGGGAGCCAGCATTTGTCCACAGACAGTCTCTGTGGTCATGTGGCCGGCATGACTAAACACCGAAGTGCACGGAACGCTGTTACCTGCCCACCGAAGTGGTACCTTTTTATCTACTTGCATTTTATTTATTTATTTATTTATTTATTTATATCTTGCCTTTTTCCTACAAAGGGCTCAAGGCAGCTTACATCTCCTCCTCCATCTTATCCCCACAACAACAACCCTGTGAGGTAGGTTGGGCTGAGAGTCTGTGACTGGCCCAAAGTCACCCAGTTGGCTCCATGGCTGAGTGGGGACTCGAACCCAGATCGTCTGAGTCCCAGTCCCATGCTCTTAACCACTACACCACACTGGCTCTCAAGGTTGGCAGGAGCTGGGATGGAGTAACAGGAACTCACCCCCTTGTGCAGATTTGAACCAGTGACCTTTCGATCAACCAGACCAGCAGCACAGGGGTTTAAACAACTGCGCCACCTGCAGTCCCCCTGCAGTAGCTTGGTAGTTACTATTAGCATGCAAATCAATTTTGAAAAATTGGAATTAGTTACTTAGAAGCCAGCTAGAGTACCATTGGCAAAGCTCATTGGTAATCAATGAGCAACTATTTAAATTCTGTAAATCATATATTTTATGTTTAATAATAAAATTAATTTTAGTAATTATAGCATCCATTTTATTTCAAGAAAGATTTGTTGAAACATAAAACTGGTATTAGATTTGCAGTTAATTCTGTCAATGCTTGATGAGAAGCCCATCAAAGTAATACTATTCTTGCCAAACTAGAGATTACATTCTATGTAAATTACTTGAGGTATTTAATTGTAGTGTTTTTTAAAGTATTCTTATGCAATATATTTTCTGAGGCAATAAATGATAAGGCCATAATAGAAAAATGTCCATGTTAGATTTATATACAATGCCTTTTCAATGCACATGCTCAAATGTATTATAGTGCATAAAAATGCTCTTAAGGATTAAACATTGGGCGTAATCCATCTCTTTGCATGTATGTGGAAAAAGTCTCCATAATGGGATTTCTTAAACCATTTTTGGAACAATCCTTTGACATCCTGACATTGACTGGGAGGCCATAGGATTTCTCAGAATCTCAGTGCTGGAATCCAGAGGATAAGCACTTGCCCCATCTGCTCACAGCCACCACAGACAAAACAATACTGGCTGTCTCTCCTGAGGTTGTAACTGGACACAGAGGGGGAAAGGGGCATATCAGGGCAGGAAAGTGGAGAGAAAAAGCTGGGGTGGTGGACCTTTGACAATTCCAGCTGGCATCTCAGCCTCCTTTCCTTCCCCTCCCCTCCCCAGTGTCCCCAGATGGCTCTCTATGGAAGATACAGGGTACAAGGTGCTATCATGGAGATTGTCAGAATCACATCTTGCTCATGCCACTGGATGCTCAGAAGCCCCCGAGTTCAGCAGCTGTTTTGCATCTGCTGCAGGAATTATAGGAATGTGTTTTGCATTAGCCCTTGACTTGGTATGTGTTTTCAGACTTTTCTGGCATGTGTTTACCCACTTATTTACTGTTTGGTCCTTCCAAAAATCCAATCAGTTTAAGAGCATTTTAATGCTCCTATAACATGCCCATTGCCTCAGACGTCAGATAAAAGGAATAAAGAGTTCTTGTGATGGTTTCAAGAGATGTTGAGATTACTCCACTAACAGATTAAAAATACTTTCACTTGCCATGGATTTGATTTTGACATATTCTCCTATAAACAGAATAAATTCAAGAGTACTTGATGGAGCAAAAGGTTATGCTAAGTACCTTTCTAACTGACTTTAATCTTCATCCAGCATACCAGACTATTTGATCATTAATAATCATGAAGATCCAGTCACACTTTCCATACGTTATCCATGTTCATAGCTAAGGAAAAATAGTTTCTGTGAACACCACAGCAGTTAAAGTTCAGTCATATTACTATATTGTTCTTAAAGGTCTGCTTCAGTGTTGTGGTTTTGTGCTCGCTTTTCAGAACGTATTTCCAGCCAAACCCTTTTTTACATGATTTTGTTAATTTTAGTAAAACATGGTGGTTCAAAGACCTTGTGCACTTTGTGGGCATCCTCAAAAACAGGATAGATGATGGCAGCAAGCTTGGTATAAGTGTGACATGCACAGTTGCATCCTAAGTGTGAATGAGAACCTAAGTGTGAATGAGTGTGTTGATCCTCTTTCAGCTTGAGGGCCAATTTCAGAGATACTTTTGGGGGTCCCACTCCAGGAGTGGGAGGAGCCAAGGGCAAAAGAGGGCAGGACCAAAATAGCCAAAAGACAGGCTATTTTAGCTCTAAGCTCATGCTAAAATGGTAAGAAGTGAGAAAAAATGTCCAAAACCCTGGAAACCACCAAACAACCAGTCTGGGGGAAGAAACTATGGGGCGGGGGAGGGGGAATCCAATTTTACCTGTGTGGCTGAGTTTAAACACCCATTCCATGTGGACATCACATTTAACAAGGCATGAATAATGTTTCTATTTTACTCCCACTTTTTTTTTCTTTCCTACATTGAACGCAAGGTGGGGCAGCTGAGAAATCAGCAAACTGGAAATAGTTCTCATTTCTCAGTCTTCCAGTCAGATATAGTACTGTAGTAAGTTTTGAGCCTTTCCTTTTCACCTTGAAAAAATCTGTGATACAGAAAGCATTCAGCCAGTGGAAATGGCAAAAGCAAATGATCAACACAGTGGTTTTTATATGGCTGTGTTTGTCCCAGTCGTTCAAATCACCTCCACCAGGTCTTCCTCCATTCCAAGAATCGCTGGCCATTCCTTTTGGAATGGGTGAAGGCCAGAGTTTCAAGATAGAGGGGTTTTCAAAAAGAAAATACTGGGACTGGACTGGGATTACAAATCCTGGCATCCCTGCTGAAAAAACAATGTGGTGTGCACTGTTCCCTCTGAAAAGCAGTTTCTAGAAGTATTCAAGAGTGCAATGGAATTTCTGAATATGGAACTGTACTTTGAAAAACTGAGATATTTAAAAATGTTTGTAAAAAAAGAAAAAGTTTTTTTTTACTGAACCCAACCCAGGTTTGGGCAGGGAAAGATTTTGCACATCCCTACCTGAAATGTAGGATGGCATTCCGATTATGCACATTAGTGTTTCATTAAGAAAGCAAACATGACAACCTACCCTTCTTTTTAACAGA
This sequence comes from Varanus komodoensis, assembly GCF_004798865.1. NCBI lineage: Eukaryota > Metazoa > Chordata > Lepidosauria > Squamata > Varanidae > Varanus > Varanus komodoensis. The sequence goes on from NW_025335941.1 coordinate 21,720,439, forward strand.
TTCTTTAAATACCTCTTAAACATAGAATTGCTTTGCTTTTTTCCCATTCCTATTTGGTGTTTCCCATCTATCAACTATTTTGGAATACTGTCAAAGGCAAACAATAGAATTCCAAGCAAATAATGGTGCAACAAGTGGAACTAAGAGTATAACTCGTAGGAATTAATTGGAGATGAATTACAAAGTTAAAATGGGTTTTACGGAAAAAAGATCATTTTTCTGTAATTGGCCTATGAGAGAAATGCGTTGATACTCATGTTTTCCTAGCTAAGTGCTTGTCAGCTTAACACACTGACTTGGACAGCCTTGGCTCCACATCTGCACCACTGCTACCATTTGGGAGCAGGTAAGGTGAGGCGACTGGGAGCTCCCCTCATGCTTGCTGAACGGTGGCAAAGCCATGGTCACTGCAAGGAATTGGTGGGAATTTAGTATTAGTTCAGCTGTGAATTCAGCAAAATTTGTAAGGTTCTCCATATCCGGGACCACAAGATTTAAAAAGTCAAAACAAACAACAAATACATGTGGGGAAAAAGTGATATAGATATGTCTATCCAGGCTTTGAGGGATTAGATTGTAGAAGTCTGGGTTGAACCTCTGTATATGCAGCCATATTAGTTAAGATCACTACTGTTTTCTAATGGGTTCCCTATCTTTAACAATGCTATCAGATGCAGTTAGAACATAGTGCTGTTGCTAGCATAGTGAGTACCATCTAATTTAATTTGGCTGGTTGTGGTAGTAAATGTGACTGCTAATAGGAAGGAAGCCAGTTTGGGAGAAAATAAATTTGAAAGAGAAAAGAGATACAATGCTATTAAAATACTAAAAATAGGTTTTTGGAGAAAACATCCAATAAATATAGAAGCTATTCCATATTAGTGAATGGGCCAGGCTTCACATGGGTTGAAATAGCCCTTAGTGTGATACAGTGAAGCCTTCAAGCAAACCTCTGTAGCTCTCAGATCTGGGCTCATTGTGACCAAGCCATCTGCATGAAGGTATGCCCAAGGACACACTTAAGCTTGGCTCCTGCAATGCTGCACTCATATAGCCCCCCAAGAGGAGTATGTGCAGACCATTCCTTAGAGAGGTGGCTGCCCACAGCAGGAGGGAACAGGCACAGAACTGTTAGTAGTTAGTAGTCCCTCGGCCTACTCATCTCTCCTGGCTTGAAAGGGCAAGATCTGAAAAACTATGCACTGGTTAGGGAAATCTGCTCCCAATGGCTGAATCTGTCACTGCATGATTCAATTACGTGGACACATTTAAATTAATTAGTACATTGTAAAAACAAAATAACTGACCCCTGGGGCTCCTAAGTATGCATGCTAAGATTCAGGTGCCTAGGTGGCCATGATGAACAGACACTCATACATCTTTTATTATTATAGATAAAACTGCCTACTCTTGAATCAGACCAATGATCCACTTGGCTCAGTACTGTTGACACTGACTGAATTAGCTTTCCAGGGTTTCAGGCAGGTCTCTCTCCCATCTGGGATCTTCTGCATGGCAACCATGTATCCTAGCTCAGGGATTATGGGAGATATAGTTCAAAACATCAGGTACAAGGTTGTTTAGCCTTGTGGAGGAGGAACCTATTCATCCATCTTGCATTGCAATATGCTCATGCACTTATTTCTTCCCTCTGACCTTGCATTCATCCTCAATGTGTTCTACATGAGAATGCATTTTTTCACTGTAGTATTTATTCTGCAAAGGACACAATATAGTTCCTGTAAACAATTCACTCCTTTTGTTTATCACAAAAGGTGCAACTCCTTGAAAAAGCTCAAAATCCTTTAATATGCTGGGAGAGCTGAAGATGCAAGAATCTCATAGTGTTGTCATGGAGATACATGCAATATCTACTCAATTGCTGAATAACAGGTATTCAGCAGTCCCAGTGAATTAGACATGTAATCCAGCCATCCTTTGTTGGAAATGTGAGAATTTACTGGCCTTAGAGCTCCAGCAAAGGTATTGCCGTTGGAGGCACCTGGCTATGTATATATAGAAAGAGAAGAGACAGAGATAGCTTCTTGTCTCAAGGTCTTCCAAGAATATATGGAGGAAGAAGGAAGACCTTCTTGACCAAGTCCTCTGTGAACTGTGGAATAGGACAGGGAGATTTTGTGGGAAATCTCCTGCCTGTGGCTTTATCACCCTATAAGATTTCTGAAAGAGTCAAGTCTTGTGCTGTTATTTGGACATGGTCAAGGAATGCACACACAAGGAACTGCTTCTGGGAAGTGAAAAATAACAGTGCTGCTACAGGGATAGAATGAAGTATGCCTATTAGGCTTCCAGGTAACCTTTGTAGTTCTTGGTTGGCTGCTAGCCTTGGGGTGCCTTTTTTCTTCTTCCATAGAATTCCAGGGTGAATGGCGGCGGAGGATGGACAATAGCTGAGAAACAAGATCAATATGTGGTGGGGGAGTGCATTCATTGACTCTTAAGAACAGTTGGCAGCTGGATAGGAAATATTCAAACAGAGGTCGATGGCAACTCCAATAAGGATGCTGGCCCCCCCGTTAAACATGATTCATAGCATGCAGCTTCTTACTGCCAAGACAGGGAAGCACAATCTAGACAGGCCATGCCCATACCATTTTTATCTAAGCAGACTCGTGTGCTTTGTATTCAGTTATCATATTGGGTTACTCAATAAGGTAATGGGTCCTTCTTCTCACATCTTATTTCTCTATGTCTCTCCAAACACAAGAATGACACTCTTGAGATCACACCCTTTTGCTGTTACCTCCTTAGAGTCACCCTTGCCAGGATTTCTTAACCATGTTCACAGCCTGGTAGAAATAGACAGTCCAGAAATGGCTGCTGGACTCTCTTTCTGGGCCTGCTACAGAGTGTATCTTCTTATTCAGTGATGACAGATGAATTTGTTCTCTGCTCCTACAATCAATGAAGTCCTAGGCATTTAGGCTGGTTAGCCATAATTCCACTCCTCCAATCTTTTGCTGCCCTTTATGTGCTTCTCTCAGGGAATCCACAGCAGTTCATAAAAAGAGTCATTTGGTGGCTTACCCCATGTCACACCTGGAAGTTCCTGTTCTTCTCTAAGGAAAGGTCTTCACTCCAGGATAGCAGACAGATTGGTTAAATCACTAACTTCTGTCCCTGTTCCTACTTCTCAAATCCCGGCACTGGTGGTAAGTACAGGGGATCATCTTGTTTAGTTTTAAGACTATTTATCTGTCTACCTATTCTTATTACCTCTTGGGTGCTTGCATCACAAAAGTATCCACTGCAAGCAAAGGGATGCAGATGGTGCTGCTTTAGTCATGTATATGGTTACAAATTCTCATTTGAAAGCTTGATCACTAGAGTAACCTTGAACATTTTGCCAAAGCAGAGGTTTTACACCACCAGAAAAGAGGACATCAATTTGTATTATATCTGCACCTGCATATTTGTATGAATAAGGGGCTTTACAGCCACAATTTAAGTAGAAATACAGTACATCTTACCACAGTGGAGAAGACTGATCAAGTAACTGTGAGGCTGCTCAATCTGCCATCCAGATGGCAAGTGTCAATGGGAAAATGTATGGTCCCTGCCCTCCCTCCTTATCGTTCTTTGACTTTAAACCAGGCTTGGTGTGGACAGTCCATCAGACAGAAGACACTTTCAGGGTGGGGACTGTCCTTTGAAACTCTCCAAAGTAGATTTCTCTATAAAGTAATGGCCATCCCATCCTTTGGGACATTTCTGTGCCAATGGTGTCAATGGCACATTCTGTCCATCTCATTATAAAATAGTTTTGCCAGTTCACCATGCTAGCATGTCAGTATAAGAAGCAACCATGGGGAATTGGTGAGCCTCAAACTTGAAGAAATGTATGGAACTGGTTAAGCTTGGCTTTATCTCACAAGCTAACTGATCACTGTGATCACTGGCTAGAAGAAAATCCACAACCATCTCTGATAGCTTAGCTCACTAGCACTTACCATGTGGAACGAAAATCAAGTAAGTCAAATGGCTTTTCCAGTGCCTGACAATGTTCAGTTAAAGCAGAAGGTCCATCCCTACTGGAATTTTACCATCTATTAACTGTAACGGAAAAATGGCCAGCAAACAAGAAAAACCTTTGATAATTAAGTTAGGATGACTGCCAAGATGTAATGGTTTTTCTGTATATGAAAAGCTTTATGGGCAAGGAGTTATTTTTCCTAATTGTAAGCATTGGTCTACATATTTCATGAATTAGAACAAGCATTATATTGATTAAAACCTTTAAATCTTACAATCAGTGCAAAATAAATATTTAATATGACAACGGTTACTCTAAGGATTGGACCATGTTTCACTGTATTATAGATTTATGGAATAATACGTTGTAAATAGATGTCCAAAACTTGGTGGGGGAAAAATCTTTAATTTTAAATAGCTGCACTTTGTTTATCACTGAAATGGCCAAAGTAATGACTAAATAGTTTGAATTAGCCAACTGTCTGCATCACATGCTTTTACTAAATCATTTCCATACAAACATGAATTTGCTACTCATTCAAAATGCATGATTTACAACATTATGTTTGAAATTCTCTGTAGAGATTTAAAAGCTTTATGTATTTTCTCTCCTGTATTAAGTTTTAACTCTCCCCATGAATAATACAGGTGCCTGAAAGGGAGTAAGGGTTACTTTACATTTAAAGTAGCATGATTCTTCTGTCTCTCTCACAGTGAATGCCATCATGTTTGAAGGGGTGATGTGTGTTCGTAAACACATAAGTTGATGGGCCAGCAGCTGCAGATAGCTTAAGCATAGTGGCTTTTATGGAGGGGTTTTATCCACATGACCTGTGAGACTCTCTGCTTAACAAATGGATTTTTAGCTAGTGTTCATATTATATTTTCCTGGTGTAAATGCCAGACTCCCATCTCTACAACCATGTAATTCTTCTAAATTTGCAACACTTCAGAAGTATGTCCCCACCATGGGGGGTCATAGAGACACAATGACTTACAGTGCACTGAAGTCTGGCTTACTGTCACTCTGCCTCCACTATCCTTTTGTCTACATTTCTTCTATTTTTCCATTTCTCCTGCCATCTCAGTCTTTTATGTCCCATGGCTCCTTTGTTCCTGCACTCAGACATGCTTAAATCTTGATTACTTGAAAGAATGATCAGTTTCTTACCCTACCCACTACCTCAACTCTCAGAAACAGCCAGTTTTCAGCTGGAAGCATTGCCAAAGTCTTCATCAGCTGCTATATGGGCCCACTCCAGTTTTATAGTTGTGCTCTTTACTTTCCTGGTTCCATGCTGAGCAGTTCTTCACAGCAGTGTGAAGTTTGAAAAAGGTTCTTAAAATCAGGAAGAAAAGAGGTGAATCCTCAACATGATACTTGAATGTATGAGAACTTTTGTAGTTAGATATAAAAAGCCAGACTAATTTCAGCCAACACCTTCTTCAAGCAAATAACAACCACCACAACCAAAGAATTTTTAGCATACTTCAGAAGTAACTGTCTTAGAATTATTGGTGCAAACTTCCTTGTCTCACTTTCAGGAGCAGCCCAAAAATTTTTCTTTCTTGAGACAAAGGACAAACCTGACACATGCCCATGAACATTTGCTTGGACTGGCAAGCAAAACTTAATTCAGCATTGCCTATGTGACAGGGTCTTGATTTGCACTCAAGGACAGCAGGGTAGTTTAAGGGAGTGGAGGACGGGCCATTTGGCATAAGGAACTCTGTCCTGCAAGAAAAGGGAAAGGGTGTAGGATAGAAGCTTCAGCTGGAATTCTCAGGGAAGAGGAGCAGCTTCTCAGCATTGGCTTTATCCATTCTCTTTGGTGCTGCTCCCTCCTTTTCCTCAGAAAAATAGGCCATCACCTAGTTGTGTTCCCAAGAGGCAGCAGTTGTTGCGTTTAGGACTCAGAAACCATGAACACACCAGTGGATGAAGGTTGAATATTTTATTAAGGAAGCAGAAATTAAAACATTAATTTAATTAATTTAATTTAAGAAAGCAAAACACTACAGGACATTAATTGTAGCAAGAAAATACAGACCACTATTATAATGCTTATGTCCTTACAGTTTCCAAGAGCCACGCCAGAATGACAGCTGATAGAGCCTGTCACAGCCTGGTACACAGAACCTTTCTGGATCTCAACTGGCACTGAGGTTCCTTGGGGTGGTGGTGGGGTGTTCAGGGACTTAAATACTCTTATGCTACATCATTAACTTCAAGAATGTTGTAAACATCTTTGCAAAGTGAAAGTGTTAGCTCTAGCCAATAGCAAGCAGCCAGCATAGATAACTATATGGCTGTCCTGTTTTTTCTCAAAAGAGATGACTAAGATCTTGTCAAGGGCTATCTAGAAGTAAATGCTAGTATCTCATAGAATCATAGAATAGTAGAGTTGGAAGGGGACGTGAAGGCCATTGGGTCCAACTCCCTGCTGTTGCAGGACACCATGTTACATCATCCACTCAGATGGACACCAAGTTACACCATTCCATTCAAATCTCAAGCTATACCATCTCACACTAACTAGAACAAAACTAGGACAAGAAGCTGTCTGCTTAAAGGGCCCAAGTCCAATAGAATATGTAAGCATTCAAAGAGCAATCATAGTTCACTACTAATTCCTTGAAAAATTGCAATGATCTTCAACAATTCTACTATATAAGTGTGACCCGGTGGATCAAAAGGTTATGAGACGGGGTAAACCTTTGTGAAAGGTTTCGAGTAAGGACATCAATTTAGTATGGTTTGTGGCTAAACACTTCCTGGCCCAGCTCCACAATTTTCTAGCACTTAAAATAAGAACTGCAGAATTCATATACATCAAAGATAGGAGACCTTCAGACTGTGAAGTGAATAAGACCCTGGGGGTTCCCTATTTTCTATTTGCTGCTATCTCCTGTCATTGATTTGAGATAAGGGGGTATTAAAGACAATTAATGTCATACTTAAGCCTCATTTAGGCACATCTAATCTTGTATCGCTGCATTTATTTGTATAAAAAGTTGTGCTCCTGCTTTGTCTTTTTTATTTTGGGACTATTTTTGCATGATTTATATACCTCAGTATGAGCCATCACCCCACAGTAGAACATTGCTGGGTTTCTGCGTATTGGATAGTTAGAGACTGACACAGCTTTTGGTCAATATTAGGTAGTATAAAATGTAATCCTTGTAACAATATATGATGACAAACTTGTCCAAGAACATGGCAGATGGGAAATAGTAAATTCAATATTAGAAGGCATTATTTCTTGTAATACCTAATGGCCATGAAATGGACACATTCCATACCCTATGTAGACTAGACAAGGTGAAGAGGTCTCAGCATTTTCATGTTCTTACAAATTTAACTGAACTTTAAAACCTGGCACAAGATAAGTAGAACAGCAACTCTCATAAAAAAAGGTTGATCAGAACACCTGAAAGTGTTAAGAGCATCTAATATTTATGAATAGCAGTTGTTAAGCTGCTGACACTGCATTAAAATATGGGGCAGGTTACTCGTGCCTTTAGAATATAGCACAGTAGGTATGCTTTGTAATTCACCTTGGCTGAGAAAATGGAATTCTCAAGTCAACTTTTTTTACAGTGTTCCAATTCTATTTTGTTTTGTAATAGTACTCCTTACTTCTTAGATTCCACTGGATGATGCGTGTGAATGAATAAGATATACCAAGCCAAATGAACCTGAAAATAGTGAACTCACCTTCCTTTACTGAAGTGTGCAATGCAACTGGAGGGAATGAAAGTAATTTCCTAGTTTTGACATCCAGAATAAGCATCCAGTTCAGAAGAATAGGTGATTAACCCTTGCAGCTTCTAGTTAAAACCTGATGCAAGAATGAAATTTTGTGTCTTCCATTTCTCTTTTCCATTCTCAACATGCCTGTTGTAAAATACTAGTTTAGTGAAACGAGCACAATATTATTTATTTTATCTTACTTTGCCAACATAAACCTTAAATTTATGACTTGGTCACAGTGCTAATTATTTTCTCTATGTAATTTACTGGCAAGTTGTGCTTCAGCATGGTGTGGACAGTCACAAAGTATATACAGCTGTATGTACAGGGCAGGATCACACTGCCTGGATCTCCCATGCTATTGGCAAGTCCTGTCTACATGGGAGCCTACATGCCTACACCAAAAATAAGAGACCTGTGTCCCAGAGTCAGCCCAGTAGGTCAAGGCCAAGATGGTTTATCCTCTCATTTTATGTACAAAAGCCAGTCATATTGGCTGTAGAATCTTTCTTCAGCTCTGGCAATGGGGCATCCTCTTCCATAAGACCAAGTATAACAGTGTAGCTCAGAGGGTGCAGGACAGACTGAATGTCACAGACAGTTCTATCCTCTGAATATCTCTCTATTGTTCCCTACCACATAGCATCTGCTGCCTGAGTTAGCCATTTCACTCTGCCTAGTGGTAAGGTAAACTCTGCTATACAGTAGTCCCCCGAAATTCGCGGGGGTTACGTTCCTAAAGCACCCGCAAATTATGAAAAATTATGAATTTGGTGCCAGCGATGGGCACCAGCTGCCAAGGTGGTGCAGGTGGGAGGCACAGGCTGGACCAGGCTGGGGGGCAGGCAGGCGCGCATGTGTGGTGAGGCAGGGGCAGGGGCGTGCATGTGCAGAGATCGTTTTCTCTAAGAGAGTCCAAACTCGGAGGAAACAATCTCCTTGCGAGCAAGTTGCTGCATTGCAAGGTGCTGGCTTACTCACAAAGAGATCGGCTTGGACTTGCTCGGAGAAAAATCCCGCGAAAGACTGAAGCCGCGAAAGACTGAAGTCGCGGGGGTTTATTGTACCTTTCTTTTTCAAGATATGAATCGTGTACAAAGATGGTATATGTTGAGATGTGCATGCCTTGCTCTCTCAGCAGCACATTCCTTGCATGGAAGTTGGGTGTTTACCTTCTCCTTCTGTGCCATGCTACCCTAATAGACAGGACAAAGGACAATATCAGAAAGTTCAGACTTGAGTGAGCCTCTAGCTAGGCTAGAGGAACTTGTGATCTTTCACCTGATACAGAGACTTTCTCCAGAAACTTAAATGTGGAAAAACAAAACAAAATACAAAAATATGCATGGTTTGGAGAAAGCGGACAAGGAGACATTTTTCTCCCTCCCTCATAATATGAGAAGCCAGATCCATTCCATGAAGCTGATTGACAGCAGACTCAGAACAGATGACAGGTAAAATCTTCACACAGTGCATAATCAAAGTATAAAACTTATTTCCAGAAGATGTTGTGATGACTACCAATTTGTAAAGAGTGATTGAACAAATTCTTGGCAGATAAATAGTTACCGGTCCTGATAGTTTATGCTACCTCCAGCAGTAGGCCTATGTCTATCAATTTGGTGGGGAACATGGGGAGGGGCCTGGTGCAGTCATGGGTGTCCCACAGGCAGTTGGTTGGCTACTAAGAGGAGGATGCTGGGATAGATGGACCCCCTTGATCTGATCTAGTATGGCTTTTCTTATGATGCCAAAGGAGCCTTTCCTTTCCTTACCTTTCCTCCTTCCCCTTCCCCTTCCCCTTCCCTCTCTGCATGCAGATGTGGAGAAAAGTTCAGAGGAAATGGTGGTGGTTCATTATCTGAATTGGGGCCATGCACTCTTGCACTACAGAAACTAAAAAAGCTAACCCTTGGTGACATGCTACCTCATTTGTGCAATGGATAGTTTTCTCTCAGTGTTCAGTTCATGGGATGAAGTAAGCAATTGCTTTTACCCTTTAGCATCATTTTGCATCTGGCACCATGTCAGTAAGCAGCAAACTTGCATGGCGGTTTCCTCTAGTGACCCGGTAAGGCTCAGATACTCCATAACACAACAGGGGACCAGGATAATGTGAGACACCTTTGCTGGTTGGAGTTGCCCAATCTGGATTTTGGCCTGAAGTCCCAAGGGAAACACATGGCTACATAGAAGTTTAGTTGCAAGTGAGCATAATAAATTGCAAGTGAGCACATTGGACAGCATAATTGCTGATCACAGGGCATGGCACTTAAAGCGTCAACCTTACTTTCCCATTTCTTGACTTTTGGAGCTTGCATCTACATGAGATAGCCTTATCAGTGGTCTTTAACTGGCAGGTCTTTCATGACTGAATATATGTTACCCATGGTCCAACAAATAAGTATTGTGAGATCAAACACATTGCCCACTATCAAGTAGGTTGCCTGTTTTCCTCTCTTCTTTTTCTTTTCGACTTTGCTGTTGAAAGAGCAACCTGATTGTATATATAGCTGACATAACCAACACAAACAGGGTTAAATCCAGATTTAGTCATACTTAAAGCCTTTAAAATCAATGGGATTCAATAACTAGCTTAAATCCCATTGAGGAAGTAACAGGATAGAAAGGACTCAAATATGGGGAAAATGTAAATTACATAGAATTGTTTTTCTTGACAAAAGTTATTTTCATTAAAACACTTTCACAATTGGTTTAAAGACTACTATGTATTGTTTTTATATTTGCTTATGGAAGTTATGTGAATGTATTATCAATACTGGTATGAATGATATCATTTAACCTTTATTTTCATTTATTTTCCTTACAAAAAAGACATATATACTGTTTCTTCTTACAGCTAGCTTGATTGGTTTTTAAACATTTAATATGCTGAAAATTGTACATTGCTCAAACACAGCACATGTCTGGCTTCTTCCCATAAATTCATTCTGTCAAAATCAGAATTTTATTTTCTAGGACCATTTTCTAGTGCATGATTAGAACTTAATGTTATGCATGCTTTTGCTCCATATTATGTTCAGTATTTCAAGATAGTATCATATCAAATCTCATTTTGCATCTATTGTAGTACAGTCTATGCTCTGAGCATCTATTGTTCTCTGTCTGCATATGTATATTTGATCAGCAGAATGAATCTAGCCAACAAATTGGAGTCTTTGTCTGGAGCTTCCCTGTCTGCAAGGTGAAAAATCTGGGTCAGCCACTAGATGGCAACATTTCCTTTTTGCAATTTCACAATTCAAGATTTCTGCTGGACTGAATCAACTATGCTTCCATTAGAAAAAGTAACAGAGAGCATGAAGTGAGTTTTCATAGATGGGAAAGGGAACCCTGTACCAAAATACCATTTCCCCCCAAAATACATTGCACATTGCCAGCTAGTAGATAACTATGATGACTAGGGATGTTGAGAGATGTACTCCAACACATTTGAAGGACACTAGGTTGGGGAAGGTAAATCCTTAAATCTTGTACAGTGTTTCCTTAGTGCACCCCAGGTGAATCAAACTATTTACACAAAATACCACAGTTCTTAGTGATTTTCAAGATTGTAGTAATACATTTTCAGCTGCAATGCTTATTGCAGATAGCCTCAGAAAAGGATAGGTTAACCCTGTTTGAGGCCTGGTTCATACAAGGCTTCCTATATAGATATGACTACAGGGAGCATGGAAGGTAGATAGAATGTCTGTATGGCTTGACCTTGAAAGGGTTTAAATCTTAAATCATCTATGTGGCTCTAGTATACATTAGAATTGCAATTTCCCTTGTTGCCTGGCTAAACATAAAGCTTTGTATGGTGCTGCTGCATGTCTTCATTCACAAAAGAATTCACGTGTGCACATGTGTAATGACAAACATGTGTCTGAAGGGACCTTTCCCTGTTGTGTGTAATTCACACAGTAGATTTATGCATCATAGCTGCACAGACTTCTACCGTGGGAAGAAACAATTCAACTATTCTAGTCCAAAATTCTAGGGTTGAATACAGACTGGCTGAATACAGGACTAGACCCACTGAAAAATGTGAGACTTAATCATTACTAATTTAAGTTGAATTTATTTCAGTAGTCCTGTTTTAAGTGTGACTCAATTTGGATTCAACTCACATATGTATTTTTACAGATTTTAACCACTCCCACTCCATACACTATCAAGCTAAAAATGGCTTAGATAGTATACTAGCCTGCTAGCAAATGCACTGGTATATTCATTCTAAGAGTTCTAACACAGGGGATTAATAAGTCATGATGGTTTATTAACCACCCTCTTACATGTTGTGTTGAGCTGCCAGATTTTCCTGATTATCATCACTGGGCATGGCTTGTCATTACAAGTGAACCCAGCAAGGGTGGGTGGCTAGGGTGATTAACAAACCACAGAGAAACCACACTCTATTATAGGTGACTCAAGGGAAGAGAATGAAAACTCAGAGTTCAGAGAACTTGGTTAATAGGTGGCTTAAAAATATAATAAATAAAATACAGGCAGTCCCAAGTAAGGAACATCTGAATTACGAACAACCCATGTTTGCAAATGAACTGTCATACAGCCTTGTTTGCAACCCAGGACATCCTGTACCTAGCTCATATCACCCCACGCCCCCGCCTCCTCAATTTGACAGAAACTTTTGAAAATAACCTTGATGGAGAAGAAATTTTGGAGAAATGTCACAGTTTGTGGTTGTGTTTCTTGCTGGCCAAGGTGTGTGTGTGTGTTTCCTGTTTTTCATCTTATCATATCATGGGTGAAGAAAGCTTTCAGAAAATTGCACAGCAGAGGCTGCTAGTTCCACTTCTTCGCTCTTCCCTGAAGCTAGGCATTACACACATATTGTGGCGGATACAGAATGAAAGCCAGCCTGCCAACACAGTTAAGGATGAAGCATGACCCTCCCCCCAAGAAAAACCCCTTATGTAAAAATAAAGGACCTGTTCTGCAAGTCATGCTAATGGGGAGCCCATCACTTGGGAGAAAGTGATGAGATTTCTCCTCCCACTAGAACAATAGGCTGGAGAATTTTGAGAGATACAGCTCTGGTCAAGATGGCTCACCCAAGCCACCCTGGGTTGTTAGCTTGTCTCTGGGCTATGTAAGTGCAGGCCGCTAATGGCGCGGCACTGTAGAGACTCCTTTGAGGTGCCACACTCTGCACGCTTGCCTGGCATGGCGGCACTGTTACATGCAAACAGTTCCAAGGACACGTGAGGCACGTCGCTTACGTAACACTGAATTTCAACAGAGAAAAAATTGGTGGAATATGTGAAACACTGGATGAAATTGAATGGAAGAATGTCCTATGGGACAGTGTACAGAGAGTAACAGAAAGTTTTCAAAGCTAAATTAAATGCTGTGCGCAGGTTATGCATGTCAGATGACAATAAATATAGTAGAAGTCAGGGAAAAGGCCAAGGTGGAGAACAAGTACATACAAAATGCAATCATGGATAAGAAAAGGGGAATATGAGGGGTATAAAACATCAGGTACAGGGAAGGGTTGATAAGAATGCAGAATGAAGTGGAGTGAGTGTAACAAATTGATAAGAAAAACAAAGGAGGGGGATGAAAAAGGATGGCATAAAAAGGTAAGATAAAATAAGACTTCTTAAGTAGAAAAGGGAGCAGAATACAGTTGGCAAAGGGTCTTTGACACAGTAAAAATTATTTATTGGGAAGTGATGAAAATATTTCTAAAGCACTTGCATTTTTGGCCTTGGTACTCAGGGAGAAGGATGGGACACAGATGCCAGGAACATCTATAAATGTGCCAAGGAATGAGAAGAGAGTGCAAAGGGAAATAAGATTGTTCCTGAGAAGGAGCTTGCAGAATTAATATGGATGTAGCATTACCAAGTTCAGTACCATGAGGGATTTATCAGGAGTTTAAAATAAAGTTGTAGAAGAGTTTGGGACTGATTTAGTACAGCAGTGGAGAGAGACTGCCCAATAGTCTTCTATTTAAGAAAGGAGATGAGTGCTTATCTGTGTCTTATTTTGCTTTAGTACTGGAAGAGTAATAGTGGGAGTAAACATGCATAAAATTAATCAATAGTTCTGACAGTGTGTTTTCAACATGGTAGGTGCTGCCAGAATTGATAATTTACACATCAACATCCCACCTCAGATAAACTTGATGTATTGTGTGTGTACCATTCTACATGAACTCCACTGTTATATATTTTTCCAGTTTGTATAACAACTGAATTCTGGTACAAGCAGCCTTCCCATTAGTCTCATCATCCCTGGCACTCAGTCCTTCCAGTGTTCAGCACAAGATTCTGATAACGATGAGCTTTCTTTTGCCCTGAGCTTGCACGTTTTGCTGTGCCCTGTCTACTCTGACCAGACCATATTGCTTAATCAGAATTTTTCTACTGTGACCTGTCTATGCTTACTGCATAGAATTGACCTGCCTTGATTTGACTTCCATCAGATGCTGCTGGCTTCCCCTGTGAGCTTCAAGTAACCACAGAAGGGGACACTTTAGGGAGGACGAGGAACAGGAAGGAAGGACTTTGGTCCTTTGCTACTCTCTCCTACAAAGGGGTAATCAGGGCTGTAGATGGTGCTTTCAAAACATGCTTTTCAGCCTGAAAGGGAGCATGAGCAGCAGTCCACAGTCATATGCTGGATCAGGGGCACTTTAATAGACAGAACTGAAACCCCTGCATTATCTTAATATTTTCTGACATTTTCTCTTTCTGTGTACTGAGAGAACTGTTAGTCTGAATTGCACCATGAAGAAACACACCACTTCTTACTTCTGCTTATTGTGTACGTGGCTTTGGACATCCAGCTTGAAGCTGTCAAGCTCTGAAGGGTCAGGGAGGCATTCCCCAGTCATGTGCCCCCCAGAAGTTTTGGAAGAGGGTTCTCAGTATTCCTGACCATTGGCCATGTTGGCTGAAGCTGATGGTATTCAGACTTTAAAACATCTGGGGGGCACCAGGTTGGGAAGTCTGAGTCTACAGTGAAGTGCATTGTACTGACTTATTCCTAGGAAAATGGGCATAGGATTATTTCTGTTATTCTACAGTGATGTCTGCTTTCCAGTGTTTCCTGCATGTAAAGATGGCTATTTACAACATCAAGAGAAAATGTCAGTCACTAATACTGACAATATGAGAAGGCAGTAGTTTTCCACAGTTTTTCCAGGATTTGGTCAGTATTGTGTTGTATTTATTTATTGTATTTGTTCCTTTGAATTGCTTTGAGGAATGTGAAGAGAAGCCCCGTGCATGAAAGTGCTTAGGCCCCACCACCACCTCACATGCAAACACATCTTGCAGTGATTTTACACAGTCAAAAACAAACCTATCAACAATTTCAAACCTGCATGCATGAACGTTTTGTCTAAGGAGAACTTACAGGAGTTTTTGATCTTGATGATGAAGACAAATAATCTGCACACTCCAGAGTTTCAGAATAATAGTCTGTTTCTATGGCACAGGCTTTCTAAGGAAGAACAATTTTATATATCTGAGCATAGAAGTTTCTTATGGCTTGGAACTTCCCTACCTTGCTTATCAATGTCATTTCTTCCAGTTATTGTTCCTGTGAACTCTGTTATTCATGCATCTCAAAATGCAACCCTATAATCTCTCCAAAATTAGTCCTATTGATTTCAATAAGGCTTACTCCCAGGGAAGAGTTTATAAGATTATACCCTCAAGGCACAACCCTTTACATGTTTAGATAGAGAAAATGTGTACAATACAAGCTATGCTGGGCATGCTGAAAGTTACATAGGATTGTGCCATTAATTATTTTTAATGACATCTTTGATCCTGGATGCAGTTCCTTTCCCACCTGACTCCTCAGTTCCCATCTAAATTAACCTTGACAAACATTTCCAAGGCAGGACACTTAATTACACATCTTAAATTATGGATCATCAGCAAATGCCTCATGGTTTATTTCCCCCATCCTTCCTTTCGGATGTTCTTTAATAGAAAACAAAAAATTTGGGAAGGGTAGCTAGACTATATTGCTAAGAGCTTGGAAAACTGTGTGTTTTAAAGCCTGAAGAGCCAACAGTATGTTCTAAGCCTTGAGCTGTCAGAATGCTATTGCTACTGAGAGATGATTTCTTCTGACAAGGGCATTCTGCTAGTTTGGTGAATATTCTACATCTTATAGACCTTAGTGCATTTTCTCTGGGACTCTGACCCTGCATTCTCAGACATCAAATCTTTTGGTAAGCAGTTGCCATGGACAGATGAACAAAGGCACTTCAGTAATGTCTTCCAGAGTTAAATTGACACGTGAAATGCATTCTGTGTATTTACTATCACATAACACCCCTCTATGGTCAAAAGGGTCAGAAAAAAGTGGAAGACAAACAAATTCCTGGAAAACTACATACATGGTTCCTTATATCTGGGTGTCCTTTTAGCTAAGATACTCATATGGGAATAACACACAGAAGAGCCCTAGCATAAATTTATGCATATTGAACTAGATTTAAAATATGTGACCGAAAGGGTTTATTATAATTTCAAATTAAGGTAAAATGACTTGTAAGTCTCAGATGTTGAGGTTGCAGACAGAAAGCAGCAAATGATCATAAACAGGAGCTTAGAATACAAAAATGACTCCAGGATTTTCCAATGGAAAAGAAGCTTTTAAAGAGTTTAAAACATGAATTCCTAATCTTGATTATTCCATTTTACAGGTACCTTAGCAGTATGCACAGGAATGAACAGATAAAGGTATAAAATGGTGTTTAAATGGTGCAGCAAGACTTTTCAAGTATTGCCCTTAGTGGAAGACTTCACCTATGGGCAGGAAAAAGTCTTGTGCACTTACATCACCTAAAGCATAAAACCCCAAAGAAGTGTTCCAGTGCATTTGTCTTCATAATAAGGGCCTGCCACTCACTCTCTGCCTAACCTACCTCACAGGGTTGCTGTTGTGATAATAAAAAGGAATAAAGGAGCTGTCTTGGGTTCATCACAAGAGGAGTAAAGTGGAGTAAAGGCAGGATATAAATGCATATAACTTCTAAATATGCATCTGTACATATGCATCAGTACATGCAAAGGATATGCAAAGTTGTGCCCTCTTTTATCTGCTCTCTCTATTCTAGGTAGAGCTGTCCAGACCAGAAAAATCCCATCAGACTAAATGTGATACCATAATATCACATTGTCCCTCCCTCCCATTGATCTGAATATGAGAGCAGATTGTGCTGCATTAATTTAGTTATCATTCTTGTTAGTTACACCAGTGCACTCACTCACCAAGCCCTTCCACTTGTTGATTCCCTATAGAAAGCAATTGAGTCCACCAATATTAGTATATAGATAAATTCCAGTGCAAATGGGAAGCTAATAAAAGAATAGAATCAATTTATAAGGACATTTCAACAAACTAAGAGAAAATTGGGAATGCATCTGCTAGCCAAGAAATACAAAACTTTTCTAATCACGTCACAAATGTTTCATTTCCCATGATGCAGTCTCACACCACTGAGGAGTGCATATGATATGGCTAAGTGTTGTTCAGCCATGTGAGCAAGGCAGATTTTGAAAAGATGGGTACAAATTGGGATAGGAAAGATGTCTGCCATTGGCTTTTCCACCATAGAGAATATTAATACAGCTTCCCAAGTGATATGAAGTCTCTCCATGCAAAGTAGGTCTCACATTGCTGGACTAGTTTTCAAAATGGATCTTAGATCCATTGTAGGCATTGTATATTCATTGCCTTCTTTACACCTGTTGAGTGAGTGAGTTGGGCAATTTGTCAACTGGCAACCTTTAAAGACTTTTGATTGGCTTGTCAGTTAGTCTTCCCTTCTTGTACTGCCATATAACTCCATCAGCAACCAGATGTTATGGGGGAACAACAGGGCATTTAATCAGATGGATGAGGAGGGGATTTATGGGTTCTGAAATGCTGCAGGGCACCTCTAGTCTCATTTCCTAAAACAAAGTTGGCAGGAATTGCAGAAGTCAGATTAATGGAATGGAAAAATAATGACAACAACTGGGATCTGTTTAATAGTAGTGAGCAATGTAAGGACAGAAGGGTCCTTCCACAGCCTTTTCCACTTGCAGTCTCCTTGTGCCTGAAGAAACACTTCCAGTCTTTTACAGTAGTACCCAACAAATGGTTTGTCCTCTAAATGATTCATCTTCTGGGTACAATTCAGAGAACTGATTTACTTTTATCTTATGGGATCTTTTCTTTACTGCATAGCTGCATTAGTTTATTACTGCAATGCATGGTGGAGTGAGGCAGGGACCTGAAGAGGATGGACAGATGATAATACTCAAGACTCTTGTGATTCAAGAGTGTATGTGGCATGCACCTCTCTGTTAGCAGATGAGGAGAGCCTAGTAGTTAGATGAGCCAAGTAGTCTGAGCTGAGGATAGGATAGCCATATGTGCATTGCCTAAAAGAAGACCTAATTCATCAGAAAAGAAGACGAAAGAGGACACCAATTCTGCATTACATTTGCAAATTTCTAGGTATCAGTGGAAATGTAGAAGCAATAACAATAATTTAGGGAGACATACTGCCCTGCTAGATGGTGTCTGGAGGGCCTAAGAATATCCTCTACCCTTAGATTCAAGGGTAGAGCCAGTGTGGTGTAGTGGTTAAGAGCATGGGACTGGGACTCAGACGACTTGGGTTCTAGCCCCCGCTCAGCCATGTAGCCAACTGGGTGACTTTGGGCCAGTCACAGACTCTCAGCCCAACCTACCTCACAGGGTTGTTGTTGTGGGGATAAGATGGAGGAGGAGAATAATGTAAGCTGCCTTGAGCCTTTGTAGGAAAAAGGTAGGATATAAATTGGAAAATAAATAAATAAATAAAAATATTCTGACCTCAGAGCTGGCCTCTCTCCCTTATGCAGTCATTGTGGAAACAATCATAATCCCTGCTCTCTAAGACTGGAAAAACAACCTAGAAAGCCAGAATATGAACTATTCTGATGTCTTTTCAGGCTCTTTCTTTCAACATACAAAACATTTCAACTAGATGGGGAAAAAGCTTTACTAGTAGAAAGGCAGGGTGAGAGGATAGGAAGATGAAGATCACCTTTGCTGATCCTCTCTCCCTGAATTGGATGACCATAAGCCTCTGAGTCCAGGGCTCAAACTTTCCATTGGATTGCAGCATTAGTCCGAAATATATTATAGTTGAGAAGACCCATCAGGTGACTTGTGTGCCTGCTCAATCTTCTGCCCAAGTTCTATGTGCTGACAAGCAAGTCCAAGGTCCAGCACCTCCCTTCTTATGGTTCTTTATCTTTCAGTCAAATGTGGACTTGAGAGTCCCTTAGGGGATGCTTTTGAACAAAGGCCTGTTCTCTGCTAGCTTTCCAAAGTAGAGATCTGTGTCCTGCAAAGTAGGATCTCTGAAAAATGCACAGATACACACTTCCATGCCTTCAAAGAAAGCATTTCATACCTCTTGTCCACAAGGGCCCCAAACCCATCCTTAGTGAGCCAGTCTGGTCCACACCCTAAGAGTAGCTTATTTGGAGAAAAATGTCTATGGCACATTACTGCTCACCACACAGGGCAGCCTCAAACCAAATAAAGGGTCATGGGTCCAGTTCTGGCCACCACTGGCATGCATGGATACTTCCAAAATAGCCATCTCCCCATATTTGTGGCTGGTGCACATGTAAGCTTCTTTACAGATTTGTCAATGTGTGAATCTCAGTAGAAAGGAGAGGGAAAGCCATGAATGTTTTGTGGGAGTCCTTCTAGAAGATCTGAGCAATATTTCCTTGGCCATTGCCACAAGGAATGACTGGCTTTTCTCTCTTTATAGCATTGGATCCATTGTTGAAGCTTAGTCTTAAAAAAGCTGAGGAAGAAAAACTCATATACACATGCTCCTGTGCTTCTGCAAGCACTTCTTTTTATGTTTAGTTTTTTTCCCATAGGCATCCAGAGCCATTCCTATATCAAATGCAGATGTTTTCTCATAACTATTTATTTAACAGAGATGAACTTATGACCTTGCAAAGCATAAACATATCTCAGTCCCAACATACTTCTGAATCTGATTAAATCAGAGATGTGTCACTACCCCCATAATGACGAGGTTCACCATGCAGACTTGGAGAGATTAACGGGCATGTCAGGGTGAACAATAGGAATACAGTCCCAAATGCTGGCTAATTATTTTATGTGTGCGCATTAGCAATGCCTTATAGCATTTTCCTTTCCTTTTGTTCTTCCACATTGCAGCTTATATATTTGCACACTTTCTAAGAATGACTAATTTAGTACTCTCAGAACACATTTGGACTTTGAAGATGAGGAGTCCAAAAACAAAACAAAGCAACCCAGAAATTCCAAATGCGCAATTTAATCTTAGAAATTCATTTTAGGGATATGTGATGAAGGCAAAGCCTAAATTAAGTCATAGGTCACATTGAGACTATTGTGACATTTAGAATAGCTCTCACCATGGCAAGCTTACAGGGTGACATTTAGATGGAACTTTTTAGAAATATATCACGTTCTCCAGAAAGTACTGCAGAGTGAAGAAGATTTATAGACCTGTGAGCCTATTATGCAGAACTGTAGATCTTTGCTGTCTGCCAATGAGAAGAGCTTTTTTGCTAATATTCGCCAAGTGTCCTTTTGTCTTCCCCCTCTCCTTGCTGAAGTAACAATTCAACATGATGAGTTTTTCTTTGATAGTTTGAGGGGAATGCTAAGATCCAACTTTTAATCATGTTTTGTGGCTCTTTGATGGTTAGAAAGTCTTGATTTTGTTTTGCTGTAAACAGCAGATCTGTACCAAAGACTGTCAGAGCAGCACAGTTAAAATATAATAATGTAGTTAAGAACTGAAGAAGACACTGTAGTATACATTTACCATATGGTTGCATTCTGTATTTACACAGGAGGAAGGACAGAATAAATCAATGCAAAGTAATTCCAGGAGTGTGATATTACTCCTTGGAGTGCACTGTTACCCTGAGACAAATCTACTGTTCGAAAAGTGGAAAACATAAAAGGAAATGTATCAGATGCCTGCAGTTAACTTGTGTGTGTGTCAGCCTCTGTGAAATGACTATTATAAAACATTTACATGGTGCTGTAAATTTGCATGGCATTTTATGTAATGTAGCAAGCAAAGCTTCTTAGAATTGTGCAATTTGAGGATCCTGAATAAATGACTGTCACATGGTAATAAATTTGTGAAAACCTAGAACATCTCACTTCTTGCTTGCCTGAACACTGTGGCCTTTTCAGAATCTTTTAAATCACATGCTCCATATAGCTCTGCTCAATTTTTTGCTTCCAAGTACCAACTAATAGCTTCTAAACTGTTTCATATACTAAAGTAGGAGTATTATATGGTATGGTGTGCTCCAGCAAAGTACCTGCAGCTTTCAACAAGAGCAGCAAGTAACATAAAAGTATGCAATGGTGGCTCTGATATAAAGAACACACCCATTTTGTTGACTGTCTGCTGAAAGGCAGGGTATAAGCATTTAGGGGTGCAATTACATGGTACTGACATCCGAACAACAGACGATCTCTGACTCTGGAAGCTTCTGAGAATCCAGTGACCTTCTGTGTGTGTGTGTGTGTGTATTTGAAAGTCTCTCAGCCCATAAAAGAGCCCTCAGTGTGATTCACTGTACAATAATAAAATGTAGCAAATAGTAAATCAATTACATTTGACTGTGATTTTCTGATAGTAGGGGCAGAAGTTTGCACAGAGTACTTGGTGATAGCTTGGTTTTTTAGCTTAAAAAACATAGTTGCAACACCTCTTTATTTTGATGTGATGTTGATATGTCCACTTATTGTTGGAAAATGTATACCCAACACTCTATAGAAGACTATATTGTGGCAGCTGCTGGCATGATTTACACTGTGCTTTAAAGAGTATTCATATTTGAAAGATGTCACTGATAAGCTACTAACCCTAAAATATTCAGGCATATCTTGGGCTATGCCACATACAAGCCTTTGACTAATTCTTCTGCAGCCCTAACCCTAACCTTGTAAGGTGGGCTTGGATGTCTTTTTGTGGAAAACAAAACTTTTTGTTAAAACATAGAGTAGAATGTACCCTCAGTCCATTCAACCATCTAGCCTGGCCCTGTGAGCACTGGGAGGAACAGCAGAAATGGGAGATGTCATATGAAAGAAGTATTTATTTATTTAAAACATTTCTATGCTGCCCCCATCGCAACAAAGCCTCAGGGTGGCTCACAAAGAATACATAAATACATACAGAAATAATGATAATATAACAATTTTTTAAAAATCGTTTAAAACCCCCGGTGCATTTTCAGCTAAAAATTTTAAAATCCTAATTAATTCAATAATTTAACAATTAAAATAAGTTTTAAATAAAAAAGTCTTAGCCTGGCACCGAAAAACAAATAACAATGGCGCCAGGCAGACCTCTCTGGAGAGCGCATTCCATAGATGGGGTGCCACCGCAGAGAAAGACCTCCTCTGGGTACTCACCCTCCTAATATCACTCACAGAGGGTTCCTGGAGAAGGGCATCTGTTGCTGATCTCAAGGGGTGGGAGAGCATATATGGGTGCAAACGTTCCTTTAGATATCCAGGTCCCAAGCCATTTAGGGCTTTATAGGTCATTACCAACACCTTGAATTGGGCCCGGACTTCAATCGGGAGCCAGTGGAGCTGACAGAGAACTGGGGTTATATGAGAACAACGCCCAGTCCCCATCAGCAGCCTGGCAGCTCTATTCTGCACCAACTGAAGTATCCGGACCGTCTTCAAGGGTAGCCCCACGTAGAGTGCGTTACAGAAATCTAATTGGGAAGTTACCAGTGCGTGTGTCACTGTCACCAGGCAGTCGTTCTCCAGGAAGGGATGCAGCTGATGTATCAGCCAAAGCTGAAGGAAGACGCTCCTTGCCACCGCCGTCACCTGAGCTTCTAGAGACAGCTCAGGGTCAAGGACCGCTCCTAAGCTATGAACCCTGTTCCTCAGAGGGAGTTCAACCCCATTTAGGACAAGGCCCAAGTCCCCAATCCCGAGGCCCGAGCCACCCAACAACAGGACCTCCGTCTTGTCTGTATTGAGCTTCAGTTTATTGGCCCTCATCCAGCCCATTACCTCGGCCAGACACTGGTTCAGCACAGCCACTGCCTCACCTCGATTGGTGGAAAACAAGAGGTAGAGCTGGGTATCATCAGCGTACTGATGATTCCACAGCCCTCACCTCCTGATGACCTCTCCCAGCGGTTTCATGTAGATGTTAAATAGCAAAGGGGACAAAATGGACCCCTGAGGAACTCCATGGCATAACTGCCATGGTGCAGAGCCATAGTCCCCCAGCACCACCTTCTGAAATCGGCTGTTGAGATAGGAGCGGAACCATCGCCATGCGGTGCCTCCAACTCCCAATCCTGCTAGCCTATTCAGAAGGATACCATGGTTGATGGTATCGAAAGCCGCTGAGAGGTCCAGGAGAACTAACAGGGATGCATTCCCTCTGTCTCTCTCCCTGCACAGGTCATCGTACAGGGCGACCAAGGCAGATTCAGTGCTGTACCTGGGTCTGAAGCCGGACTGAAATGGATCCAGATAATCAGTTTCATCCAAGAATGCTTGGAGTTGTCCCACCACCACCTGCTCTAGCACCTTGCCCAGGAACGGGATGTTGGCCACCGGTCTATAATTGGCGGCCACCTCTGGATCCAGGGATGCCTTCTTTAGGACTGGTCAGACTACCGCCTCTTTTAAAGAGGAAGGTACCTGACCGTCTCTTAAAGAGGTGTTGACCACCTACAGGATCCAGGTGCCAATCCCGTCCTTGGCTTTCTTAAGTAGCCAAGATGGGCATGGGTCTAGTAAGCAAGTGGTAGGACGTACTTGTCCAAGCACCTTGTCCACATCATCAGGCTGTAACAACTGAAATTCATCCATTAATTGTGTACTCAACGGCATCGATGGCGTCTCCCCAGTAGAATCTGATTAAATAGCAGAGTCAAGCTCGTGGCGAATCTGAGCGATTTTCTCCCTGAAATGCTTGGCAAAGTTGTCACAGCGGGCCTTTGAGAGTGGCACAAGATCATTCTTCGGGCCCGGATGTATCAGCCCCTGCACCACCCAAAAAAGCTCTGCCGGACGGCATTGTGAGGAGGCAATGGAAACGGAGAAGAATTTCTTCTTCGCCATCCTCACTGCCACAGCATAGGCCTGATAATGGGCTCTTAAGTGTGTTCGGTCAGAATCACCCCATGATCTCCTCACCTACGCTCTAGATGTCTCCCAACCTGTTTCATTGCCTGTAATTCAGGTGTATACCAAGGAGATGAACGGGCTCTGTCAGGTGGGAGAGGATGCTTGGGAGCGATCATGTCAATAGCCATGGTCATCTCCTCATTCCACAGTTCAACCAGGGCATCGACAGGATCGCCAGCCTTGTCAACTGGAAAATCCGCCAGAGCTTCTAGGAACCCCTCAGGATCCATCTGGCTCTGGGAGCAGACCAATACAATCAGGTCCGCACCCTTGCAGAGGGAAAGGCTGCTTTCGAGCTCAAACCTTATGAGGAAGTGATCTGACCATGACAAGGGCGTCAAACTTAAATTCCTCATCCTCAGATCACCCTCTTCCTGCCCCGTCAAGAAGACCAGGTCCAGAGTGTGTCCGCGTTCATGGGTCAGGCCAATGACGTGTTGAGACAGCCCCATGGCTGCCATGGAGGCCATGAAGTCCTGAGCCGCCCAGGTTAGAACCGTCTCGGCATGGAGATTGAAGTCCCCCAGGCCCAACATCCTGGGACTCTCCAACACCAGGTCTCCATCAGCTCAGGCAGGGAGTCTGTTGGACAGAAGGGTGCACGGTACACCAACAGAATCCCCAATCTGTCTCGGTCACCCAACACCAAGTGGAGACACTCCAGCCCCGGCCTCGAGAGGACAGGAAGCCCCACAAGGGAAATAGAAGCTCGATAAACCAGAGCGACCCCCGCTCCCCTCCCCTCCAGGTGTGGTCGGTGCTGGACCAGGTACCCAGGCGGGCACAATTGTGAGAGGGAAACATCCCCCCCTCACCCTCCCAGGTCTCTGTGATGCATGCCAGGTCAGCCCTCTCATCCATGATCAAACCATGGATGAGTGTTGCCTTATTTTGGACCGACCTGGCAATAAGCAGCAGCACCAACAGGCCTGGAGGGCAGTTGACAAGTCTACCTGCAACCCGCCGGCTGGGGGAATAACCAGAAAGAGGGACAGGATGGTTAACACCTGTCCCTCCTCCTTCTATGCTGACCTGTTAGACCCCCAACACCATAACACCCATTGCCCATCACCACCCCGATGGTGGCAGCCCTGCGCTCCCCAGGCAACATCATAATAAAGCACGAGATGCACCAATTAAAAACAATCTAAAACCAACAATTAAAACCATTAAAACATCCTACTGTCCTCCCCCGTAGACCACCACTAGCCCACAAATAAAACCAAACCATGGCCAAAGCCCCTGGCCAGGCCAGCCCCCGGCTCAGCCCCCCAAACGGCGACCGCCCTTAGGCCGTCGCCCTTCGGCCGCCAGCCCTGGCCACCGCCGGTGCTTTGTGGCCCGCAGGGCCCCTCCCCGTGCCCCACCCCTTGCCGGCGCATCTCTCACATGCGCTGGGGGAAGCAGGCTGGAGCAGGGTCCTGGGCCAGTGGTCCTGGCTTCTGCGGCAGGGCAGCAGCAGCAGCAGGCAGCAGCGGGCGGTGGAGCAGTGGTGGGGTCCGGGTGGCATGGGCTCCGGGTAGCGCGGATGGAGGTGGACCCGTCCAACATGCTGGTTCCTCCTGGGAGGCCAGCCTGGCTGCCGCCAGCGCTTTGTGGCCTGCAGGGCCCCTGCCCGTGCCCCACCCCTTCCCGGCGCGTCTCTCACACGCGCTGGGGAAAGCAGGCCAGAGCAGGGTCCTGGGCTGGTGGTCCTGGCCTCTGCGGCAGGGCAGCGGCAGCAGCCGGCAGCAGCGGGCGGTGGAGTATGTGACCAGCTTTAATCCAACCTACTGAACATTTACCTAAGCTGCTTTGGAAAGGTATCCTAGAAATATTTGAAAATTTCATCAGAGAGTATCCAACATTGCACCATCACTGATGTAAATAACACCCAGTTGCAATGTATGGCTGTGAAAGCTGGACCATAAGGAAGGCTGAGCGCCAAAGGATTGAGGCCTTTGAACTGTGGTGCTGGAGAGGACTCCTGAGAGTCTCTTGGACCGCAAAGTGATCAAACCGGTCAGTCCTAGAGGAGATCAACCCTGACTGCTCTTTAGAAGGCAAGATCCTGAGGATGAAACTCAAATACTTTGACCACTTATTGAGAAGGAAGGACTCCCTGGAGAAGAGCCTAATGCTGGGAACAATAGATGGCAAAAGAAGAAGGGGACGGCAGAGGATGAGGTGGCTAGATGGA
Source organism: Varanus komodoensis (assembly GCF_004798865.1). Lineage (NCBI taxonomy): Eukaryota > Metazoa > Chordata > Lepidosauria > Squamata > Varanidae > Varanus > Varanus komodoensis. The sequence goes on from NW_025335941.1 coordinate 21,746,604, forward strand.
GTCACTGAAGCAGTTGGTGTGAGCTTAAGTGGACTCCGGGGGACGGTGGAGGACAGGAAGGCCTGGAGGAATGTTGTCCATGGGGTCACGATGGGTCGGACATGACTTCGCGACTAACAACAAGTATAAACATCTCTAGTATAATGCTAATGTCACTTGCTAGTGCAACATGTTTTCTGAGGAAACCTGCCATGACAGCAAGTGCTACTGGCATTGGACTATGGATTGTCCATGCTAGTACATTTCATTAGTGGCACTGCAGCATTGGATGCTGCCCATAATAAATAGTGCCTAAATCTGCAGAAGCCCATGCACTTGAAAATGGATGGCTTGCGTCCAGCTGAATGGAATATAAGAGGAAGAAACATTTTCATAGCTTCTCCCTTGTGTGTGCAGCTTCATGTGCCACCTGCTACACTGTCTTGAAGGGCTCACCTACTCTTCACCAGAGGTGGGAGCCCAGAGCTCTGTTTTCCATGAGTAACTATATACTTTCCGAGTTACTTAAATGACACTGTACTGTGCACTGAGTTAATGCAGTATCACTTAATTATAACTTCTCTGTACTGGAAAGATGCACTGTAGCTGAATTCTTTTTCTGGAAGAATAGCCAAAAAAAAAAAAAAAGCCATTTCTGAAAGCTCAAGCTCTGTGTGTCTTCTCACTGATTGGGGATTAAGCACTGATATTTAAAAATTTCCAGTTAACAAAAATGTGGCGTGTTATAGTCATTAACTTGATTTCTGCCAGGGATAGCCTTTATCCTAAGTGTACCTTTTCTTTTTTCCTTTGGAAACTCATCACTTTGTCTCACCTATGCAAATTTCCTTAAATTGGTGTAAAGCCCTAGCTTTACATAGTGTGTAAGAAAAAAATTGCCACAGGCTAGGCTATATCGAGCTGGGTCAGCTAGGTTGAGGAAAGAAATACTTTTCAACATACTCTCTCACTAACCCATTCTGTATTTTGAGCACTAGCTTTTTGAATGAAATATGAAAGTTTTGTTTAAATTAATTGAGCAATGCCGATATAGTGGGAAAGGTGCTAGTTTAACATTCTATGAGACTTGTTCTTTGCAATGTATGCACTCTTTTTTGAATATTCCTTTCAGTTGGTTAGTTATGACAGGATTCTCTTTGTAACTTTAGTGTGGCACTCACATACTCAAGACTATCTTTGTAGATGTGCCTATGGGCATGCATCTTTGTGACTATCCACACATGAGAATGTTGAGTAGGAATTAATTGCCTTTTGATACAGGAAAGAGAGAAGAGGTATCTGCCAAGAAGTTTCCATTTAGCTAAGCTAAGTGGCCTATGTGAGAAGCATGCCTTGCAATTATATTTCTTCATTCCCACAACTGCTGCAGCCAGTACATCCCTTGGAACATTTCAAGGTCAAGCCAAGTATGATGTTAAGAGTGTTGCTTGCCTTTATATTTTTATGTTAGGAGTAGCTGGTTTCATCAGGAAGATTGCACTGTGCAGGGTGGGTAGGTTTCGTCCACTACTACCATAGTCCTGATTTCGTCCACTGACTAGTCCTGTAATGCTTTTCCACCCTATGCATTATGGTCCTGTCAAACATGCTCTCCCCCATGGTGATGGTTGGAAAAAAAAATCAGTTTGACTACTACTAACACCTATAGCATCATATCTTGTTTGGATCTCAGGACCAGCTCATTCTCATCCATTTTGCCTGGCTTCTCAAAAGATCAGGAGATATATATCAGATACAAGCCCCACAACTGTGTTTCCAGGGATTTATAGGGTGTGCACTTGGATCATTCACAGAGCATGTAGGACTGAAGCCAGATCAGTCAGGAAGACTCCTTCGTTCATATTTTGAAAGTTCAAGCTCTTCAATTTGTCACTTGGCTTTTACACAAATGTGTTACCATCTCATTAAATTTCTGCCAGCGGACTTTATTGCTTTAATAATTTGGTGTAATATTTATGAAATGTTGTGATGGATCATGTTGGATGTGCTGCATTATCCATCACAAATTAGATTACATTACAAAACAATAAATCAATCACATTGAAAAATGCCAAACCACTGTAGACTAAATTTTGATATGCAGATATGATCATTTTGAAGGAGGGGAAGTACTGGTTTGCTGGTTTGCACTGATCTGAGTGTTTGCACTTTAGCTGGTTTGCACTGATCTGAATGTTTTGCTGTGGTCAGTACTGTTGCAAATGCAATTCCTTTTGTTATCAGTAATAGCAATCTAACTGTGTTAGTCTTTACAACTGTCTGTGCTTTTCTAAGTCAGCATATCTTGTAACGTAAAACTACTGAAGAAGAGATTGACTGATTGAATGAGTCATTGCATTTATATCTTTCTTTCCATGATGGAAAGATACATATAATTTTCAGATAGCGCCTTCTCTGGACATTGTTCAAATCCAGACCTCTAGTTTCAGCAAGCTTGCTACTTTCAGGTCATTCCCATAAATATATATCTTCTTTTGGACTTTTTCTTCCATTCTGTTCATGCAAATTATTTGTGCTTCATGGTTTTCAGCTCTAATCCTATATTATCTTGTGTGGTGATGGATGAATATGTCCATTTTTGTTAGTTTCTTTTCCTTTTTTCTGCATTAAGTTCATTTCATTCCATTTTCACATAAATTTTTTAAGTCCAGATGAAAATCTGTTCTATGTTTGTTCTCAATTCTCCTAACAGATGCATTTTGTATGTATTTTTCTGAACTCACAGATTTGTTTTCTGCAATTTTTTTGTAATTGTAGTAACAGTTGTGATAACCCTCCCTCACAGTTCTGCAAAGCATTATAAGTGATTCAGAAATGTGTAGATGGTAAGTGCTAATTTCTGTATCATGTATTCATTGATTTCATTACAAGTTTTCTCGTAGTCTTCATCTCAGCATCTCAGGAATGCATATTTCTCCTTCTCACTGATATCCTCAACAGCCCTGTGAGGTGGGATAGGCTGAGAGAGTAGATGGCCCAAGAGACTGGTGAGCTTCATGGTCTAATGGGATTTAAATCCTCCCCTTCCTGGACATACTGACCTTTGCACCACTCTGGCTCCAAACCAAATACTGCAATGTAGTGATTAGGCGCATATTATATATGTGGCATATCTAATACGACAGGTAATCACAAGTGTAGTTGTGAACAAGATATATGATTCTAAAATTACTGAAACTAGCTCATACAAGTTTTATATAACATGTATATTTAATCTAGTTGTGTGAAGCTCGTTATCACTTGGTTTTGTGATACCTTTATAAGAATTTAGAGAAGAGTTGATGTGGAATAATTGAAATAAGTAGCACTGGCAGAAGAAATAATATAAAACAGAGGACTCCTAGTTTCAATCCTAATTATGCTACAAGAAGCACACTCTAGAGTTGTAAGTAATAAGAGGGTTCATGGCATGAGCTGTAAAATAGGTGAAATAAAAGGTTTAAATGAATGTCAAAAGCAGTCATAGGTTAAGTTTTATTACTGCAGACTATTAATTTTAGTACTGGAAACTGTGTGCTATATCGTAGGGTCTCTCCCCGCCCCTTTCTGCAAGGAACAAAGGATGAACAGGGTTTAACTAGTCAGTGAAACATTTGGGGGAATGGTCTCATGCATATAATTGGGGAAATGGGGGAAGGGTTTCTACTGTTACAGCTGTTTTTGTATGCCTTCATGCTACACTAGTGTACACAAAAGTGTAGCAGTAAATTCTGATGTTTAGGAGCTCATTATGACAGTGATTATACACACAGAGAGAGCAAGAGCGAGCACATCAAAAAATGGTGGCAATACCCATTTTCTTGGGAACAGTCCTATGTTTACCCATTTTCTTGGGAACAGTCCTATGCAGTCCTATGTTTACAGGGGAGTAAGCTCCATTAAGCTCAATGGTACGTGTTTTTAAGACTGAAGTCAAACAAACTTTGGATATAACCTACAATATGTGAACCAGGTGAAATGCAACCTATCACCAAAGCATAAACAGTTTTGCAAACAAGTGTTAATTTAAAATGAAATCAGAATGCTATCAAAGAAAAGAAAATCCTTTGAACTACAACTCTCTGCACCATTGACCATTGGCAATGCTGACTGGGACTGACGGAAGTCCCAAGCATCTGGACAGCACACTTGGAAAGGCTGCTTTCTTCTAATCTGTTAAAGCAATAGTAAAACCTGAAAGCCTCATTATCAACTCATTCACTTATTAGAGCAAGAAGAATCCATAAACTACCCTGGAACTCTGTTGGATGACTTCACCACACCTTAAGTAGCTGAGCAGATGACCTCATTGCTCTCCTATTAAGTCCTGAAATTGCATTCTCCTGTGTTAGTACAAGGTCATCTTGTACTAACCTAGAATTCTAGAGGGATTTTCTTTAAATGGCCTTCATTAATTACTAGATAAGGGTGCATATTGCTTCTGGTCAGGGCTAGCATTAAGGGTAGGCATGGCTGGGCACCTGTGGTGGGGCCACACCTACTGAGACCTTACTGGCAAGAAATCACTGGACATATGTTTCCTTTTTCCCCATCACCACTAAAATCAGCTTGGTCTCCTGCCTCTCAGTCTGACCCAGACAACAGTGAGAAGGAACAGCAACAGTAGATACTTCTGCCTACTTGTCAGCCTGTCAAACAAGCAAGGGGTAGGTGTAATGAGAGAGAGGATGAAGTGCAATATATCTGGGAATAGAGCAAAAGGGTATGTGTAGGGTACGTCCTACACAAATGGCCTCAAAACTGGGGAGCCAGAACAGCCATACATGCTTAGACAATTAAATCAATATGATTTGATTTAAAGCATGTCTATGCCCCTAACTTCTAGACAATTTCAGGAGAGATGAACAATAAAAAGATAAAGCATCATGCTAAAACAAATTACTGATAAAACAGTGGCTGGCAACCAAATTTCAGTAAGGAGACCAGAACAGTGTTGGTGCCTACCTGACTTTCAGAGGCAGGGAGATCCACAGAAATGGAATCACTACACTGAAGGCCCTTTCCTAGGTGGGTTCCAGACTCTGATGCCTTTAGTGACTAGGCAGGTTGATAAGGAAGAAGATGCTTCCTCAAGAATCCTCCTCCCACGTTGCTTGGGACTTTGGGTACCTGGCTAGATATATTATTTCTCAGATTGGGTTTAGAGCCACTATGTGTTTGGACAGAACCTGTGATTTATTTCATGGCTACAGAGTAGCTTCCCAGTAGCTTCTGGTGACCTCCAGAATGGGGGGTTCTGGGAATTGTAGTCCAACACTTCTGGGGGGTACCTGGTTGGGGGAGGTTGCTTGGAACTTTTGCAGATTTCAAGATTAGCAGTTATCTAGTTACAATGACATTTCTGCTGCCTATGTTGATACCAGTGACTTCTAGATTGAGGGGAGCTGTATTTTGAAATGGTGGTTTCTTCATTACTAATTATATCATAATGACCCCTCAGTACAGCACACAGTAGAACAAGGTGGGGAGCCCTTAATGAGTATATGATTCACGTGGCTGGCAACATGATGTCAGACCTCTTCATGTGTACACAGGCTTGCCTGCTTGCTTCCTTCTTTTTAAAAGCTCCACTCAGACACAAAGATTACAGGGTGGTCTAGCACAAGTCAAAGTTTAGCCTATTGCAGGGGCCTTTTGTGAAGCTGTAGTGGGATAACATTGTCTTATTACATTTATATATTATCTTTGCTACATTGAGTCTCAGAGGAAGAAGGGTGGGATATGCAAATGCGGGCAGAGCTGCACACTTAATTTTCAGAGAAGAATGTGAAGGCCATATCTTTAGGAGAATATTAGGCATCATCTCAGAGAAACAGACACAAGGATAACAAACATGTTCCTGAAAATTCAACCTACACATATCCTCTCTGAGAACTAATTATGTGGCTCTTTGATCATTTCATTTTTCATGCCCACACCTGGTGCTGTAGCAGTATGCAAAGAGACCATTTTCTGGTGTACCCACAGATATATTCCTGCTTAAGATAAGAAGACAAATTGTAACATTGCTTTATAGTATTCCATTTAAAAGAGAAATGCACTTCTCCTGTATCCAACAGGAAAAACAATGAATCATATTCAGTATCGACACAAATAGTGGGCTGTTCTACAGCTTGCATTCAACACAAGGTAACAGCACAACCTCACAAATGGCATAAGCCTCACTGTGTTTGCAGCCTAAGACCTATTTATTTTAAACTTTTTTATACTGTCCACTACCACAGCCCTATTCATGTCCGCTACATAAATAAGTCTCACTGAATTCAGTAGGCCTTATTCCCTACAAATGGGGAAGATTGCTGGGACTGTGCCTTATTAGATTTTTATTAAAAAATAACTGAGATGGAGGGACTGGAAACAATGACAGTAAGTTCTGTGACAGCAATCACTACCTTTTGGTATGTAAAGAACAGCTATAATAGCTCAGTGCATTTCAGTGTATACCTCTATTGGATAGAGAAGTTTAAACTGAAATGGATAGGATTGACTGAAGCATCATCATTTTGCAGATCAGTTGGTCTCAGCTGCCAAGCTGTCCTACCTGGGTCTGCAGCCTACAGCTGTTCCTTTGTGTCCTCTGCAAGCTTTTACATATGGTCCACATTAATCATCAAGACAGATTACTGAATTCACATACAGATATTAGAAAAGCCAATACTTATGTCAGGCCGAGTCTGCACACCTGTTTGCTGCAATTTGTTATCCCAGTTAAGTGATGATTAATAACACATCAAAATTGCAATGATAACATGCCTAAATTCATAAATTGTATGAAACAACAGCAATGGGGAATTACTAGAGGACTTTGCTAATGATGACGTCTCTGGTATTAATGCTTTCAACACTATAATAATTGAAACACAAGCTAAAAAAGATTAAAAGGAGTTTTCTGCCCACATAAACAAACAGGTCCTTTGTGTGTGTCATCATAACCTTTTATGAACTAATGGCACGATACATGTATTAATTTCTGAAGAGCTACAATACTAATTTTCAGTGAAACTATGTAATTTGTCAGATAAGTCTAGTTTTAATTTCTTTATTGGAACATTAAAAGAATTGTGGCTTTACAGTGTAATCCTAGGCATGTCTACTTTGCAGTCAGGTAGGTGAGTATAGGAGTGTTGCCTTAAATGGTGAAGGGAGTTTTCCTTCCTTCTTTTTTAAGTTAAGTAATTCAGCAATGAAATTAACTGCTTGCATAGGTTGTGGGGAACATTTCTACATGAAAACCTCTGTTGAAGATGCTCTGATAGTATTGATAGGGTGCATTTCTTTCTGTGCTGCCCAATAGCCAAAGCTCCCATTTTCACCAATGGCCACATGGAGTTATCTATAAAAGAGCACAATGCTAACAGCGATTTTCATTGTCACCCATAGCTTGTTTCTAGCACAGGGCAGAACTAGAACACCTCATCAAAAAGTGGTAGCGTACTCATCAACCAGGAAGATTCACAGCAGGATGCCTGCATGGGCCTGCATGCCATGGCCCCGTCCCCTGTTGCCCTTTGGCTGGTCTTGTCAGCCTTGAGGTTCAGCCCTACCTACATCACCATGTGAGCTATGCTCTTGACGCTGATACTTTGCACATTCAAAGGGTAGGCGGTGCTCCTTGTACACCACGCCTCTGAGCACTGAAAAATGAGATGTGTGTGTGTGTGCACGCGCAGCCATTTTGTGGCATTTTGGAGATGGATTAAGGAACAATCAACTCAGAGAGAGCGTGCTTGAGTGACCTGAGAGTATTCTAACATTTGAAAGCTCATACACTGTCTCATAGATTCTACTAACTACCCTTTTGTCGCCCCCTCACTCACTTTCAGATTGCCTACAGTTGAGTTATGGGAGTCTCTTGTGATGAGCAACCTGAGCTTTTTCTGACACCCACTGTTTGAAGGAATTTGAGATGGGCAGCTCTGTCTTGCTATTCATGAATCTAGATTTGATAGTGGGTGTGGGGATATTTCCTTCCCCACGTCACTGTGTACAGAGCTTTTTGACTTTTGGGCTGCAATCTATTCTGAAACAATTAGCAGAGGAATGGAGACTCTGGGTTTTTAGCTAAAGGCATCATTAACTGCTCTGAAGGCAGTAATGCCAGCAATACTTCGCTGACTGTTAAATTATCCTGTGAGCAGCTATGAAGATGTCTGAGGTAGCATTTTTCCTAAACTAATTTCCTGCAGACACTCCTTTCACTGTCTCATTTCACTCCATCACTTCCCCTTTCATTATCAAATGGGTTGAACCAGGCTTGAAATACAAACTACCAGAAGACAGATAAATGCTGTGGGAACTGCTGATGTCTACATGGAAAAAGCACATTATAGCATTGATTTTGCAGATTTCAAAGGGCATATGGAGTCAGCAGGTTTAATTTCATCCTATAAACATATTTGTGACAGGACCAAATGTATTTAGCATTTTCTCCTGAACACAAGGGACTTTATTTTCTTGGTACCTTAGGAAGGAATGTAAAGCTTTTAGTCAATAGAGTCTGAGAAAGATTATTTATTTTCCTTTTTTACACTAAACCATTACAACACTGTCCTTGAGAGCCCCTTGCAATTACGAGAGAAAGGATTCCCCCTCTCCCCCCCACCCCACCACATTCCATTCATTTATTATTCCTCTGGGTTATCTGCCTGCATTCTTTCCTTTTTAAATTGGGATAATTTATCTTTAAAATAATTCTGGAATGGAAGCCCAAAGAGTTTGTCACAGCCTTCAATTCCATTGTACTCTTTTCACCTTTGCCTTGACCAGTGATGCCATTAGAATGAACCTTTGGAACAGAAATCTGGGACCCCAATTAACAGAATGAGTAAGAAGTGCCCCAAGCACAGCGGGGCTGGCTTACAACATTTCGAAGCAATCCACATTACTATCTAAAGAGCATCCTCCTGCTCCCACAATAAGACCATTAAGTCCAGAGTCTAAAAATACCTAACTGCATCACTGTCTATCAGGTCTGCACTGATCAAACTCTGCAAAAAGGCCATCTTGATGTAATAGTTTGCATGATTATCTCAGGATATTCCTTTTCTTTCTTCTTTGCTCCCTCCCTGCTTAATTTACATGAAAAGAAATTTACTGGGGGGAAATGCACAACTGCATATTGGTAAAGCATTGCATACACGCATGTGCACACAGATACGAAATCTTAATAAAAAGCATATACAATTTCATCTGGGTCCTTTTGTAGCATTTCTGGATGTACATAAATTCACATATATCTTGGGCAAGGCAGCACAAAAATCATCTGGATATAATTGTACTTATTATCACATCAAAACTGACATTTTAATGTTTAATCAGTGAAGGCACATACTTTGGGGAGTAATACAGAAGGAGAAAGAAGCATGTGGATGGAAGTAACTGACAGCTGTGACAAACTGTAGATGCACAATGCTCTGCCTCAAACTGGTAAAGGAGTGAATTCTAGGACATTAATTTCCAAAACAAAATCAGACAGTTTGGAACTCCCAAATCCAGAGGGAAGGGCCATGTTGGAAACTGAATACACTGAATTCTGTAGTTCCCATTATTATTATATAACTTGTGAACACTTGCATGGTGTTATTACTTTAAAACTAAAAGGGATTTTAGCCATGTCTTGTGGTTATATGAAAGATCCAGAAGGCTTTGGAAAGTGTTCATTGATACCATAAATGTAAGACTTAACCAAAACCAAAAAGTTAGCTTCTTGGACGTTGTCAAATACACGGGCAGCTCAGTCTCATGGCTGCTAAACAGAACCACAACAGCCAGAAGATAGTTCACAGCACCTGCTCTGGCCTGGACAACTTGCTTTGAGGTTAGAGGTGAGATTCTGACCTGGGAGCACCTCCCCACCCCATTTTTGCAACTAGCACAGAAATAACCATGCCAACTGCAGCCCTGAAGCTACCAGAGTTGCCTCAGAGATGGGGCTTGTGGAGCAGGGAAGGGACAAAGCAGAATTATCGTGATGGTGCTTCAGCCTTCTCTCCTCATTTTCAGAGACAGTACACTTAGGTAGTGATTCGCAGGGCAGAGGAGTAGGAAGGCAACCTGTGCTTCAGTGCTCCTGTTCAGAATCATCTTCCAAATATGGAGGGTTACAGATCTCGGGACTGGATTGTGCCTCAAATCTTCAACTATTCAAGTGTCAGGGATACATTTAACTACAAGCAAGAACAGCGATTTCAAGGCAGTTGGCCAAAGGGTGGGTAACATGCTGTATGCCAACTGCATATGGCTCCTGCCACCTCCAGGATGGCCCATGGTGCTGCCTGCTGCTGGACCACTAAAATTCATGTTGGCGAGGGACCCTCCAGTCACTGCTGCAGGATAGTAAATAGGTCAAAATTCACTTGAATGGCTGCAGAGAAGTAAAAAGTACAAATTGCGCGTGAATACAGGTTGCTTACCAGTGCATAGCAGTTTGCTGGCAAATTTTGGTGGGAAAGCACTGATCTCATTTGTGATCGGTGCTATACATACATATAGGCATATATCTGGCAGCCCATAGGGTGGTCCAGAGGCCCAGCAGCACTTCTCCCACCCCCAGTGTTCTGCACTATTTCTCTAGAGCTGTTCAACTGCTTGGGGAGTGCCCAAGCCATTTTTAAAAGAACCCCCCTCAGCTCTAGAAAAAAAGGGGAAAATGGGAATGAGATTTACTTTTTCAAGAGCCAGGAAAGACCAAGCCTTTATACTGTTCTGAAAACACAATGGCTTAAGAGTACTAAAATCCCCATGTGCAGTCCTTGCATTTGAGGAAAGATTTAGTGAAATTTATTATAGGGGAAGTAGAAAAATGAAGAAAGGACATGGAAGGTACCAAATGAGACACTCAAAATGTTATTAAAGGCAGTGTAACTTGGCTAGGTAATTTTTAACTGATTGCAAAGAGGCTCATATTTCGCAGTATGTGCAGGGTTGCTGGCCAAACAGGTCTTCTGAGAGAAAGTATATTTGATCTCCTGATCAGATAGGTCCAAGAAAAAGAAAAAAATAAATGTGATCCTTCATCTATTCATGGGAAATTTAGGATCAGAAAAGCTGGCCTCTTTTTAGGATAGAATGTTACTTTGTCCAATATTGAGAGTAAATGTAGTATTACAATACCCCAGAAAGGTGCATGCCTGATTTCCATAACTGTTTTGATAACAAGAGCTACATGTAGCACACAAAACACTGCAAAACCCAAAGATCTTAAAGTAATGCATATATTCCTTGTGAAAACTATAGTCTTACTCAAGCTAGCTTATTTCTATAGGGGGAGCCTGTACTCCATTTGATGAAACAAGCCCTGTTGTGCACTGAATTTAGAAGAAATATGTGTACTTCTACTGGCATGACAACCTGAACCCCCTGGGTGACATCCAAACTTATGTAATTGCAAGACCTCAATGGCATTAATCATTTAACCACAAATTGAGTTTCAAACTTAAGAAGTATTTGTCTTCTTTTCAACAAATGCCGCATCTCGAATACATAATGATCCCAGGTGTTTGCTGGACTTTGTCAGAAGGGGGAGCTGTGTGGAAATAGAACAAGGAATTTACTGAAAATAGTACTTGGTAACATGATGATCATATGACTTTTATAGAATAAAAATGGATTCAAGTGTATTAAAAAAGGTATATTTCAGGGAGAGAATTGGGTCAGATGTATAATTTAGCATTTTCATATTCACAGTTAAAACTGTAGTAAGCTTGCATGTTGAGTTAAAAGGGGACCATGCAAACAGGATTTTTGAATACACCTAGTTCCAATAATGAAGTGAAACATGTATGCACAATAAGAACATATATGTGAGTAATAAATCAACTATCTTCCCTGAGAAGCATATGGTGGCTATAGAATTCTGATAAATCATCCCATTTGAATGAAATATTTCATTGCAATTCCAAATTAATTTTGGAAACAGATGTAGTTCTTTGAATTAAGCTATTACTGCATCATCAGAGACCATCAAAATTACACCAGAGTGTCCTCTGAAATGTTAACACCTCCTAGAGGAAATTTCAGGTGTAATGAAGCAGTTGAAATTATGCACAAGGAAATAGTTGTTCATAACCTGATTGTAACATATGTTGTACTCTTGGTGTTTACCTACTAGTCATTTTCATCACTACCGATAAAATATGCACATAATAATTTCTGAGAATACAATATAAATAATGTTTATTCCCGAGTTCTTAATTGGTGTCTTTTTCAAGTATTAGTCTCTCATCTAATACTCTCATAGGGCTGCAGCCTAGTTTAGTCCTGCTTAGAGAACACCTATTGAAATCAATGGGACAGATCAGTCAACGGGATATTTCCCATTTATATCATTCTTGTGTGTGTACTGACAGTTGTTCTGCTGCCTTGGCTGGGGTAGTAGAATGGTCTATGACAATGATGGCAACCCTGCTGTTCAACCCCTTCTAGTCCCAGCAACACGTGCCATTTTTTCTCATAACTGTTATTTTTCCTTTTTGTCGTCATCTCCTCCCCCTTTTTAAAGTAATGGTGGATTTTGTGGATGGAGTAGAATTGAAATTGGGGATTTATTGTTATTATTACATTTTCATGCCACCCATAGCCAAAGCTCTCTGGGCAGTTCACAACATTTAAGTCACCCATCCGGATTTCAACCAGGTCCAACCCTGCTTAGCTTCTAAGATTAGGCAGGATCAGGCACTTCAGGCTATATGGAAGCTTTATGGAAATGTTAATGTATCTTTTAAAAAACAACTTTCTGCATAAAGAACATGAGCTAGCAGAGATCAGGCCAGTGTTCTTACACATTTGTATTTTGAGCTCCAGAAAAAAGGCTAATTTGGTATCTTATGATTTCTTTAGTGTAATATTTATACTTTATAAAACACATAATTTTAACCCTCCCCCTCGCATCCGCAGAAGCATGTTTTAGAAAACTCTGTGAATTTTTCAAATTGTCTGAGCTTCTTAGGATGCTGGCTGCAATGACATGACAATCCAGCATGGGTAACCAGCCATGGTGGGTTTTGTGTCATCTGTATTTGGAACAGTTTCTGCAGGTGGCTTATTTTGCATGAACAAACCAACTTAAGAACCTATTTCTTGTTGTAGGTAGTTGTTCAACACAATAGGTTGTTGTATCATCCTAGCCCAGCAGGGTTATCTTACTGTGGATTGCTGGGATCACTTAGAAACAGTAGCAAAACCCTTGCTACTCATTTTCATGATCTTGCCACTAGCTCCACTGATGCCAAAATGACACTTTGGAAGGATCACCACCTCTTCCCTTGGCATTTTGATTTCTATTTTTCAAAGGCTGTAAGAAGTAAAGTTGGGGCTCTGTACTTTTCCCTTGGCCAATGAAAACTGCATTTTAAATTATATTTTGCCAGTCCTTCACACGTGTGTAGGTGTGCACTTATGGCTATCCAGGGCAAGGTGAGATGGCATCTAGTTAATTTGTGCTCAATTGCCAGGGACAAAATGCCTATCTGTTAAAGGAAAACACTAATAAAGGCAAAAGAGGGCAGCAAGAAAGTGTATGAAAAGGTGGTGGACACATTATCACATCCTTGGCAATGTATTCTACTTGTTTTTAAGTGATGAACAGACACTTATCAGTTCCCTGCACTTTTTCAGCACTTCCCTGATAGTGCAGCTACTCTAGAAACAAGGGTCATTATTACTCCTCCCCTCAATTTTTGAAGGTGTACAATTTCCCTTCCATTTACTTCCCATTCATTATACATGTGCTTATTTTTGCACCCCCTTGCTCTCCTTTTATCTTCTCTAGAACTGTCAGGGTACTACAGTAACTGCATTAGTAAGTGCTTTCAAAAGGAATGTGTAAAGCTGAGCAGTATCTCCCCTTTCTCAATAAGTTAGAGACTTGGAAAGTTGAAAAAGTGGAAAACACTGAAAATTGTCAGTTTGCACTTAAAACTGATGGCATTCCATTGTTGACTGAGTGATATCACCAACAGAGTTTTTGGTGCACCTATTTTCTCCTCCTCCTCCTTAATTTACTGATGTTTTTCAGTTAACTGCTAGGCCCATAGTCTCTGGCAAGTGGACACAAATTAGCCTATATATAGTCTTGCCTTGATATCCCCTTGACAGTTGAAACAGACAAGGGAATTGATCAGGAAATACTAAACTCATTGGGTAGCCATAAGTGCAGACTTGCATGCCTCTAAAGGACCAACAAAAATAATATTTAGATACGCACAATTTTCAGAGATGAAAAATAAATTAAAAAATACAGCCCAATCAGACTTTTTGGGGGGTCCCTAAATAAAAACAGTGGCAGCAAATGAAAAAGGGTAGCAATCCTAGTAGCGAAGGGGAAACAAGAGATCTTCTACTTTGAAGGAAACTGGGCTTCGTGCTGAAGCCAGCTGGAGGGCTGAGGGGGAAAGACAGGGGGAACAGTCCTCAGGGAGCCTGATGATGCATCTGTCCGGTGCATTGTGGCTCATTTGCAGGGTGGCTTAGCATGCAGTGCAAACCTGCCCACTCTAGAGGTAGGGAGAGGGTCTTGTCAATTTCACTGACCATTTTCATCTGTCATTTTCACTGTACTTGAGGTACTTGGTCATTTTTTTAAAGGTATATGTGACATTGACACTCTTTTCCCTACACCTTTGTAATGGATGTATTCACACATAACAAACTATGGCAGGAATGAACAAGAGATATAAAATTCACAGCAAGCCAAACACTAAGAGAAAATCGGTGCATGATGTTGGTATATTACTCTAAGGGATATTGAGAATATGGACAATAATTATAATGGAAAGTGCTGGAAATGCAAGGAAATGGATGGGACTTTTTACCATATGTGGTGGACATGTAATAAGGTCAAAACATAGAAACATAGAAACAGAGCGAGTCAGAAGGGGCCTCCCGGGCCATCTAGTCTGACCTCCGGCACCAGTCAGCCTATCCTTGAACACCCGCACCGATGGGGCCTCAACGACCTCCCGTGGAAGCCCATTCCACACCCTCGGGGTCCTGACTGTCAGGAAGTGCTTCCTGGCATCCAAACGAAACCTTGGCTCCCTGAGCTTTGCTCCATTGGAGCACATCCTGCCTTCCTCTGCAGGGGAGAACAGGTCTCTACTCATCTCCATGTGACATCCCCTCACATACCTGTATGTCGCCAACAGATCCCCTCTGAGTCTCCTCTTCTCCAGGCTGAAGAAATGCTGAAATACAGAAAATTTTGAAAATCAACTTACCTATGAATGCTAAGAATATGCTACTGAATATTACACCAGAAACTCTTCCAAGAAATATGGACGATTTATTTAAATATATGATAACAGCAGTTAGAGTCACAATTGCAACAAAATGGAAAGCAGGAGACTGTCCAGCCAGTGAAGATTGGAAAGATAATCTAGCTGAATATACTGTAATGGCAAAATTAACCAGGTATATAAATAGAAGACCAGCCAAAAAATTTAATGATAAATGGAAAGCTTATTATAAGTATTTTACTTAACATTTTAGAGAAAAATAGAACTTACATAAGGATGACTTAGCTGGCACATTTATTAACTAGCTATATAAATAGAACACCAGTTAAAGAATCTGTTCTTTAGAATCACCAGTTAATAATAAATGGAAATTCTATATGTAATATATAGAGATTCACAATTTCACAACAAACAGAATTAATTTAAAAGGAATGGAAAACAGATTAGTATTAACTATTATGAATTAGAATTATTGTTTTATGGATTCAATTCTTTCATTATGATGTTTTATCTAGGAAAAAAGGAAAATAATTAATAATTGTTGGTGAGTTTGTGATTATAAGGTGAATTATTTTTTTATTCCCATGTCAAAACATTTTCTACATAATAATTATTAGTCTTAATTATTTTCATTAAGTATTAAGTTAAAATTATACTTATAAATTTGGTAGAAGTAATAATAACTGCTGACTTTTTGTAAAATTTCCTGAATTTGACAAAATGTGTAATGTTGTATAAAGTTCCTTGGTATCTTTTTCTTTTCTTCTTTTTTCTTACTAAAACACATAAAAATAATAAAAATAAATTAGTATTTTCCTGACATGAGAGAAATAATAATAATAGCAACAGTATTGCCTTTTAGGTGCTCAGGGCAATGCACAATAAAAATATTTAAAACTTTTAGAAAATCTAAGGAACAATATCATGCAATAACATCTACTAGCAACATTACAATTAAAGAACAGTAAAAGCATTAAACATTAAAAGCCTGATGAACAGGACAGACTTTACTGCCCATCTAAAGAAAAACAATGAAAGAGCGAATCTCTGATTCCTCAGGAGGGAGTTGCAGAGTCAGGGCACTGAGATTGAAAAGGATGTCTCACAAGTACTCCTCAAACTAGACTTGCTCATTGCTGCTCCATGTTTCAAATGCTCTAATAGCCGTTATAGGTTATGGGCAGTAGCACAGGCTCAGGCTGATAATTCAGAGTCTGACTGGGCCCATCCAAGCTTCTTCTGTGGCTTTTAAAAGCTTTCCCACCACACACAGCAGCCACACTGAACCGATTAGCAATTCACATTTTTCAAAATGGTATTTTCATCAGGAGATGAACACAGATGAGTGTGGAGAGCTAGGGGGATGTTGTGCACAGGGTGCTGCAGCTGGAGCAAGGCTTCAAACCTCGTCTTAATAAAGATCTTGCTCAGTGATGCCAACCTACTTCATGGGAGTGCAGTGAGAGAAATTGGAGGGGCATATCCATGCCACCATGATCTCCTTTTTAAAAGGCTGCAGCACTAGTGAAAATGAGTCCCAGTGGGATAGGTACCTTGTATTTGCTAGTGGAATCAGAAACAAGCGCAAACAAGCACTTCTGGAAGAACTGCTGGCTTCATCCATCCTGGAAGTCCTAATTTGGGCTACTTGCTAGGGTTTTGCTAGTGCTCCATTTTGCTAGAATTTTTCCACCAGTGTAACATCTTTACTAGCTATGGACTGACAGTACCAGCTACTGCTCAAAACAGTGCACTGTTGAATAGTCTGAGTAACAGCAGAGAGTAGCTGCGCTATGTTTTCACCCCAATTTTGGAGTCTGGACAGATGTACATTTTAGTGCAGGAAAGGGAAACTCAGAATTTCAAAAGATTCTGGATGGTGGAGAATGCAAATTAACCCAAAGATTGATTGATTGATTGATTTCTTTCTCTCTCTCTCTCTCTCTCTCTCTCTCTCTCTCTCTCTCTCTCTCTTTCTTTCTTTCTTTCTTATTAGTAAAATAAGCTTCAACATTTAAGAACAAATGGCTACTGATTGCTGCTTGAAATGCCACTGCTGTAACTTCATTATTTCTTTGCACACTAAAGAATGATTTTAATAAAAGGGTACTGATCATATTCTCTTCTGAAAGCTATTACCTCTCCATTGTTGAATCCATCATTTTAAGCAAACTGCACTAATTTGCACTTTTTGGACTTTTATATGGATTGGAACAAAGTTATACTTTGGATTGCACACTTTTTGGAAAGTTGCCATACAATTCTCAGCTCAGAAACTGCATACTAGATTGAGTATATTAGGGAACACTATATAGACAAATGTGTTTCACATGGGAAATTGCCTGAAACATGTGTGTGTTGGGGGAAATTGCACATGGCAATGGATATGAATAGATGTGTTTTTAAACCATTACAGACTGATTCAGAAAGTGGATGGAATAGACTAAATTCATGTATATCTGATGGAAATAGATTTATTTGTTCATTCCTAGACAATATAGAAGGAATGCTTTTCTTCTTTCTTACTGTCTTTCTATTTGTGAAAATATAAAGAAAACAGACTTATCACCTGTGCAGCGGCATGGTCTTTCCTACTGTCTGGGTGATGTGCCAAGCAGTGCAGGCTGATTCTAACTCTGCATAATCAAGTTAATTTATCAAACATAAATTTTGTTTAAAAAGCAGATTAAAGATACATTCAAGCATCAACTCTTGTAATTGTTTTACCATTCTCTTCTTTTGCAATTGAGTAACTGATAGTCTGTATATGGTACAAATGCTTGGTTGGGTTACAGTACTTTTGCTGCTTTTATGGCCAGCAAAGCCTCATGAAGAAATTCTATTTTCCAGTTCTGTTTTCCAATATTCTGCAGAAAATCTGGCACCATTATCACAAGAATGCAAATGATTTGGCTCAAAAGCTTGAAATATCACACGGGTGCAGATAGAAGCCTATTTGTGTGTGTTGACTTATGAACAGATTTGTCAAAAGCACAGCAGGCTGCCAACATATTTAGATTGGGATTCAGAAGTGACATAGCAGCAATATTAATAACTGGTCCAATTTTTCTTTTTATTTCCTTACTACAGTGTCAGATCTGATCCTGTAGTTGTCAGATCAAGCCCTTCAGTTGTTTCCTTTTTATGAACAGATGACACCAGGAATGTCCTTAGCAGCTGTATCAGTGAGCAGAGCTATCAAATAGCTTGAGCGCAACAGATGTTAGACATAGACATGAGAGGGACTTGCAGTCATACCTTGCAGCCCAGAACACAGCTCATTTGGTGACTCCATTCCCTTCCTCAACCCACCTGGTTCTCTGTTTCCCCCCAACAGTTTGGCAGAAATCTGTGACCATCAAGTATGTGGAGATGCTTCCAGAAAAATGTTGAAGAAACCTCACTGTGTCTTCATCTGGTCAATCATGTGCTTTGCTAGCAGTCTTGTGTGTCTGTGGCAGTAAGTAGAGGGGGCCTGTGAAGGTCTGAGCACCTCCACTTATTTTTGAGGAGGCCCTTGTGGGGAGGGGAATCACTGGATTCCTGAAGCCAGGGCACTGTCCCTCCCCTCTCAAAAGACTTAATTTAGCTGGTTTGTGGCTGCATCAGAATCCTGAATTTAATGGGCTAAGAACAGGGATGCTTTTTGACAGTTCCCAACAGTTCCTGGGAACTACCTCTCTGAAGAGGCCTTCCGGGAATGTAAATACAGTGGTATCTTGGCTCACGAATGCCTTGGTTCATGACCAAATTGGTTTGCGAACAAAAATGTCATGAAAATGGGTCACGAACTCTGCATTTGGCGGCGACCATGATCACGGCTGTCTCCCTACCCCCACCCCAAGTGGGGAGATGGCCACAATCGCAGTTGCGTATGTGCATGGAAGACATGCATGATTATGGGCACATTCCTGCTGGAAAGGCAGGTGCAATCTCAACCATCTCCACCCCCCACACCAACCAGCAAAATCATGGCCATCTCCCCCCCCCGCAAGTGGGGAGATGGCTGCGATTGTGCTGGGGCGGGGGGGGGGGAGATGTCTGAGATTGCACCCGTCTCTCCGTCTTCCAGTGTGCCCTGGTCGTGTCTGTCTCTCTCTTCCCTAGTGCGCCTGCGATCGCACCCATCTCCCCCCCACTCCAGTGAGCCGGCATGACGGGCACATGCAGGGATGATGGGTGCAATCTCGGTCATGGTGGGAGGGGAGATGACTGCGCTTGTGCTTGGGGAGGGGTGGGGGAGATGGCTGTCATCTTTGTTGTTCTTTGTCACTTTGCTTCACATTTTTCTGATTTAAAAAAAATGGTTACAGAATGGATTTACCTTATTTACATTGAACCTTATGGGGTACCTTAACTTGGCTCACATCCAATTTGGGTCACTACCAGAGTCCTGGAATGGATTAAGTTCGTGAGCCAAGGTACCACTGTATGTTTTCTGTGTCATTTCCCTCATGGTCAGCCTCTGCTCCCCAGCAACATGTGGTCAGCTTGCCTTTGCGACTCGAGAACCCACATCTTCATGATTGAGGGGCAGCACAGGCACAGCATTCTTTGGTGGGGCTGGACAAGACCCTGCCCATTGCAAGCTTGTCTGCCAAAGGTGAGTTCCAAATAATGGAACTGGCATGGATCCTGCCTGAGACACCTGTGTAAACACCCATGAATCTGCCCTTCCTGAAGAACCCTGCTACAGAAGCATTTATAGTTGTAGTCCCCTTCACCCCAGTAGATGAGGCAAGCATTTTCATATGCTTGGGACCTAATGCTCTCATCACCTGAGCTCCTTAAGCCTTTTCATGCTCTTCCTCCTATTGACAACTTTGACGAGCTCTCTCAGGTACAGCTCACTCAGAATTCAGACAGTTTCTCTGAAGATTTTTCGAGCTGTAGACTTGCTAATGCTAAAGTGATATCAAATGGAAAAAGTATTGTAAAAGTAATGTTCCTCAGAGATACACTTAAGCTCTGATGTGTTGGAGCAGCATAAGATAGAACTGATTTTAGATGTAAGGATTTCAGAAGTGCTCTGAGACATACGAAAAGCACCACAAAACCTGGCACCATTCTAAGTCTCCATGTAAAAAATCAAATATGGCATGGTTTTGGTGTGTTGGAGTATTTACTGGCACATGATACAACTGTCCCCTGAGGACACATTGACTAAGGCACCAACACAGCTTCACAGGCATGTTGCTCAGAGATAGACATTTGCACCTCTCACAGCAACTTGTATCTTCACTCCAGAAGCCTGAAACAGCTTCCTTAAAATGGATTGCACCATGGATGCCTGTGCTGCATTTGCCAGTGGTTGCTGCAACAGTTTCATCATGGAACCATCAGCAGGTAGGAGCTTCACTTATTCTTCCCTGTCATCATTTTAACCAATAATGGTTTTCAGGGAAGTCTCAACTGCAGCCACATCCTCAGATTCCATTTCCTTCAAGGAATCCTTGGAACATAGGGTTCCTGCAGAGGCGCTGAATGAGATCCTTACCTCAGCTACGTCCGTTTAAAAAAAAAAGTCCCCTCAAGCTTGCTTTTAAAGTGTGACAGTGGTTCCCTCAGGGATTGCATTATGGGCATGTCCAGGACTTCAAATGTGCCTGGGCAGCTGTTATGACCTGTTATGGAGAGAGGAGTGTCCTGGAGGAGCAGCCTGGAGACCAACCCCCTCCTCTGAGTCAATCTCAATTCTTTCTTTAGGAAGCTGCAGTTCCAACTGCTTCACCTATGGGAACGTGTTTCACACCACTTCTTGAATGGCAGTGCCCAGATTCTGTCTGGGTTTGGTGACTGTATGCACTTCTCATCTCAACTCAAATGGAGCAAAAGAGGTAGTGCTTCATTTACTCAATGAGAATGGTGTGGCTGAGCTTGGACAGGCTGGAAACTATGGAAGCAATGAAGGATGGCTCAGATGCACAGGCACCTTGACCCAGAAGACACATTTGCTCAGCACAGCTCTGTATAGGGCTCTGCATGTCTGGACAGGCCAGGAGTTGCAGAGGAGGAATCATGGGTCAGAACTTCATCGGCTTGAATCTGACTCTTGGGGCCTGGGTGTGTGACCAGGAGAAAATTCCCCTGATCATTCAGAATGGAGGTCTGCTTATCAAAGAAAGGTCCGGCAGGCAGCTTAAGTCCTCTTCCCTTGTATGTCTCAGCTTCATTGCACTTCTTCAGGATGTGCATCTGCTCCAGCACTGCCTTGGGTTGTACCTGTAGCACCAAATTTGCAGCTGTTCTGAAAGTAGATTTTTGTGCCTGATGCTGTGGAGGAATTCCCGCATTTCTGGGTTGATTCTGAGATCAATGGAAGTGCCCAGCTATGCCTCACCCCTCTAATGCACCCTCACTGCCACGCTTTGTCTCCCTCCCTGTTTGTTCTTGTGATGATCCCTGAAATGCTTCAGAGGCTTGGGTAGTGATCTCAGAAAACAGCAGGGATGGTTTCCTTTATGTGGTGTCATCGCTGAAAGTTACCCAGGAAATGGACGCTCAGAAGTATGCACAAAAATGTGAAAAGAAGTCCCAGCACAGTAGGGGGAAATGTACAAATACAATAGCTGTGGCCAGGAGGAAATGGAAGGTGGAAGGAATTGGCAGAAAAGTGGTCACCTACAGTTGAAAAACAGGAAGACTCCTGAAACAAGTCTGGAGATAATACACTGGGAGAGTGATGAAAAAAGGAAAGTAGGTAACAGAAAGTGCAACTTGAGAAGGAACAGAGACGGGTGTCAGCAGCAGTAGCACCTTCATTTGCTAGGCAGGATTTGGGAAGAAGGACAGGGTTAGGCAGACACAGTGGAGTCTTTTTCTAGGTGGCATTTGGGAAGCGACTGTGCCTCTATGAAGAGGGGTGGCAAGCAGTTTTTCATTACTTTTGCCATATAGCTTGATAGTTGATTGTCCTGATTGTCTAGGTGGAGTAAGATTGTTCTCTTAGTGATAAAACAAACGTTCTCCTAGACATTTTCTCCAAAACACTCTTTTTCAAATTTTCCAGTTAGATACTTGTTATCAATATTTAACAGCTGACACAACTGATAATTGCCATATAATGGTAATTAGGCTTGGACAAATCGATTGTTAGTGTCACTGTTATGTTGTGCCTCACAGCATTTTGAAGTTGCTGATAAAGAGTATTGAATATTTGCTGCTCTAGTGAAGTCTCTGCCCCCTGCCTCCCATAGTTGTTCCTGAGGATTGGATATATCCCAGATTGCTCTGAGTGGTAGACTGCAAACAGATGGGAAGTGTCAGGGAAAATTCCAGATTCTTCTTTGGATCCAATCCATTGTTATTATTACTAGAGTACTTAAAACTCAATACAAAATAAAAAATAAAACTTTTTTCAGGGGGAGGAGGGAAGACTCCATTTTTTGGTGAAAATTTCACCTATTATTTACAGCTCTAGTTGAGCAATCTTCACCATAAAAGAGCACTTACACAATATTGCTTGGATGAAGAAATTTTGTGTGTTTGAGTGTCTGTACCTTCAAGAACTTTTTTTTTTGAGTAACATCTAAAATGTCTGTGTCATTAGCAGAGGCTGAAGATGGAGGGATTATTGATTTTCTTTTTTCAGTTCCATTTACTCCCCCTTCAAACAGAAGGGTTTGACTACTGTTGTATTCCCTTTCCTTAAACTGCTGTGAAACACTAGACTTCCATCTGTAAAAAGGCATCTTTAACATCTTTGTTTTTTCAGTGATGTAAATCACAGAGTTTTATTCATTATTACCTCCAAAGCAGTCTCCTACTCCATGCCTTGCAGTGTATGATTACTAAATCTATACATAAGGACATAAATCACTGTTTTTGACTTACAAAGCATATGTCGGGGCAGAAAGAAAATTTATCAGATTCTAATCCTATTTTGAAGGTGACCTAGAAACATATGATTGCAATATACGTAAAACAGAAATAATGATATGATGCCACAACTGATGAAGGATTATATTTTAAGATAATCTAGAAGATTTACTGTTTGCATATACAGTATTGACAATGTGGTTCCAAGTTGTTTTTAATTGACAATGTTGCAAATATTTCTCATGGATATTGCTGCCACCTCCTGGATACAATCAGAGTTGCAAGCTTTCACCAAACAAGGGTGTCTTTTTCTTTAATTGTTCACATGGACAACGAAGGCAGCATTTTCAAGGTTGACCAGCCAAGTCCTCAACATTTTTTACACAAAAGCAGCTCCTGTTGAGTCCTCTGGGGCTTATTTTCACAAAAGTGTGAGTCAGATGGCAGCCTCATTCAAGAGCTTTGATTTTAGAATTTGAAGGTAAGGTGTCAAAAGCATTTTGCATCTGTGAATATCACCATCTTTTGCATTGTTGTCCATTGCTTATATTTCTTTTAATCAAGCCAGACTTTTCCTAAAGGTGAATTAACATTGTTGACATTTCACCAATTTCCTTGCTGAAGTGGTGATTTTATTTACTGTATTCAAAACACTAACATGATGCCTTATTCTGTTGTTATCATAGCATTCAGGCTTATGCTGAATAATTCACCAAAAAACAGACAGACTGAAGATATTTTATCCACTTTCCACAGAAAGCTTTGACTAAGTGGAAAAGAATTAAAAAAACACACATTAGTCCTCTTTCATTTTTATGCATGAAGATGCTTTCATTGCTACAGTGGGAGAAATGATGGACCAATAGCTCAGTTCCATGTAATCTGTTTCATCCAGAAAACCCCAGATTTGAAATGCCACCAGATGCTCTGGCACTTTGCCCAATAACTGGTCAGAAGTTATCCAATGCAGTGGGATTCAAAGAGGGATTTATAAACAAAAGACCCAATATTGCTTTTTTAAAAGTTATGACAGAGCCATGCCTTGTTATACAGTGGTATTCCCATAATTTTTACCCTATTGTCCACTTGAACAAGTTGCGAAAGACAAGGTTCTGTCACACATATGGTAAGACTTCTCTGCATAGCTATTCTACATCCTCAGACATTATAAAAGTATCAGAGCTAGGCAGTTACATCAGGCATACCCATTTCAGCTATTTTATCCAAATCAGCATGGATATCAGTGATTTTATCTGCCAAGTGTCATGCAAATTGATCACAGCTGGCTATTGAGTGTCTATATTTTCTTCCCGTGGGCCTGAATATAGTAGACCTTTGAGCATCTAAAAATACTATTGGGCAACTCGGGGCATATATAGTAGTGGTGAAAAAGAAAAAAAATCCATGCTGTCATGGATTTGGCTTTCAAATGCACTCAAACCATGTCTGATCATGCTCATTCTGTTCTTTTCATCCCAACATTGCTCAAGCCACCATTCTACTGGTTTCATTGTCACCAGCTCCCTGGAAAATCCTGGATTTTTAATTTTTGAGCTAAACTATAGTGGTGGTGGTGGTGGTGATAAAAGCTTTGTTGTCTCACAAAGAAGATTTCACTTGTAAAAGATTTTCATGAATTTGTGAAGTCCTAGTAGTATTTGTAGCTATTTTAAGGAAAGTGAGTAAATTTGTGTTACAAAAATGCACAGAATCTTGTATTTCCTCTACATTTCATTCTCACAAGGAACAGACAGAGCATGTTTTGAGTCAAGTATTTGTAGATATCATGACTAACTAACAACTTTAAGCAGCATGTGAATGATTTTTCAGTTATCCTAGAAATTTCAGTAGGAGTAGGAGTAGAATTGAAGGTAAAACCATAGAAAAACATTAATGAAAGAAACAAAACAAATCTAAAGAAACAAACAATACATATTTAGATAGGGAAAAGGCCTGCAGCTCCCAGTATGCTGATACTTGTAGGCCTTTTTCTGTCTCAGCTTGCACAGCTTTGCACCCTAAGAGCCAACCTACTCCTCATGCTAATCATAAGGTATACAGCTAAAGGCTGGCTTTTTATTTACTCTAGTGTAAGCATGGACCCAATTTAGATTGGGACGTCCACACACTGGGAGAATATTGAACCTTCCCCACAATTTCCTTCATGCATTTCCTTTCACAAGGATGCTAACACAAGACAAAAAGACCTTCCCTGACGTCTCTATTAAGGCAGCTGAGCCCTGAAACAGCACTTCTGTTGTTTCACGCCTCCAGTCTATCTGGATGTCTATGTGAAAGGCTGAGGCAAAAGTTTTATGAACACTTGCCAGTGTGATCATGCTACATTTGCCTCTACCTGTCATCAGAGGGTTAATATCTGAACAATGTAAATGAACAAGAAAAAGTAAGTGTGAAAAGCCCATACAGATTTTGGACTCTGCTGTTCTACAGAATGGGAATGGCTGCTGTTTAAGGTCTGAAACACAAAAAAAAGATTTAGGCTGCAATCCCTGCAATACACATTTACCTTGTTGAAAATCCTATTGCTTACCTATGAGTAAACCTGCCTACAATTGCACTGATAAAGAAACAAGATGTAATGGATGTATTGGTCACGAAGGAAAAGCAAGACCTGGTTAAATAAAAATTTGTTTTCCCCTGCTGAATACCACTGAGAGCATGTGTCTTGGCATGTTGGTGGCAACATAAATAGACAAGAAGCAATCATGGATTGGAATAGATCACAACGTACCTCTGCATAATGAGGTCCCTTCTGGAAAACAGCTGCTTAACAGTGGCCTCATTTATCAAGAGGATAATGACATACAACATTGCTTTAGCTTCTTTGGAGACTATTTAAACAAAATTGTGGAGTCAGAGGAACTAATTAGGAGGGAGTGGTCCCTTTTGGCCCTCCGACCTCTAGCCTTTTGAACAAACAAGGGCTATTGTAATTCTGAAACTGGAGAAAATGAAACAAAGAAGTAGGAGTGCTACATAGATTGATTCACTGGCACAGAGTGAAATTGCAGATAGCCAAAGGATGCAAAATGGCTTCTATTACTAAAATAATCTTTAGACATTTTAAATAATCACCAATTGCCATGAAGATTCCTGTATGCAAAATGAGATTTTGAATAACCTGTGGAATCTTCTTTTATTTGAAAAGTGTCACTTTAGGCTAGCCTACCAAGTCAATAATATTTCTAAAAATGTTGTTTGTGTAATCTTTGTATTTCCTTACTGTATGGAGGGTCAATCATATGCATGTTCAGATAGAACAAAAAGTCAGGCTGGCTGGGGAATGTGGGAACTGTAGGACTTACTTTGTTTAAATATGCATAGCCCTTGGTCACTTTTCAAGTCCACTGTTTTCCCAAGTGACTTGCAATATGTTATTGCTAAATCTATTTCTATGCCTCCAATAGCAGAAGTTCTCTAGTCAGTCGACAAGGCATAAAGTGCAATAAAATTACATATGGGATATGATATTTACCAAAGTTAAAAGCTGAATTTAAAACCAAATTTAAACAATTACAACAGCTAGCACAAGTTAACAATAACTGTTAGGCAGTTGACATAAAACTCTAATAGGGATGTTAAGACAAATAGTGTTTAGAGATGTTAAAAGCCTTAGCAGAGAGGACAGTCTTAAACTGACAGCAGGAGGATACTGGAACTGGTGTCAGGCGGGACTCAGTGGGAAGTGTGTTCCATTGTTGGAGGGATGCCAATGGGAAGGCCGTCCTCCTTGTTATCACCAACTCAACCTGCCTTGTAGGTTGCAGTCAGAGGCAGGCCTTGGAAGTTGATCATAGTGTCCAGATAGAGTGTGGCTAGGATAGGTGTTCCATGAAGTGTTATTTAATAGGTTAAAACCAGCACCTTTAATTTGGGCTTGGAAGCATATAGGCAGCCATCCCAAACAGACTAGAATAGATGCCATGTGCACAGAACTTTAGACCAAGTTATTAGGCTGACTCCCTCATTTTGCACAACGGTTTTGAAAGGCAGCCCCACACAGAGTGCATGCAGTAACCTAGGTTAAAGATCACTAGAGCATAGATTACAGAAAGCAGCTACACCTCGTACAGATAGAGGTGCAGCTGGACCACTAGGCAGAGTTGATAGAAATAGTCTATGGTACTGACGCTGCCTGAGCCTCGAGTAACAAAAATAGCTCCAGGAGGTCCCCCAAGTCATGGATCTGTACAAATACATCTAGAACAGGTTGAACATCCTCCATTCTTTCAGAAGAAACACCTTCTATTTACATCTCAGTCTTGAACTACCCCTTTTAAAGCACATATCCAGTCTGCTGTTGCAGCCATGAACCGGTTAAGCATACCCACACCATCACTTGCTGAAGATGAAGAGGAGAAATTGAGTTGTATGTCATCAGTGTACAGATGACAACACACTCCAAAATTTGTGATGATCCCACTCAGTGGTTTAATGCAGTTATCAAATATCATGGGAATGAGCCTGACCTCTGAGCAGCCTTATACTAGAAAGTTCATGTGGCCAAGTAGTATGCCCCAGCATCACCTGCTGGAACCAAACAGGTAGGAGCAGAACCACTATGATATATGATATTATGGCCAGATGAAAGCTTTTGAGATATTTGTAAGTACCAACAGGTGACACTCCTGTCTCTGTCCTAACAGAAGTCCAGATAGGGCTATGCCAAAACCCAGCCTGAACCTCATCTGAAATAGATTAATCAGTCTCACCCAAGAGTGCCTGGAGTTTGTTAAGCATGAACCCAATTAAAATATCCCAGGAAAGGGATATTTGCTCCAACTGTAAAATTATTGAGAGCTTCGGATCTATAGAGAATTTCTTGAGGATGCTTTGATCCCTGCCCCAGCTAGATGTTCCCTTTGATCCCTGCCCCAGCTAGTTTATATAAGACTAGCTAGTTTAAATTCATCCAAAAAAACTTGACCAGGCTGTATTCTGGGTATCTGGCCTCATTCAGCTGCTGCAACATTGAAGACTAAGACCTGAAAGATGCAAGAGATCTTATCCTGAAAGTGATTAACAAATACAGTTGGCCTTGGGCAAGTTTGCAATGTCCTGTGTAACACATCCTGATTAGCCCTAAAGAGCTTTACAGGGCAGCAAAGTGAAGACTGAAAGAGGCAGTGATATGTTGCTTTTTTGCCATTCTCACTTGACCCTAGATATGCCCTACTATAGGCACATACTAGGTCCACTAGATGTTTTTCTCCATTTGTACACAAGCCATCTCTTGTTTTGTTTTATTCCTCTCAGTTCTAGTGCTTCCCACAGAGCCATACAAGTTGCGATTATGGACTGATTATGTCAACCACCCAGGTCATTTCTGTATTCTGGAGATCCACCAAGGATTTGAGAGGACCACCAGCCATATTAGATGGGAAACTCTAGAGACCATCCAGAATCCTTTATCTGCTTCTGGGGGCATGTCATTTTAAGGGATTACCCACATTTGCAATGGGGAAAAGTCCACTTGAGTCCAAATCTCAGCAGGCAGTGAATGCAGCACAACAAAGGGACTGATTCAAAGTCTTCCACATTCAAATCACTAACATCATGCCAAACTGAGAAAAAAATCTAGAGTATGCCCTGCTAAAACATCTGCTATCCATTACAATATCGCAACTTATTTTTTGTTACAGTAAAATAAACCCTAAGTGCCTACTAAATAATACATTATTCCATGTAGCCAATCCTAATTTATGTTCTGTTAGCATAAGTGCAAAGGGAGTCCAATCTGGTTCAGAACCATTATGCAGGGTAAGGGCCTCTCCCTTCCAAACTGCCACTCTCTGTGTGAGGACTAAAGAAAGAAAAAAATCAACTGGTGGCAGTAGTTATATGTCCAGGAAGAGTTCCCTGATAATGATATAAAAAGTAACATATGATTGCAGTCCCATATCTCAGTGGGCTTACTTCACATTGGGTTGGAGCCAAATAAAAGCTCATGTTGGTAGAAGTTGATGCCCCTGCCCTCTTCTCTGAACAGGCCTGCAAAAACCTTCATGAGAGGCAGTGTTCATGAGATGGAACTACACTCATGAAGTTTGCATACACCCAAGTTCAGGAGACCACAGTCTTCCATGTTGAAACCCTCTCCAACACAGTTCCACTTAATTTTCTGACCCTGAGAGGAAGTATTGGGAGGAATGGAAACTGGGGTGTTTAGATACACTTGATGATAACTCCATATCTGAAAATGGGAGATGTTATGGACAGGTTCATGCCTCACTTTTACTGAATATGCTTTCCTGAATTTAATTCCACATCTCACACTGAGACTCTGGTGTAACTTTATGGGACCGACCACTTAACCACATACTGCTTTTCAATAACAATAGCACATACTCTATCTGACTGAGTTTTTGCAGTTGCTATTTCATTTACCCTGTGGTGTGTGTAATTGACTAATAATGCCTGTAATCTGCCACTGTGATTAACTCATTTGAAGTGATAAAATATTCTACATAAAATTATGCTAAAGGGAGAGAGGAAATACTTTTTCTGTCTATGTGCTGATTTCTTGATTTCACAGGTAAGTGGGTGCATCTTTCTGTCTTAAACCAAAAACCCTCAAAACAATATGGCATAATTAAAAACTCTTACTTCCCAGCATCCATATTAGCTTGATTTTTCTCATTTCTCCTGTTAAGAAAAAGAGAGATGCATTTGGGGAGACAGGTAAGCATGCTATATTAACAGGACTGGGATAAAAAGACAGATGGAGTAACCCTGTCTTAAAATTTTTGAAATTTTTCTATGTTGTTCAATAAAAGAGATGGAGTAACTTGTAAATTGGAATGGGTATGCATTTCATTCCACTTCAGCTTTGATAAGAATTTACTAAAATTCACAAAACTCCCATACACAGGACAAAAGAGCCTTCTAATGCTAACATTTAAAAACAAAACAGATACATCCTTCTAGGTCAAGGGCTTTCACGGGGCACAATCCAATATTGGCTTGCATCCCAGCCATTCCTGTCTGCTTGTAGAACAGAGCATTTCCCAGGGGAACTGGATATGAGCAAAAATTCCCACTTCTGGAATGGGGCAGGCTGGCTGAATTCACATAAGGGAGCTATGCCAACCTGTCCTAATCTGCAAATAAGCATTTCAGTTCATTACAATGTTTGCACTAAAAAGCATTAAATCTTTATTGCATGAGTGTAGGTCCCACAGAGTCAGTGAGACCCAACACTTCTGCAAAAGACCACAGCAAAATCGGTGATATTCTGCCTGGTGTTTTCTTTAAAAAGTCTGGATTTGAATCTGTTGATTCAACCATTGCAGTACTAATGCTACCTCTTTGGTCTGACAGACCCTTCATCCTTAAGCAGCTCTCTAGCAGGCAGGTACATCGTGGTCCCCTCCAGGCTGGGAATAGCTTTCAATATCATCTTCCATCTTTCACATAGATTTTAGCACTATCAAATGTTAAGTCTTTGATTTTATGAGGCATAGGTGCTTTAGTTAAGAGTTAAATGTCAAGTCATGGTTTCCCAGCATTCTCTTTTCAGAACTTCTAATGGAAGGAAGGATAGGAGAATCTGTCAGTTTTGTTTCTTCCACATTCAAGGGGAAAATGCACCTTGCAAACCTGGTTTGAGTGCCCAGGTTGATTTAATGCATCTTTCTGTCCTGTACAGACAATAGTTGTTCAATTTGTATCTAGGCAAGTTATAATGAAATCAGTTAGCTGCCATGCCCTGTGAACCTGTAAGTCTGAGGCGTTCACTGATTTTGTTCTGAACAAGTTAAGAATTTATGCTACATACTATAAATTGTCTTCTGGCTAATGATGATTGCCATGAAACTTTCAGGCTGAGATACAAAGTTCTACCCAACCCATTAACTATGTGACACCATTATGATGGAAACACAATGTTACGACACAAGAATTACTATCCTAATTGGCACTGCATTTACAGAGCTTAATACTGGCTCTATGAATTCATTGTTCCTTTACCAGTTATATGACAAGAGTTATGATGAATAGATTTGTTATTCAGAATTGTCAGATACAACTCTGTTCAATTTAATGGCTGTTTAACATGCTAGCTTAACTGAAGCACAAAAAGGGTTAGTTCAACAATATCCTCTGGAAAAACAAAGCAGTGTCTTAAAAAGTCTTGGAAAGAGAAAGAAATGGATAAATATTCATATTTCTGTACTTTTACTGATAAGAAAAACATGCACGTTCCATTTTCACCCATATACATCTTATCCTTTGGCAACAAATATTGCTTGTTAAAAATTTAGCAGTTACTGCCCCACAATAAATATATTTATTCAGTTAAGTATTAACTGCTTTGTATGATTCTTAGGTTCTATTCAGAGACGACTAAGTGAAGTATGATCTTTTGCAAATGTTTCTTTTGCATGTAGGACAAGTAAATACTTGAATAAATTATCTAAATTGTCCAATCTTCCTGATAATGAGAATTTTTATATAAATATCATATTCTCTATAAAGAAGCAGCACCAGCAACAAAAGAAATGTCTGAACACAGAAATGTCCAGGTTTAGTTTACTTGTTTTATTCTTATTTATCATGTATTAGCATATTACAATTTTAACTGTGTTAAAAATCCCTGTAGAAGGCATACAGATGTGACATTTTCTCATTCCATACACATCCTCACTTCCCTTTTGTGAGTCACAGCCTAAGGGAAATAGATTGGCAAAGAATCAGATCTTAAGTCAATAACACCTTCCCCTACCTGCTCTGCCTTCCACTTGTTTAACAATTAGAATTACCTAGTCCTTCTCTCTGACAAAACCACAAACACAGACATAGGTCACAGTCTGCTACCAAGAACTAGAATGTCTGAATAGTTCTGTCTTATGTCTGGAACCACACACACACACACACACACACACACACACACGGCCGTGAGAAGATTCCTATGAAACAAGGCCAGCAGTTTTACAAAGGATTGCACTCTGCTTGAAGATCTGTCCTGCCTAGTTCTAGTTTAAAAATAAAGAACACTAGCTAGTACCTGGGAGGCACACAGGTCACCTGTCACAGCCTTCCACACTGTGGTGAGATGTATTGCATTTCTGTTTAAAGTATAATCAATATTTCTAACGTGTCTTCTTTTGCCCTCTCTGTTAATGATGTATTTCCTCCCTTTTGGTGATTCATAAGTAGCCCCCCCCGCCCCCCTCACACACACACACACACACACACACACACTTACTCTGTTACAATCATTCTGCTCTGCCTTTGGCCTCAGCATATAGCAGAGCAATAAATTAATTGGCAGATTTATTGTCTGCCAAGACAAATGGGAAGGAAAGTGTTTGAGCAGCAACAAATGCAGAGAAACCTTATTGTATTTGCATTTTTATGGCATTACATTGCTGTAAGCCACCCAGAGAGTTTCAACTTGCTACTGGGCAGCCCAGAAATGAAATTAATAAATGATAGTCATTGCGCAGGACCCAGATTTCCATTGTTTGTGGGATCCCAGATTATCTGCAAAGCTGCTTCTTGGATGTTCCTGCCAGCACATATGTAGATAAGTTTGAGACATGTTGCATATGCTTGCTGTTTTTCCTCTCCATCCTACACCCAGATGGTCCAATCAGTACCATCCCAGAAGTCTGGCATGATCACAACTGTGTTTTTAAGGCAGATAGAAGATCTTGGCCTACCCA
Organism: Varanus komodoensis; assembly: GCF_004798865.1. Classification (NCBI taxonomy): domain Eukaryota; kingdom Metazoa; phylum Chordata; class Lepidosauria; order Squamata; family Varanidae; genus Varanus; species Varanus komodoensis. The sequence continues at coordinate 21,779,341 of NW_025335941.1, forward strand.
CCTACCTGCCCTCTCTCTCACATACTGTCTCTCATCTCACTATCATATTCTTAGGGCTAAAGCAGACATGACTTCACACCTGCACCTAGTAGTGACATCCTTATTTTTACTGTAGAGTGGGCACAGGCCTCTGATCTCAATCTTAAAAGCCTCCCAGCCCCAACATGAAGGTCCTGATCGAACCCTACAATGGATGCAGCTGCTAGATCTGTATTTGACGTAGTGTCTGTTTTGGTGCATGGAGATACAGGGAGAGAAAGACAGAGGGAGACACTTTATCTTCCCAGTGTTTTTCCCTGGGGTTTGTGGGGGCTAAGAGGAAGGAGGGGACAAAGGATTCCCATTAAAATCAGATGGGAAGGGCAAGCTTCCAAACTAGGCCAGCTTCCAACCTGGGCCAGATTCAGCCCCACCAAACGCAAATACACTAAGTCGCTAATTTCTAATTGCCTTGCCACCCCCTCTTTTGTAACTGAGTTGCTGGAAATCTGTTACCATTATTCCATCTCTATCTAGTAGCACAGACTTACCAGGATGTTCTTGTCTTGCCATTTCCTCCTCTCCAAGCCAACGGGAGGAGGGGAAGTGGACACATGATCAGTTTCAACTGGGGGAGAGAAGTGAGGGAAGTGATGGGTAAGCTAGGGAAGGGGAGGTTGGGTGGCCCATTAACAGGCTAGCTCCACCTTATTGGTATAATTGTTGGTCCAACTTGCTCTGTGAGGCAAAGGGGAGGCTGGGTTCAGTGTGATGATGTGCCAGATTGCCTGGCATAGTTGACTCACTGGTGGGCTCTTCAGAAGTCCTTGGGCCACTGCAGTCCCCAGAGTATTGTACTACAATGCCAACTGGCAGTTGAAGGAAAACCTGTCAATTCTCCTTACCCAGTTAAAGGGGCCAGAAGATATCTGGTGGATTCTGGTCTTAATTTATATAGGAATCTTTCCAGCAGAATATGCCTTAGGGTGCCTTGTCAAAGTTTGACTAAAGACCTTTGGCTGAACAGTCTTTACATTTAATGTGATTGTTAGCACTCTCCTATTTTAGGGGATTTTGTGAATTATTGTCTCTGTGACTACTAGAACTTTAAGCTCATGTATAAATTAGAGAGTTGTTATGACTGTTATGAATGTGTTATTGTGGTCTTCTGGAGACAGTCCTAAGGGGTTATTAGTGCAGAATACAAGTTTAATAATAAATACATATATAAATTGTGATTTTTATATTTGCATAAGTTTCTCTTGTTGTAAGCTGAGGTGCACTATATGTGTCAACAACTTATTGTTAAGTTATTCTGGGAAACTTCTTTGGCAGAGGAATATGCTACAAATACTTTAAATAAATAAATCCTAAACAAACAAATGACAAGAGTAGCAAATAGCTTCCCACAGAACATTTATTATGGGCCAAGGTAGACACAGTGTTTGCCAGTAATTTGCTCTTGTGTAGTGGACATTTCTTGAAGAAATAGCCAGCACAGGATTCATTTCAAGCTGCATCCAACCCAACCCAACCCAACCCAACCCACCAAAATCAAGCTGCATCAGGGCCATGTAATGTTGGATGGCTTTCAGCCTTCCCTTCTCTGTGGCTTCCCTTAGAATCACCCCTATTCCTATCCTCCTCTGCCTGTTATTCACAGCAGGGGAAATGTTCCCATTGGCTACTTGCTAAAACACACAGTCAGACTAAATGACCAATATTATGGCCTTAGGTCTTCAAAATAAATATTCATTAATAACAAGTAGATATTTAGTTTTAGTACTTTTAGTTCTATAATTCAAAATGCCTAGCTGTCATCACACACGTTTACTTAAATGATCTGATGCTCAGAGGCAGGTTTGCATTATCTCTGTGCCTTACCCCTCTTTTGTCTAAGCAGTGATTACAAAGCCAGTGAAGCATCTGCTTTTTATTATTATTATTATTATTTTGAGGGGGAGAGATTGAAGGTAATGAAGAAAAAATAACCTGGAGTTAAAGAATAATATGAAATGTAAGTGGTTTTAAAACTACAAATCACTAAATAGACTAGCATCTGTGCCTCAGTTAAAATAATCCTTTAGTAGAATATTTATCGACATTCTTCTCATATAATTTATTTAGAGCTATATTATGGTCACTGTTCGATGTAACCAGGCATGAAAAGGTATATAAGTGAATGTTTAAATGCAAACTTCAGTACATTTTTGTATTAACTCTATCCCTGTAAGTATTTTCTCTGAAATAAGAATAGGAAAGTGTTTTTGTTTGGTTGGTTGCTTTTTTTTGTATCTCACAAGCTTATCTAGAATTGCAAAGTTGGTCTACATGGTGATTTTGTGATATTACTGTGATAGAAAAAATCCATTTCCAAAGGGAGCACATGGGTAGATTGAAGCTATGGAGAGAAAGTTCTTGAAGGTGTGCCAGATAAGAGAGGGAGGTGGGATTAAAGCAGGGGTCTCAAACTTGCGGCCCATGGGCCAATTGTCGGGATGGGCGGGGCACGGGGGAGGGGTCCTGTGGCCTTCAAAGCACCAGCGGCGCCCAGGCCGGCCACGGGATGAGCGGCCCACCATCACCGCTGTGGTGGAATACTTGATGTGGCCAGCCCCACCCAGACTCTACTTCCAGCGGCCCCCAGCTAAGTTGAGTTTGAGACCCCTGGATTAGAGTGACATGAAGCCTACAAAGTTTCTCTATTCCATCAAATAAAAGTATTGCAGCTTAATGGCTGGGTGTTTCCTTGGGATAACTACTGCAGTGTATGTATTCCATCTTGGTGAATAAAGCTTTTTTGAGGGCATCTTGTACCTTTATCCTGAGGCAAATAAGACATCTAGGACGTTATGAAAATGTTTCAGAGATTGGCAGTACGCTGCCTCTCTGGTGTTTCTTTGTTGCCCCTTCCCTGCCACGCCAATTTTCTGACAATTCTGTGGTATCACCAGATTGCTGGTATCCTGCTAGGAGATACATCTTGTTTTCCAGCAGGATAAATGAGAATCTTTCCATGTCCACCTGTGGAATGGTTACCTCTGGGTGTAGCAGGGGAAGAGGCAGCCCCTGGTGTTTTTTCTGAAGGATCATTGTCCCACCCAACCCAACCCAACCCACCAAAATCACTTATTCCAGAATCCTTTGACCATGACTTTTCAACATTTTTGGCTGAGCGGGTACGACATGATGTTTGAGAAGAGGACATCAATGCGAAACAGCTGCCATGATGCAGGGGCTAGGTTCCCTTCACAAAATACTCATTTCACAGAAAGCCAAACTGCTGAGACAAAAACTGATTCACTGAAAAACCTGGACAGAGGCAGAAATGAGGTCTGAGCCCCAGAACAGAAACCCATGGTGCATACAGTTCTCTCTTTTGTTTACACTACTTTGCTTGCCCTCACCCATATGTTCAGCAGAAAAGAACCCCCTCTTGCTAGGCACAGGCTTGCCTCTTTAAGAATCACCAGCCCTAAAACTCTCTTTTGTTCTTTCCGTCTGACACAACACACATCCAAAACAGAGTGAGGCACCTCCTATTCCTCCTCCTCCATCCAGACTCATCCTGTTTCTCTCTGCAGTCCTTTTCACCCAGTCATGGTGTGCTAGAATCATCCCGTCTGTGTTAGGTTGCTCTCCCAAGCTATCCCACCCTTGTCTCCCTACTTCCAGCTCTTCCCCTCAATCCAGCTCCAGTCACTCTACTTCCTCTCTGTCTTCCACTGATCTCCCTGCTGCCATCCTCAAGCCTCCACACTTGCTGGGAAACAGCAGCAGCAGTTCCCTTCTATATAGCTGCACAGCTAGGAATGCTAACCTCCAGCTAGCTGCCATTTTTGTCCTCAAAGAACATCTCTTGGTCCTCACAAGGCTTTGGTACCACTCTCTTTCTGAAAATGTCCATTCAGGTACTTGTATCTTCTGCAGTCAAAACAGACATGTAGGGTACAATCTAATGCATGTTTATTAAAAAACATCCACAACTCCCAGTACTCTGCAAACTGCCATGGTGACTGGGGTGTGCTTTCTTCTGGCTAATTACATACAGGATTACACATTTAAATGTTCTGCAACTTGAGGTAATTGCTGTTCAGCTATTCTTGGGTTTGCTGTTGTAGGCCAACTAAAAAGTATTTTGAAACTGTTAAAATCAGGACAGAATTGAAGAAACATTATCTGGTCATTTGTAAACCCATTAAAGCAGAGATATTTTCTTGTTGTGTGGGTATTTAATTAGTTAATTATGATGCTTTGAAAATATGGCTTATATGCTAGAAGCTGCACTTTATAAATAGATTCCATCTCACTCACTTCAGTTCCAGAGGGGAACTGATATAAACTGAATCATGTGAAACAAATAAAGAACTATGCCATGTTATACCCATTGGAGAGAATAGATAAATCTTTGCCCTTGGCCCCTTGGCGTTATCTCAGTTCTATATAAACAAATTTTCAATTTCATAAATTTCCCCTGGGACACCTTTTGCAAATTTATTCTCCTGGCTTCAGAGGGTCAAAAACAGCAAGTTCTTCACCTAATGAATGCAGATTGTGCATATACTCATGTATAAGTTAAAACTTTTCAGCTGGCATGTGATCAGAAAGTGTGGCGAGATTTGGTCCATAGAATTGTTTATAGTCAGACACGAATGAACAGCTGAACAACAACACATTTAAACTTGGCAGATATTGGAGCTGAAGCCACCTAATTCCTTTCTGAAGCACTCCTATTGTTTTGTTGGAAGGAGTGGAACCACTGTCCTAAATGTGCCCGTCCAGCTCTATAATTCTATGATTTACTGATCATTATCCTAAGGCTTTAATTTTATACATGCTTGCATGACTATAAGCCCCACAGAACTCAATAAGACCTTCTCTTCTGAGAAGTCATGCACAGGGTTGCACTGCTAGAGTATAAGGCCTACCTAATCTGTTACCTAGTGCCAAGCATATTTCCATTAGGCATGCATGCATGCACACCTCCCCTTCAACCTGTACTGTTCTTAGGCTGGGCATGCTTCTGGTCCCAGATGTAGTCTTGGATTCACAGGGAACAACTGTGGCCATGCTCCACTTTACAGTCAACTGTCTGTCATATAGCTAGCTCTTCCCCTTTGGGAAGTGCTGTCAGTGGAAGGTCCACTCTTTGAAAGTGTCCTTTATGGGAACACTTAAAGAAATGTAAGGCTGTTGCCCATGAGCAGTTAGCACCTGCCTGACCAGACACCCAGGGCACAGTTTTGCCCGCTATGGTGAGCCCCCATTTTTCTATTCAGATTATAAAATCCATTATTAAATTTTCACCTATGCTTATAAATTATCCTAAGCATTTTTTGCTTGGTGTCCTGTTCACATGCTGAGTAAAGCAGAAGTGGAGATTAGCCAAAATAATAACCTCCAAAGAAGGCGCATCTATGCTAACAGGGCAAAAATGCATTAGTATTTCAAAAAGTAAAATAATAATTTTCTTACATCCTAAGACTTGTTTTGTCTATTTCATTGAGATGACTGTTGATGTACAACTTCAAAGCCACTGCTTCTCTGTCTTATGCTTTTTTGGACATTATCCAGTACTGCAAGCTCTTCTCACCTGCCTCATTCTGGAAAAGAGCATTGCAACTCATTTCCATTTGCTTCAGGATCCACTAGCTTCCCACTGCATTAGCAGGAGATCCTGCTGGTTTGGTGGAAGCCCTTTATCTTTAAACTGAAAAACGCTTCCAAGAAAAGATGCTTTTAAAGAGTGAACACACCTAATTCTTTTTCTTTTTTATGATGCATCTCTTCTGTGGTTGGCAATGTATACGTGGCCATCCTACCAGGGGTACCCACAGGTGTCTCCACACTATAGTACCTTACTAACAAAGGAGCAGGAAGGCAATTTAACACCTTTGTTGAAAGAGAAGGATAAATTATCACTTGAGTGGGTGCTAACCAGGACAAGCATCACCATGCTTTTCTCCTTCATTCATTTTCTTATAAAAGTATAGCCTGGCAGTTCTTAGCAGGCAAGTGCCCATGCTTGCTAATAATTTCTCTAACAGTTTTTAATTGCATTCCAGCTTTTCAATAAGTTAATTAATTATTTTATTTACTAATTTAATTAATAGAGAAAACAAAAATTAAAATTCTGTTTCATCTAGCAATTTAATATGGGATATATATTATTGAGATATTTAATATATTAAATATAACCAGAATGGTTATTTATAGAACAGTATATTTATAGAACAGTAATGCTCTATGTATGACTGAAATGTCTAGATACTGACGCAAGAGTTCAGTATTAAAAAAAAAAAAGAAAAAATCCTTTTTATAAAAAAGAAGAAGATTGAAAATAGGTCTAGAGCACTTTTTTCCATGAGAAAAAGACTGGTTTGGTTGTCCCATTATTTCAACATGCACTGAAAATAATAAATCATTTCCTGATGCCAATAAGTCAGAGTTTCCTTCCAACAATATATTGGCTAGGGAATCTGAAAAGCTGAGTCTCATCCCCACCTCTGACTTTTCTTTGTATAATTTAGGAACTGGCCTGAAACCATGTATCAGAAGATTTATATTATTTTCAAGCTGAGTTCATATATCATCAGCACATATTTTGAACCTCACAATTTTCATATCACATTTGTATTGCTTGAAATGCCTCCCACCAGCAGCACATAAAATACAACAGCTGTAAGGCTTTTGTAATTAAGGTGATCTAAAATGTACTCCTTTTCACAATATTTTAATTGCTTGGCTAGTCTTGATAATAGATGTGTAACTTTAACAGACAACAATATCTCAGATCAAAACCTTCTCAGATCAAAAGCTTGTAATTCAAGCTTTGGACAGAAATACTATCAAAGTATAAAGCAAGAAGATTCTGTATAGAAATCTAGTGAAACAAAATGTACCAAAGGGGTTCTTTAATTGACAAATCGTACTTCCTCCTTATTTCACCTGAGCAAAGAGCTTTACCTATTCAGATGGAATTAGCACCAAGTATAAACCACAAGCGGATGTTTTGGCAAGCAATGAGGCTTGGCCTCTGATTTCTGGTAAAGATTTGAGATGAAACAGTGTGTGATCACTTAATCTTGTTAAATGTAGCACAAAACACTAAGTGTATTAGAGCGTGCATTTAAATGATAACAAACCCTGCTGTTAAGGCTAATAGAAAACAGCTCTTTCCCCAATTCACCTGCTACACTCTGAAAGGATTCCTTTCTACATTTCAGCTATTTATTTAGACTTCTTGCAGTTGCCTAAGTGCACTTTAAGACCTGTTCAATTGTCAAGAGTTTCTTCCTATGGTTGGCAACATCCCCCATTTTTTTTAAAGATCATAAGTTTTGAAAGAGTAAAAGTGTAATGCTGTGCATTACAATAACACTTGATTATATCAAACAGGGAGTACCTGTACTGGGATAATGGTTCAAAACTTACTGAAGTTTTTCTGTGCTGCAGATAAATATCACAACTTTTAATGCAGGTAAATGCCAGTTCTGGATTTGATGTGTGAAATAGGAGCATAGCCACTACAAAGCAGTGCCTCCAAACCAGAACCAGTCCAGGCACTCTGAAGAGTGTCACCATCACTGAAACACATAGGGGAATCAATGTCACCTACTTCTGTCACTCTTCTTGGATAGGTGATTGACAAGGTGACAAAAGCCATTTCTGGGAAAGAAGATTGGAAATCAGTGTCAACTAAGGATAGCTAGAGCAGAAGGTCACCACAGAAGCATTTCCCTTTTAATAAAGATTTGCTATTGGATGATAGTTTGGTAAATTGTATAGGTCCAGTAGGGGCTTTACAATAAGAACATAACTTGGGACTGCCTTTGAAGACAGACTGGACAATCCAACTGGTTAAAAATAGGACTGTCCCACTGTTAATAATAATGAGTCCGTGAGTCCTCATTACACCAGTTTTATACCATCTACACTGGCTACCAGTGAAAGTGCGGGCCCAATTTAAAGTGTTTGTGCTTACATGTAAAGGCCTAAATGGCTTGGGCCATGGATATATGAAGGATCGCCTGTTCCTGTATGCTTCTACCTGTCCATTAAGGTTGAATGAGGGTATCCTCCTTAAGGAAATGCCCTGCAGGAAAGTGAGGGGGATGCTGGCTAGGAGAAGCGCCTTCTTAGTGCTGGTGCCCCACCTTTGAAATAGGCTCTCCAGGGAGGTGCACCTGGCACTATCACTGCTAGCATTTCAGTGCCAAGCAAAAACTTAGCTTTCCTCTGGCTATTTTACAAGTGATTTTAATGGTAATTTGGTTTTAAATTGACCCTATTTTTGGTTTTAATTAATTTCAGTTTAAATTGTTTTATTCTCATGTTTTATATAATATTTAATTTTGATGTATTATCTTTTACATTTGGATTACATTGTTAATATGTTTTGAATATGTTGAGTTAATGTTATTGATTTTAGAATGTTGTCTGATTTTAGGTATTGTGAGCCACACTGAGAGCCCAGATATGGGCTAGTGTAGCGGCGCATAAATTGAAATAATAAATAGCAGTATAAAAAGAGCCTTAATGGGTCAGACTGAAGTCCATCTTATCCAACAGACTATTCACACTGTGAGCAACCAGATGCCACAGAAAACCCACAAGGAGGGATTTAGTACAACAGCCTTTCATGCCCATGTTCTCCAGCATCTGTCACTGCCGGACACTACTGGTTATAAGGACTAGTGGCCATTGATAGCCCTTCTCCTCTAGGAATTTGTTCAATTCCTTTTTAAAGCCATGCAGATTAGTAGCTATCACTATATCTTGTGGGAAAGAATTCCATAGATTAACTACATGCTTTGTGAGAAAGTACACCTTGTTCTCTGCCATGGCTCTCTTAGCGACAGCTTTGTGTGTTGATGCTGGGTTCTAGTACTATAAGAGGGAAAAATGTCTCTCTACCTACTTTCTCCATACCATGTTTAACCAAATGCACCTGTATCATGTTTCCCCTTACTTGACTTTTTTCCTCATCTAAACTACCCCAGATGTTGTAACCTTTCTTCATAGGGGAGCTGATCCCACCCCTAGATAATTTTGAAGGGATTTCATCCTCCTAACTCACCATTTCAACTTTGTTCTTACCTCTTCCTTCATTTTAGAGAAGTTTCTCTTTTGAAATTAAACATAGTTGTATTGTACTTCTCTGGCAATTTTCCTTTTCAATACATATTAAATCTGATAGTATTAGGACCACTGTTTCCAATTCTTACTTAATACACAACAAAATAATATTGTTGTGTATTATATTGTGTATTAGGTCCTGGGTAATGGCATTTAAGATTAAATCCAGGATTGCCTCACCTCTGGTTGGCTCCATAACCAGATGCTCTCTGGCACAATCATTCTGGACATAGACAAATTTAAGTTCATTGTCAAGAGTGGAATATGCATTTATTCAATCAATGTGGGGTCAGTCAAAGTCACCCATTATTGCATGCTGTAATAATGATTTTGTTTTCCACTTTAAGATCACCCTGAGCATTCTGGTCAGAGACCAGTAGCATACTCTTAGTGCCAAATGAGCTTGATGTTGTCATCTACAGTGCTTGTGTGGAGAGGTCTGCCCCAGTTGCACTGGATGGCATTGAAGAGACACAATAGGGACAGTATTCACTGTGGTTTCACTGATAATTTTTCTCCCTCTGATTTTTAGTCATCATCCCAACTATTGCCAGGGATCCAATTTGGCTGTATACACTGGAAAAGGAGGGGCATTCTAGATTCCAGAAGTCAGACAAAGCATTGGCAGACCAATATCTGACCATGGTAATGGAGTTGCAGAGATCTCTCCAACATGGAAACAATCCGTTTCCAGTCCAGACTACCAAATTAAATGTACATGGCCTCCTACAAATATCTTTGTGAAAACATTCTGCATCATCATTTCTTGAAAATTTATTCAACATTTTGATGGATTATACCTTAGATTCACAAACTAATGCAATAGGGCAACCTTACTGTGAAATGTTTTGCACCTTTCATGTTAGGCAAGTAATTAGCTGCACTTTAGTTCATTACTTCATAGGTGATAAATTACTTCATGGAAAAGAGTGTGAATATATTTGGCACTTTCAATTAATTTATTATAATTTTGACTCTTGCAGATATTTGGGAAAGAAAGAACTTTCATTGTTTCAAGGGCAGTTAAAGTACAAGTAGAATGATTCAGTAATTTCAATTAATGATATATAATTCTTAGCTACTTGACTCCCTCAACCATTTCATTTTCTAGTTTTAGAAGAAATCTGTACATGTTACTGAATTTGCTCTAGTTAAGTGGTGTGTGCACTGAAAAAAATAGTAAATCAGAACTTGTCTAAAAGTATGCTGGAATTCTCTAACAGAATGGTTAATACAAACACAACTACTTTCCCATCTTTTACTTTAGTTAAATAATTCAGAGAAAATAAGACACCATAGATTAGGTCTCTTACAATGAAACAAGACATATTGAATTGGATGTAAGATCATGAGAGGAGGTACCCAGTGGGCAAAATTCCTCTGTCCATTTTTGGAAAGTTTCCTCCCCACTCATACCTCATTATATTCAGCAGATTTTTTTGACTCTCAGTGTAGAATGTTCAAGGCTGTAGGGTCTGCAGCAGGAAAGAGGGGGTGGAGAAGTCCACATCGATCAGAGTAATTGATCTAGCATAAATATAGCCCAAATGCTTCATAAAGAAGAATTTGAAGTAAACTTGAAACTACTGGTGTCGACTATCAGGGCGTTTTGGGAAAGGCTGTTTAGTTTTGTAAAAACAAAGGTGTTAATAGTAGACAAAAGTGCAATTGTTATTCCAGTGTATAGGTTTGTTGTACTAAATTGTTTAGGAGAAATAAATGAAAAAAAAAGATGATTAGCTTGATGTCCCTGATAACCATGATGGGGTGGTCACTGACCTCGAGCCAGGCATCCTGGAATGTGAAGTCAAGTGGGCATTAGGAAGTCTGCGCAACAACAAAGCTAGTAGAGGTGACAGCATTCCAGCTGAGCTATTCAAAATCTTAAAAGATGATGCAGTAAAAGTGCTACACTCAATATGCCAGCAAACTTGGAAAACTCAACAGTGGCCACAGGAGTGGAAAAGTTCAGTTTACATTCTGTTCCTAAAGAAGGGCAACGCCAAAGAATGTTCTAACTACCGCACCATTGCACTCATGTCACATGCCAGCAAAGTTATACTCAAAATCCTACAAGTTAGACTCCAGCAGTATGTGAACCGAGAACTACCAGAAGTACAGGCAGGATTTCGAAGAGGGAGAGGAACTAGAGATCAAATTGCCACCATACGCTGGATCATGGAGAAAGCTAGGGAGTTCCAGAAAAACATCTACTTCTGCTTCATTGACTAGGCTAAAGCTTTTGATTGTGTGGATCACAACAATTGTGGCAAGTTCTTAAAGAGATGGGAGTACCAGACCATCTTATTTGTCTCTTGAGAAACCTGTATGCGGGTCAAGAAGCAACAGTGAGAACTGGGTACAGAACCACTGATTGGTTCAAAATTGAGAAAGGAGTTCAGCAAGGCTGAATACTGTTGCCCTGCCTATTTAACTTATATGCAGAGTACATCATGAGAAAGGCAGGCCTAGATGAATCACCAATTGGAATTAAGATTGCTGGGAGAAATATCAACAACCTCAGATATGCAAATGATACCACTCTCATGGCAGAAAGTGAAGAAGAACTAAAGAGCCTCTTGATGTGGGTGAAGGAGGAGAGTGTAAAACTTGGCTTGAAACTCAACATTAAGAAAACTAAGATCATGGCATCCGGTCCTCTCACTTCCTGGCAAATAGATGGGGAAGAAATGGAGGTAGTGACAGATTTTATTTTCCTGGGCTCCAAGATCACCGCAGATGGGGACTGCAGCCAAGAAATTAACAGATGCTTGCTCCTGAGGAGGAAAGCTATGGCAAATCTAGACAGTATACTAAAAAGCAGAGACATCACCCTGCCAACAAAAGTGGCTATGGTTTTCCCAGTTGCAATGTATGACTGTGAAAGCTGGACCACAAGGAAGGCAGAGCCCCAAAGAACTGAGGACTTTGAATCGTGGTGCTGGAGAAGACTCCAGCGAATCCCTTGGACCACAAGGCGATCACCAGTCAGTCCTAGAGGAGATCAACCCTGACTGCTCTTTAGAAGGCCAGATTCTGAAGAAGAAACTCAAATACTTTGGCCACCTAATGAGAAAGAAGGTCTCCCTGGAAAAGAGCCTAATGCTGGGAACAATAGATGGCAAAAGAAGAAGGGGATGGCAGAGAATGAGGTGAATAGATGGAGTCACTGAAGCAGTTGGTGTAAGCTTAGGTGGACTCTGGAGGATGGTGGCGGACAGGAAGGCCTGGAGGAATGTTGTCCATGGGGTCGTGATGGGTCGGACATGACTTCGCGACTAACAACAACAACAACAGAGAGATATAGTAATGGTTGCTATATTTTTTGTGCACAGCAGGCTTCCGCAACCTGGTGCCCTCCAAAGCATTTGGATTACAACTCCAAGCAGTCTCAGATAGTAAGACCAATGGATAAGAATGCTGAAAATTGTTATCTCAAACTTGTGCAGGGCAGCAGATTGGGGCAGGCTATAGTTTATTGTTATTGTTTAAGCAAATGTGTTTAATGTTGGGAGGGGGGAATGGAAACCATAGGAAGTTACATAAAAATGTAAGGCAAGAACATCTCAGACAATCTTTCGCATAGGTGGGGAACCTATAACCTATTCTGACTCTTAAACTCACTTCTGACTATGTCTCTTCTGCAGGACAGGCCTAATTGGATCAGCTCCAGATTTTGGTATTATTTTTTCCTGTTGACTTTCCAACATAAAGCTGATGGAAAAAACTTATACAAGGGAAATGTCTGGATGAAAATATCTTTACTTCTTCCGCCTCTTGCCATTGCTTATTGAAAGGGAAAAAAGAGAGTCAAACGTGATCTTTTATTTTATGAATTCTTATGGATTTTCACTCACCCGTGACTATTCTTAATGGATACAACTTTCCATTAAAGAGGGTTGGTTTGGCTTCCCTGAGCTGTCATTATATAATCAGGCTTATCCTGTTGACTTCTACTATATTTTGGTATTTTCTGGTCATATCAGACTTTTCTCAATGGCCATTTTTGGAATCTTCATATTTGGAACTTCATCACACAATAATTGTGTTAGGTTATCCATATACCAAAGTTGCAGGAATAAATTAGGTGTAGTTTCATGTCAACACCAGCTTTGTTTTCACATGCAAAATTAACAGTATGAGGAAGGACAAACATAAAGATTGGCAAGAAATGTTTGTCCGGCAGACCAGAAAAGACAGGCTGATTTTTACTTTGGATCAAACTTCGTGTCTTGATAGTAACTTTTTGACATTTGCTGCTGTACATGATAATTATGAGTTGCCAGTTATGGCTGAATGGTAATCTATGAATTTGAAACTTTTGTCAGAATCGAGGTTCAGTCCTACCCAATCAGTGGAATAACAGAACTCATGTAACAGAACTCATGTTACATTTACATTTAATTCAGCTAAAATTGATGCTTTGAGTATACTGAATGCCACAACATATTTTCAATAAGGGCTTAATCAAATTGACTAATTGTTGGAAGTACAATGCAGCAGTGTTCAATGGCTTCTTCTTTTTGGAAGGAAGTAATAATTCAGATAAATTTTGTGATGGGAAGTTATTTATGAATGCACATGTTCTCCTTAACTATCCAACCAACTCTTGAAACTTAACACAGGGACAATGTAAATGGATTATCTGTTCCCTTTGTATAGCCAATATTAGAAGGAGAAGCAGTAACCTGCAATAATAGTGGTGGAGGACTTAAACTTTTGCATAGGTCATTTTTAGGCATAATTTATAGATCAATAAATATATGGACATCTGTGTTGCCTTTGTTGAAGTATATACATGACACCTTGAATAGTTGTAGTATTTCTTGTAACACCAGCATGAGAGGGCAAGATTCACTGGAGAAGGCAATGATGCTAGGAGAACTTGAAGGCAGAATAAGAAAAGGAAGACCAGATATGAGATGAACTGAATCTATAACAGAAGCCACAGTGTTGAGCTTAGAAGAGCTGGATGGGTCTGTTGTGAACAGAACATTTAGGAGTGCTTTCATTCATGGGGTTGCCATAAGTGGGAAGAGATATGATGGCACATAACAACAACAATCTTGCTACATTTAAAATGCATTGGTGTAGTGTTTATTACTATATACGTATATGTACTGATTGTTTCATGTAAGAAAATTGCAACATTTTATTTTGTTTTCTCTTTATTCTGGTTTTGCATTCAAAGTTCATAATTAAATAAAAGAAAGAGAAACAATAGAGTCACTTCCATAACTTTCCCCTCCTTGCACTGTATTCCTACCCACCATTTGCTATGGTCATCTCCACTGATGGAAAGCACACCCCAGATCAGAAAATCGTTCTCCAACCATGATGTAAAATATGTTTGGTATGTTTGTTTAAGCCAAAGGAATTGTAGCATGATTAGCTATGAAAGAAATGCAAGGAATTGTATCTCAATATAAACTTGCAAATTAAGTATCTGCATGGCTATAAATATTTTCTCTAATAATTTCATATCTGAAAATGAAGACACAAATATGCAGTACATTTTCAATACAGATTTTCTATGGCGGCAGCAGAATGCACACTCTTAGTTTTGGGCAAAATTAGACACTTTGTTTTCATTAGCCAGCTTCACATTTTGGTTGTAATGTGGTCTTCCCTTCAGAGCTTCAAAGCAATTAATTTTATGTGCTTAGCACTGCATAAGATTAATTAATTGGTTCAATTAGTCCAGGTATATTAATGAAATGACTTTTTAATTTTTTTGCAGCCCTCTGGTGTCCTCTGAACCCAGAGGGCCTTTGGTGCATTCTGGCTAGAATTAAAGCCTATGTAGCATAATAGTTTTATAGCTTTCCCTTTTTGTTAGTTTTGAAGGGAAAGCTATAGTTTTGTAGCTTTCCCTTCACCCTTCTTTGAAGGTGTAGCATTTTAACATATTGTAATGGATAGGCCAAATATTTAAAAGGCACCTGATTCCTATTGTTGAAAATGAACCCTGTTGAATTCACAGAAGTTCTGACACACATTTGTGCATACAGGAATGAGCTACTGTGTCCTCAGAGTAGCACAAGATATAAGTGAATGTGTTCTGTTTATCAGACATTTCAACAGTAGTCTGTGATGCAAAACCTTCACCTTAACTACACAAAGTCCTTTTCTGTTCTGCCTAGATCAAAAAATGGAACTTTGCAGGGAGTTTTCTTAGCTACACATTGCAGATTTACACAAATTCTCTCTCTCTCAGCATAGAAAGAAAATGGCACAGGTTGGTTAAGCAATCTTACATTTCCACAAATAGTCCACATGAACAAACACAGATGGTCTTTTAATAGATGAGCACTTGAAGGAGCCAACAAACCACATAAAATGCAATCAGCTATATGAACAACAATATAAATGGGATAGACATGGCCTCACTTGCCAAAATCTCAGCGGTGGCAATCCTGTTTTCAGTGAAGTCAATAGCAAAACTCCCATTGATTTTAATAAAGCATAATTGCAGCCCAAGGACTATGAAGTGGGGCAGGAGGAGAGAAATTCAGTGCAGCAGACACGTTGGCAGGCGGAGCAATCCAATGAAAATCAATTCCATCTTTGTAGGAAGAAGCATTGTTTTCTGGAAAGTGAAAAATATTGATACATATTTTTAGAATTAAATCTAGTATTGTTTTGCTTTTAAAGCAAACTTTTTAAAAACACACTGTGATAAAATGTAAAATGCATTATAACAGGAGCTGGATAACTAGACTCTTGACTGTGCTTTAGGACAGAGTAATTAGATATTTTAAAAACAACTGACCAACCGACCAACCAACCAACCAAAACTTTTGAATATTTTTGTTTTCATAAGTCTTGGGGGAATGCAGCTGGGGACTACTTCTAAAACCAAGGAAGAGTTTCATCCATCATTGCCCTTCTGTTCAAATTAGCAACACGGATACAGACTGGGACTGGTTTCTGGTCCCTTCAGAGACATGCAAGTCATTCTGTGTAGTCTACTGAACAGTCACCAGAAGGTAAACAACACTCAGTTGCTACCAATTTGCCATGATTCTGGCCATGTGCCTACTGGTGAAAAGCATTCTATTTTACCAGTAATCAAACAAGCTACCTGTTTCCAAGGTTCTATAATGCTATTAGCTACCAAGTCAGGATCTTTCTTTCTTTCTTTTTTCAAGATCAAATGTGCTTTGGCCAATCAAACTTTCTTTGCTTTGGTCAATTATGTACAGAATATCAGAGGATTAAACACTGACAAGATCACCAGTATCTAGTTGTGTAAAAATGCTGAAGTAAGTGAAAATACTGTAACAAATGAATGGCATTGTTTTGCAAGGCACATGGTGCTTGTACTCTGCACTCTACTCTAAACTTGCACTAAAACTTACAGTGAAATTGACATAATAGTGTCCACTGGCTTTATGTTTAGCATGGTTTCAGGAAAAGTTACGGACAATGAAGGACCTGTCTCATTGTAAGGACATTGTGACTGGGAAATAATTCAAACTGTCTGGGGTGTCTGATCTGAGCTGAATGAACAGCTCATGCAATCAGCCATTTTGTGAAAGGCTGGGATCTGTGTTACAGTTAATACATTTGCTTTGAATGAATACATTCAGTCATTCACCTGAAATGCACCTTGGACCTGCTGATACAGAAGTTACCATTGCATACATAGGAATATCGGATTCTCAGTACTTAGCACTGATAAGCATTTTAAGTATAAAAATTTCCTGTTTTACTTCAGTTACCTTCAGACAAGAGTTAGGCCATGTTCAACTATTAGAAAAGGAAACAGCATTCTTCTATTTGTACATTAGACATTAATGGATTTAGGCAGCGTGGAATCAAGAATCAGGCCATAAGAAGCTTCTACTTGGTAAATCTCTATATGATGTATACCTGGATACATGCTAATGATGTGGTACAGGAGAATTGCCCAGTCATCTGAGATAGGAAAAATAAACCTTGATGTAGTATGTGTACCTTCTGGTAAGAATTTACTGTTGTTTCTTCACATTCATATTCTTAGGAACATGGGAACCTAAAGTGGACATGAAGTGGATATGTGGGGGCATGATCACAAGAACACATAGCTAAACTGTGAGATCTGCCATGAGTTGTGGTGAGGCTGCCAGAGTTACTTTAAGAGATGTTTGGATCAATAAATGGAGGATTAAGCTATCAACAATATGATATCTCTCAGAAATAAGAGTGGGAGAGGCCTGCTTGCGGGCTATCCAGAGGCATCTGACTGGCCACTATGTGTACATCAGGATACTGGAATAGATAGGTCTTTGCCTTCATCCAGCAGGATTCTTCTTATGATTTGAAGTCCTGCCCAAACTTCACACATTTAAGGGGTATTTGCCTGCAATATGATTATGCAGAACTGGGGACAGGTTGCCTCTTAGCATGCTTGCCCCATCCCGAAGCATCTCTGTGTGCCAAGCTGCCTCAGAGGCCTTTCTGCATGGTGTGCAAAACTCTGCAGAGGGCCTTGCGATTGCCCATTTGGCACTGGCATGGTTCCAATGATCAAAATCCTGTCTTATTAGGAACTGTCCAACAAGATCTCTGAGATGCAAGGATGTTCAGGGCAGGGCATGTTCAGGGCATGTTCATGTTCAGGGCATGTTCAGGGCAGGGCATGTACACGACCTCTCCATTTTAGAGCAATGCATGATGTAGGCAAACATTTTGGAACTTTCTTTATACCATGCATACTCATGCACAAGCAAACATAAACATTGCACACACAGAAGCACTGGAAAAATCACAGCCCCTCACCATACAAGCAGCCTGTGTGTGTGACAGGATCACACAGTCTATTATGTGTGCATACACTGGAAGACAGAATAGTAATCCTTGTAACTTCTCTGCCTCCTTAGCGTTCTCCAGTGGATGGTGTGCATGGTGCCTGTGTGCTTTTTGGAAGTCAAGTATACAGGGAGTTCTGGGATGAATGGGGCTATTCTTGAGCTGATGGTTTTGGATGTGTGTGTGGCTAATATTAACTAGGATACAGAGAAACCATCACTGAAGGTAAGGAATATATGATTTGCCAAAACTCTTTCAGGGGAGATGCTATTCCTTTGTGTTCAGTCACTGACTATTCCCTGACATCATTTCCAGTATAATAAGCAACAGTCCAGTAATGGCAAGAAAGCATATGACATATGGGAAGCCTTTCATAACTAAAATTTAGCCTTTAACCTACTCACAATCTCTTTTCTTACTTTTCAAAACCTAAGCCAAAATTTTCTACCAATCCATGCACTGAAGATTTGTGAAACACAATTTTTAAAGGTTGCTGTTACTGCCATTTTGTAATGTTCATTCAAAAAATGCAATATCAATATATTTTGATCTACACTTTCAGAACTGCAATTTTTGGAGATGGCAAAAAGTGACAATTTCCTACTAACTTTTAGATTATTTTTGTCCTACAGTAATATGAATTTAAAAGAAGGAGAAAATTAGTTAAGATTAGACTGCTGCATTTTGAAAAGGTTAAAGGCTGATTCTGACTTTTATTAGCATTCTCTTTCAGTCTGGGTAGCTTTTAATCTTTGTGACCTGCTGAACTAGGGATGAAAAAAAGAAACCCTTGCCCTGTTCATAAGACCTGAAACCTCCCATCCTCACCAAAGTGAAAATATGAAAAGCAGTGATATCATTTACTACTGACACAAAGTATGACACAACCGTATAACTCTAACTGTGCATTTCTAGTAATTTCTTAGAACATTTCTGGCAAAAGCTAGTAAGAAATATAGTGTTATTAATTTAAACACTGAGTAATGTGCTAACTCTGTTGCATATAAGAGGGAATGGATGCTGCTCGTGCATATGGCAAAAATGCATGGATTGAATTCCCCCTTTTATAGGAAATGTATTCTCAGTTATTTCAGATGACTGAAGTCATCCTTCTTTGGGGAAAAGTAATCAGTGGGGTGTCCTCCTTTTTGCCTTGTCCTGTTCCTCTGCTTGTAATAAGAATCATTTTAATAACAATACAATCTGATACATGCTACTGAGAAGTAAATCCTATTGAGTTCAGTGGGACTCAGATAAGTGCATATAGAATTTCAAACTCAGTGAAGCTCTTCCATGTATATAAGGGCATTGAAAAGGCTGACAGCCCAATCATATCTACTTGAGAGTAAGGTTCAGAGGGCTAAGCAAACCCTAAAATCATTGCTTGGCAGGTGGTTTATAATCCAATTTTTAACCACCACTGCCAACATTATCCCAGCTCTGGACAACTTGCTAAGCCACAGAAGCTTTGAAGCCACCATGGGACATGTGAACATAGTCAACATATACTCTGTGGTGTGTTTGTGTGAGTGTGTGTATGCCAAAGAAGCTTTGGAAAAACAGAATACACCATACTGTGTTCATAACTTAACAATACAAATCTAGCAACTTGCCACATAATTTACATCATAGCAGAAGCAGAAGCAGCAATGGCTTTACAGTCTCTGTCTTCTTAGCTGCTGTAAACTGGCAACTTTATATAAACCATATCTGATGCATTTCTCTCTCAGTTGTTTTTAAACATAGGAGCAAAACAAAATACAATAATCCAAAATAGCATCTGACAGAGTAACCTTTAAGGAAATACATTTTAATTGACAGATGCGATCACCAGCATTACTGCAGGGGGCCACATATTTTTGGTTCACTCTATATTTACTGCCAAGAAGGAGGAGAGACATGCTGGCAACATTCCAAAGAATAACCTGTCCAGTCTTGGGTCTTGTGTCTCTTAACTTGCCAGAGTGGATGGGCAGGGGCCTTCCCTACTTTGTTTCAAGCGGGAAAATCTGTCGGACTGTCCTTGAAGTCCCACTGAGTTCTTGCTAAATTCTATTAGCAGGTAGAGCTGCTTGATGAATTTGGTCATTGCATGAACCAACCTGATCCTCCTTGCCCTTATGCATTAATGTGCAGATTGGAACTTAACCCCCTGCAGACTTCTGCTTTTCCTAAATGTTTAAATACAGTTCTCCTCTAAATCCATATCAACATACAGTCTAAAAGGGGTCCTGCTCTTAAAAATAGCTTAACAATGTACTCTGAAAATGCATTCAGAAACAAACATTTTGAGAGAGAGAGAAACCTTTAAAATGCATGCATCTGTGCAGAACCGCTGCAGACTAAAATGCAGATAAATATGTGGAAGCAGGTTAGAACAGCTGAAAGTGACATGGACTGGCAGAATAGGTTGTTCTGCCTGTCCATAATAGCAAGGCCTTATAGTTTTATGGCAGGTATATTTGTTATAGAGTTGTGCCCAGGGAAACATCTGAAGGTTATATATGTGGCCCTGAGGTTGAAAAAAAAAAACTTGACAGCTTTGTTTTCTTTATTTGAAAGCAGCTCGCGTTTTATATTTCTTTAATGACATTTCAAGAACATTGGTCTGAAATTCCCAATATCCTTGTGTTTCTTCGTTCCTTGCAGGCATATTTTCCCTCAGTAACCCTGAATTGTCAGCCTCAGCTTGATCTCTGCAAGTGTCCTGTTTTAAGAACAGGATACATTTTTGTGTTAAATGCTTTGCTTCACTGCTGGTACTTTCAAACAAAGCTTGCGATTCTAGACTGAGCAGAGATGGGCAACCTAAATGATGAAGGGGCTCGAACAGCTTCCTTTTAGACGATGAGGAAAAACTGAAATGAGGAAAAATGTGAGCAAGAGATGGACATGTTGAGGCAGTGGATAAGAAAATGTTTTCTCTGTCTCTCATAATACTAGAACCAAGGGTTATCCAAATTAAGCTGATTGGTGGGAGATTCAGGTCAGACACAAGAAAGTACAAATTAATATAGTACATAATAAAAAGATAATATGCACTACCTCAAAGATACAGTGATGATATGAATGACATTAAAATGGAATTGGACAAATTAATGAGATGCCTATCGATGGCTTTTGGCCATGATGACTAAATATCACCTGTAGGCAATATGCTTCTCAGTACCAGTTGCTGGGTAACATGAGCAGGAAAATGCTACTGCATTTGTGTCCTAGCTGTGGCCTTCACACACCTGGCTGATGCTGACCATTGAAAACAGAGAGCTGGACTAGGCAGCACTCTGCCTTGTTTGGTCTTGAAGGTCTCTTCTTACAGACTTAATTGTTTGGTGTCCACAACAGGACGACTATTACAGAAGGCTTCCTAATGAGTTATTGACACATTCCTAGTTGAATTATTACTATATTTTAGACATCAAGTCTTTTACTAGCTGGATAAATAATGGCTGAATTATTTCTGGGACCTGTTAATAAATATTACTAGGCCATTCCTACTGTTACCACTATATTCTGCCGTTTAAATCATGTAATCAGTTTTCTGTATATTTTGCAATATAGACAAATATTCAGTAAATACTCAGCCACAGGGTAAGATAAGTATTAATTAATCATGCATTCAACTAACACTAATATCTGTCATATAATTATTCCATATATGAACATATATAGCTTAAACGGCCTTGGTCATCTGGGTGGGCAAACTTCACCAGGAAAAAAAAGGGGAATGTGTGATTCTGTTAATTCTCCTGGAACTTCCAGTGACTTTCATGCTTATCAACTAGGGTTTCTTTCTAGAATTCCTCTCTAGGATATGATTTGATGTCACTGTGATTCAGTGCTTTATTGTGATCCTCAAACCATCTGTGGCCTTTAACTTTTATCTTCCTGTTAACTCCTGATTTTTTGGAAGTTTAAAAAGACTTCCCCAAGCTGATGGACTTCAAATACTTGGACTGCAATTTCCATAACCCAAGTCAGAAGAACCAGTGGACAGGCATGATGGGAGCTGTAGTCTTCAACAGCTAGAGTACACTAGGATGGGAAAAGGGGTTCTACTCATTTTATTATGACTTTTGATTATGATATTTCATTGCAGTAGCTACACTTCAACCAATCTCAGTGAAAGATTGTATAAAAGTCAGGTTTATTTCTATTCTACTTCTCTCTCTCTCTCTCTCTCTCTCTCTCTCTCTCTCTCTCTCTGTGTGTGTGTGTGTGTGTGTGTGTGTGTAAAATAGTGCCATATATGCAGCATTGCCTTAAGAAAAGAACATATGAAGGGCTTATTTTTAGCAGTGCAAGAGCTACAGCCTGGAATGAGCTTCTAAATCTTACCTTCTATGCCTGAATTTTCCACACCATTTTTAACTGTGCCCAAGAGAACCAGTGCCACCTGGAAGCTCAGTGTATCATGTGCTCTTCAGGTTTCAGATTTCAGAGTCATGTAGTAGATCTGCCTTCATTCAGAACCATCCATACAACCTAGTCAGGGCCATCATTCCTCCTTTTGAATGACATATGTATCAATTTCTCCAAGGAGCTCTGGGTGGTGGAAAACTTTATTATCCTCACAACAGGGCTGTGCTGGGTAACACATGGGCTGTACTGTACGGTTTTTCTTTTCTTTTGTTTAATACAAATTTCAATACTCCACTGCACTCCATTGCATTGTATTTTAGTTTTCATTTTTAAAAAGGTCCTGCTGTTTCAATATTGTTTTGAACAACTGTGTTCTGAAACTTTGAATTTTCAAATTGTTCATATACATATACATTTTTAAAGAAAAACTAATGACATGAATATGGACAATAAAAAACAAAATAATGAAGGACTGTGCACGACAAAGAAACTGGTGTTACCTAGGTACATAAAGCAAGTGCTGTTCTGGTCTAGTAAGAATGAAGAATGCAATCCTATATATGCCTTCTCAGATGTAAGCTTGCTGAGTTTAACAAAATTTATGAACAGATTAGGGAAGTAAGGATTGAAGTCCACAGCACTATTCAGTGCTCTGAGTGTTTTTCAGAAAAAGGCAACTTGTAATTTTTGATAGATAGACAGATAGCTGCCCCATACATATTTTCTTTATTCCTGCTTTGCTTGTTTCCTTTTTCTTTTTTAAATTCTGGGCAATGGTGCCTCTTACTGCCACCAAAAGATTTTTTATCAAATGCACATCCATAAAATCTCAAATAGTAGTTTTTAACATACCACCACAGAGCCAAAGCTCTCTGTATGCCTTTAGAAGAAAAAAGAAGGAAAGAACAGCAAAAATGATGCACTCAAGAAGTTTTTTTTGTCCTATATTTCCTTACATTATATTAATTAATTAATTAAAAGCTTTTCTAACTAATCCACTACAAGTGTCTCGAGATGGTTCCAAAATGATTATGCAGCTAATACAGATTCTTAAGCGAGACGTGTAATGTTTTTCTAAAACATTTTTGGACTATGTTTATATATATATATATATATATATATTTCATGTCACTCCTTCATTTTGGCTGAGGGGAAGGAATTCATGCTCTTCTCCTCTTGACAGAGAACTTACACTTTGTTGTCATCTAATTATTAAGCCCTGCATCTTCATTGTTCCTGATCCAGCTCATTAGACAAGGAGTTTTATATTCTTTTGTGCCTAAGTATAAGTCTCCAAAGTTCTACTTCTGTTTGAACAGATCTGGCACAACAGGGAATGATCAAAACTCAAAGTCATTCTATAAGAAATAGCACAACAAAGTAGAAATGTGCCAAATTGCCCAGAAACAATTTGGATAGCTGGCAAGCAGGGCTGCCTGCTGGTTTGTGAACAGCGTAGGTAATTTGCCACTCAAGTCTCTCCTATTTGCTTCAATAAATTGTAGGGTACTTAGTATCCTACTATCTGTTATCCATCTGTCTGTATTTCTCTGCACTGTCAGTGTCTGACAGTAGCTCTGTCATCTTTCTGTGTCTGGGATTCACACCAATGAGGCCAAGAGCCATTCCAAATGGGGCATGCTATTTTGGGACTGGAAGTACACATTCTCAGCAATGTGTCTTTGTGGTATAATAAACAGAAGAAAAGGAAGCGGTAATACTAATGAAAATGACATTGTGAATGCACTGTGCCTAGGCGTGCAGTGGCGTTGGGTGAGGATAAATTGTGATAATCTTTCACAGTATGCCCACCACAACCACTCACAAGACATGCAACTTTTCAACAAGAGACCTTTAAGTATGTTATAGCATCCCATTCCAAAGTCCCAGCAGTACTTGAACTGCGGTGTTCGTTAGGCCTGAATTGCAACCAGTTGAAGTAAGATTAAAGTCTAGAATGAAGAGCATGGTAAAATGTGACTAAAAATTTTAGCTATATTATGACAAATTTGAAAATGTTCCTCATCAAACTAGATGGTGACAGACCATCAGAAAACTGACCCATTTAACTCATTGCTGTCTGTATTCAGGTATGTACATTTGGAATTACTGTTAGAATTTTGAGTGGTGTGCAGTAGATCAGCAAAAATTTGGACTCCCAAATGTTTAACCAGACCAGCAACAAAATGATTCCCTCCTTCCCTTTACCACTCAAATTTATGCTGCTCAAATTAAAAGAGCTTTGGGTAACCAGGAGTGGATACTTTATGTCACAAGCTAGGTTTCCCTATTTGCACTTCTGAAACAACAGACCGTTCTTTGGCAAAATCCCATTATTCTCCAATGCACTTCCAGTAAGCAGAACCAACAAAGAATGATTTTTTGAGCATGCACAGGGTAATTCATTGAACCCAGTCTAGCAACTACTGAGCATTCTTCTTTTGAATACCCCTGGAACTCTTCCCTCTGAATGGCTTTTTTGGAGATGGGCAAGCCTCTCTGTCTATTGCCTCTCTAGTTAGTTGGCCTGTCTCTCCTGATATCATGTTGTGGGGTCAAGATTGGCTGACTACATGGCTTTTCCCATGCTCCCTGCAGCTGTAAATCCTGAATGTTCTTAATGTCTGCCTGAAAGTTGGATAAATGGCAGGCCCTGAGATAAGCCTCTCTTTTACTTCCATTTCAACATCTGAACATTGTGGCTCCTAGGACCCCTTCTCATTTGACAAGTCCAAATCTGCTTGACCCTGGAATGTATGCCAGGAATAACTACCTCTTCTAGTCCCAACAATTTATATGGAAAGTCTGTAACTGTTCTGGTACTCAAAACGTATTTTTGGGATCAGAATTCTTTTATTCTAGGTGTATTCATTGTGCCTTGCTTGCATAGTTAGTGTGGAGCATTCTGGGAAGAAACTACCACCATCTTGGTCTTACATATGAAGCCAGAATAGATGCTGTCAGGAAACCTGAGAAATAGTGTTGTCAGTACTTCTTGATTCAATACAGAGAGCAGGCTCTCCAGTGCCTATGATTTTTCAGGGAATCCTCAGGGTGAATTTTGTCAGGAAGGATGGCATTGTCATTTGGGTCCAGCTCATAAGCCTACACTTAGTGCATTTGGCTTCTGAAACTCCATTTTGGCACCACTGTCTTAGTCAAAATCTCTTCTTTGTTAAAAGGTTAACATTTTTGTCCACATGTTATTGAACTAAGCTTCAGTAATCATTTGTGGTCAGAAGGTTAAGTATAATGTTTGGTACCAATTCAGACTTCCAGACAGACATCTGGGGCGGTCCTATATACAGTATACATTAGTAATCAAGCCTTGAGGGGGAAAAAAGCCAGTGACTAATGGCCTCTATCTTGCACTCATCTTTAGGAAAATCATCTACAGATGAGCATTAAGATAACATTATTTCAGAGTTGAAGGGCTAATCGTTCAAGGACACTTTTGACAACCATGAACCTTTGCTAAATAAACATTGACATGCCAATTGAAACAGTAATAAAATCTCCTACCTTTCTAGAGTATGTGGCCATAAAAATGAAGTGTGCATTTTTCAGTAACACTTTAAAAGCTGGAATTGAAGCAAAAACAGTAAGATTTAACAAGCATTTTAAAATATATTACTCAGCAATTATTGGCAATATGGAGTTCCTGCCTGCAATTATCTAGTGCTTTAAAATATCTGAAATCAATATAGAGATAACTTTACACCCTACAACACCCAGCATCCATTTAAGTGAAATCCTACAAATTTCCTTCAGATGACACTGTACAATTAATTGTCTGGCAAATGCAACTATTTAGAATAGTTCCAGTGATCTCAGATGCCTAAGTATAATGAAATCTATGGGTGAGAATCTTACAGTATTGAAGGGGTATATTTACATTATGACATATGCTCAATGCTGGGATTAAGCAACCTATTTCAAGTGCTACCTCTGTCAGTGGAGAGATATGTTGATTGAAGAGAGGAAAACACCATGGATTGGATCCACCAAAATCAATGGAACCAAAATTAGTCACAACTAATTAGAGGCTGTGATCCAAAGGCTTCTGGACAGCCAAAACCATTTTTTTCCAGATTCTCAGATCTGATTCTCACATTGGAACTCTGACCTCCTCCACTCTCCCTTCACAGCTGTTATAGAAAGAACTGCTCAAGCTGCTCTCTGAGGCTCAGATAGCAACCTTGGAGAGGGCCAAAAGGAGCAAACGGGGATGAGAATGGGAAGACCAGGATAAAAGGTATTCTGAAGCTGCTTCAACTTCCTTCCCTTCCTCTTGGAGATGCTCCAAAAAGCGTGTAGCAGAAAGGAGAGGAGAAAGGTGCAGAGGCAAAGATTACCTCTACCACTCCTCCTGCTCTGCACTGGATGCACATTCTCCCCTGAGCTTTGGATTGTGTCCCAAGTGATTTCATTGGTCTACTCTAAGTCAGGATACAGCCTTATTCTTATATTTGAATGACTGACACTCACAGTTGTTACCCCTAAATAAAGAGCATGATAATAGATGGATATTGGGGACAGTGGTTTGAGCTGTAATTGAATTACATAACCAAATATGTTGTTGTTTACATTGTGTTTTCACATGGATTTGTTTTATGTTATGTTTAATTTTAACATTGACTTTATTGTTAGCTGCCTTGAGCTTTAGTGTAAATTTTGGATATAATTCTAATAAACAATACAAAAATATGTTTCTATTCAGCCTAACACAAATACTATTGCAAATACAGGGAAAATTACTGCCGACATGATGCTGAATAGAATGCAACTCTAGAGAGAAATAAGTTGCTGCACAGCATGTGTATGAAATAAATTATTTTAAGAAACTTTATAGATATTAAGCTAATAAATAAAAATATCCCAGATGAAATACAGTTTGTTGTTTGTATATCAGTATTTACATATGGTTGAATTCCAAATTTACACATGCTGAGGCTTGTTAATTAGTGACTTCTGTTGACTTCATTAGGCCTACCGAGTACAGGTAAATCTGGTTCCATTTTGCTGCTGTAAGTTGAAATAATTGTCCCCATCCAATGCACTAATTTGGTAGAAATGTATGTGCAATAGAAAATGTGTTGTTTATACAGAAACATTTAAGATATAATCGTGTTAGGCAAATACCTGTACTTGCCTAGAATGGTGATTGCTGAACACCTCCTGCTCGTACTGCAGAAAGGAATGATATCTAAAATAAGAATAATTGAAAAAGTTTGAGATGTTTCCAGATGAAATATTGCATAGTCTACTTTCAAACAAAATATATTTCCTTTTCCAACAGTTCTTTAATTTCTACAGTTATCTATTGTAACCTATTTTTAATAAAAAAAATCAAAATTAAATGGAAAATTATTGGCCCTTCTTTTTTAAATTGCATCCATTCCAAAGCAGTGTGTTAACCTACGTCTCCTCTGAGCTTGCATTAAATAATGATCTGGCTGGAAGTAACTGCTTTTAAAGTAATTTTTCTGCTGTTGCAATCTCTAACTGAGCAGTTAGCTATCCATTTAGTATGGCCAAGAGAGTAAGAAATAATCATTTCCCTTTATTTGACTGAAATCCCAGAGGAAGATCCCATTGCTGATGGCCCATCAGTATGGGATGGATGACACTAAATAGCGGAAAATGTGAATGGATCAGTAAAATTTCAATTTTTATGGTCACTCTGAAGATACAGTGATCCTATATGGGTTTTTACACCTTCCATCTGTTAATTTTATGTTGTTAAAATTTGGATTCTGGATTAAGCAGATGGCTTTCAACTGCAGCAGGTGTTTGCAGTTTAAGTTAGTGATTTTAAATGTTAAATCAGTAGAGGCTAAAGTTTCCAGTGACTGAGTCCAGGAAGATCTAGAAAAAGAAACTTTTTTAAAATTGAAAACATTTTCAAACTCAGTAGATACTTACACAGGACTAAAGTAGACTGTACTTTAAGCATGTGATTAAGCATTACAGATTGCATCTCACACACACACACACACACACACACACACACACACTAGAGTAGGTATCTGGGTTTCCATTTGGATAGGGGCCACAGGGTTCCTATCATACCGCATTCAGTGTGTACCTCAGTCTGCAGGTGAACATCCTACCACTGTTTGGCAAGGAAAGAGCTATAATTTCATTGCAAAGAGAAGCTCTGGGAGATTGTACTTTATGAAAGGGCCCTTGCCCACCTTTTTTCAACATGATCGCCTGCTTTTGGGTGCTGCAAGTGGTCCCCCAGTTCTGAAAGTTTTTCTCCACTGCTAGCAGTAGAGGAACCTTCCAAGTTGGAAGGGATTCCCACTGACAGGTGGGAGCTTGACCCTTGAGAGTGTAAGCTTGCAGTGTAAGCTTGACTGTGAGAATTCCCCTTGTTTTGCTGCTTCAAAAGGTGTTATTGACTCAGGGTAAATGGCAAAACCAAGGGGATCATCAGGGTGTCTTGTCCTCACTCTAAAACTGGGAAACATCCTGGGAAGGAGGCAGAAAATGCAGGGTGTCTCCCAAGCACCTTTCTCAGCAAAATCTTCAGGGTTTTGGTGAGGACCTCATGAACCTTAGATGTTCACGGTTGGAAAATGAGAGCAGCTCAGGGACATATAAGTAGTTCCCAATGTCCCAAATATTTTGCTGCAAAGTGGTGCTTTTGAGGGATCCCCCACTTTTTACCAAGCACCAGAAAGGAAGTATGCATAGCAAAGTGCTAAAGTATTTAAAATTGACATGGAAACTAGGCATCTCAACCCAGTTGTCTGGGCCAATTTAGAACATTGTAGGATTTGGAAAACCACTTTTGTGAGATACTGATATGCCCCAGTTTTCCAAGCAGGGAAAATGCAGGTGCACATGAGGTCTCCAAGGATCCTACTGAAAAGCATGTTTAGATGTCCATGTCCCCGTCTGTGGCTCTTCTCTGTGCTTAACACTCAGTGGTCAGTAAAAGCTGTCCTTGCGGGGGTGGGGGGGCAAATATCCACCTATAGACTAGCACAGGCAATGTATAAATAGCAAGCGACTGATAAATTTTTCCAGCAGGTGCCCACACGTGCCCATATCTACCTCAGGATCCCTCTTGCACTAACCTAACCATACACATTTGCACAAATGAGGGGTGGCTGAGTTAGAGAGAGAGAGAGAATCACATCTTTGTGCTAAATGACAGACTTAAAAAATAAAAGTGAGGGGACAAGCTCAGGTTGCTTCTCTAAGGTACTGCTCGGGATCATTAAGGAATTGGTGGCTCACAGCTTCTCAATTTTGGGGCTGCAAAAATCACCCAGATAGGCAGCTTTTGCAATATTAAAAATAAACCCACAGTTTTGAACGTCAAGCCTGAGGTATCTCTTAATAACTCTAGGAATGGATGGGATGCATTTCCGTGGAAGTTGTCAGTGGTGGTCACCTGCTATCCAGCTGGCCAGAGCAGCAACCCCTTTTTGCCACTCCTGCCAAACAGATCTGTAGTGGTAGGATTGCCATTATTGTTATGATTATTACTATAATTATCCCTGACTTGTTATGTCAGGTGAAGCCCAGAGATGACTTTATAAATCCCACTACAAGCCATGGCTTCTGGGGGGCTTACAAGCTGCTCCATGGGATATGTGCCAGGCTTAGACAATATGCTAAGCTACCTGGTGATTTACTGCATCAGTTGAACCAAGTCACAATGGCACTGTTAAAATTATTAGAATTTAATAAACAGAATTGTCAAGCCAACAGGGAATTGATTAGCTGGTCCTGCAAAAATCAGATGAAATAATAATTGCAGAGTTGAGGTGTGATGATCTGATTTATAAATTGCTGAATGCTGAAACATAATGTAGATGATTATAATAATTATATATCATTTACAGGGAGTCATCAGTATGCCCGGT
This sequence comes from Varanus komodoensis, assembly GCF_004798865.1. Lineage (NCBI taxonomy): Eukaryota > Metazoa > Chordata > Lepidosauria > Squamata > Varanidae > Varanus > Varanus komodoensis. Next base: position 21,809,496 of record NW_025335941.1, read on the forward strand.
CTTTTCATATTAGATAGGTCTATGGGATGAAGGAAGCTAAACTCTAAAGTTTGTCAAATGAGTCAAATTATTCGGAAGAGTAAAACTAACTGGGTGGGATTACACACATAATGGAAACAAGCAGGGAAACAACTCCATGCATCTCTTGCCAAACACAATCTTTCCTGTTCCTGTGTTTGCCCTGATTCCCAAAAAAAGGCTTTCCTGCAATACTGAAGCATCTTGTTGCTCAACCATTCATTGGGATGTGCTTGTTTCTCAATCCTTCCAGAATGGCACAACAAAAGTCTCATGAGGCCCACAGCTGTACAAAGCTTTGCTACTGAAGGGTTCTCCTATGACCACCAATGAAATTGACTAAACTGATGTCTCTTCTATGATCAGCAAATGTATACAGAATGCCAGGGATCAGGAAAGTGGGGGATATCTAAATACACCAAATCTTTCAGTGATCTTTTCAAGTGATGTAAGAAGTGGGAGGGAGAGAGAGGCATGAAAAGTTTGGGAAGTGGCAGCAGTGGGGTTGAGGAAAGGGAAAAAGGATCTTTGCCCTCCCTTGACCTTCATCCTTTCTGCACAGTTTTGTAGGCCCCTAAGTACTGAGATATGATGCAAAAAGGAACTTTGGAAATATATGATTGGTGAAACATTTTGCATTTACGAGGTAGATACAAATACATAAAACAGAGTTGGATACTGAGTTTTCATTCTTTCAGGAAGCTTATCCCCAAATGGAGTTTTGCTCAGAATGTTATTGCTGTCAGGCAGAAAGGATCTAGAGGCGTTTTCACTAGTTCCTACTTTCCTCTCCAGCTCTCAGCTCCATCTCCTCCAGTGTTTCAAAAGATTCACGAATGCTTCAGAGCAAGTTTTCAGGAAATATGGGGACAGCAGGGGTGGGGTATTCTTTCAGGTAATGGAAAAGCGATGTTGTATCCAAAATTTCATTTTGATGGAACGGTCTGTAGGGAGGAGGTTGCTCAATCCAACCTATAGAAGCCAGTGTTATTATATAATGACATTGTTTCCAAAGAAGCAGCTCTTAGTTAGAAGAACATCATATGCACATCTGACAAATTCTATGCTATTTTGAACTGGTGCCATTTAAAAGGGGAAAAATCTCTATGCGACACTGAAACTTCCAGCAACTTTACATATGGCTCATTTCTCTGACATTTTACCTTTCTTTTCCTCTATTATTTTAAGTGTTACATTGCATTCATTTCCCATCTTCCTCTTGTAAAGAACCTGAGGTGACTTCCAAAGTTTTCTTTGCCTCCATTTTATTCTCAATACAACATCTCTGTGAGGCAGCTTAAGCTGCACATCTGTGACTGGCCCAAATCACTCGGGAAGCTTCATGGCTGAGTGGGTTTAGCGCTCCCAAGTTCCAGTCCAGCACTCTAAGCACTGTGCACCACTGGCTCTCAAAGTTGCACTTGATCATTCTTCCATGAACAGTCACTGATGTCACACCATTTCATTCTGCATGTTGTATTTTTGCATAGCTGCCTCAAACATTTCATCATCCCAGAATATTTTAACCTGCCAATAAGCTTTCAATCCCTGGCAAGACTGTCTTGAAGGCAGAAAACCCTCCTGTTTTCTTGCTGGTAGGCTACATAGCTGGTCCATCTGTGCTGGGGTTGCTGCTGCCTTGTGTCACATCTGCTCTACCTCTGCACTGCCATATTTCTTCATTTTGTAATGGTCACCAAGAGATTTTGCACATATGCCATTCCATAACTCTTCATGGAATGGCCAATTTTTCTCTATCAGTTAATGTTGTTCACCCTGCATATCTTACTGTAAATCATAGAAGGCATGTTGGGTGAGTTCCTAAGTTGTGGTTTAGTTTTCATCTTAATTTATCATCAAGTAATGATGACAGCATTCTGTCAAAGCTGCCCTAGGCTTCCTTTCCCTTTCCCCTTCAATTTTTCCTTCTCTCTTTTTCCTTTCCTTCCTTCCTTCCTTCATTTCTCTGTCTTTCTACTTCATGCACCTTCAAAAATACTGTTTTAGTCATTTGGCCAAAAGGAGGAGGTATAACTCTCAGCTTCTTTAATTCCTGTACTGCTGTTTTTGACAGAGTGTTCTGGGCAGTGCATATTCATTTGATTCTCAAAATATCTCTTTCTGTCCCTGTTTTGCATGATTTTTGCTGTTTGCAGCCAGTTGCATTTTCTTCTCTAATTAAAATGTATCATTAGCAAATATTATGCTGCCATCAGCACAAAGCAAATGTGTTCACTGTTCATCATCAATGTATATTCCATACTCCCAGAGGACTGTATTGAATAGCAATTCCAGAACAGTAGCAAATATTTTTAGAAAAAAAGTGTCACACCCTGTCCTTTGGAAGCATAGAGTCCACATGAATCACTGATACTACTGAAAGCAATGTTTAGGGAAATGAATACAGCGGAAGAATCAGTATGACCTGTAATGTGTTTGGGACTGCTTTTGAACATGATCTATTAGAGGCTTCAATCAGTATAAATTTTGGTTCCTAGAATTCTGACCAGTTTAATTAGGTGAAGCCATATTATACCAGTTCTCAGAAAGAATTATATTGCTTGCCAGTTCACTTGAGACCCGGATTCAAGGTGTTCTTTCCCTTTTAAAGCCCTCAGCTGATTGGGATCCAAACACCTGAATGAGTACATACTTTCGTACAATTTTTTTCTGTATGTTAAAATCCCCAGATGAGGTCTTTCTCTGGGGAAAAGCTCAAGAAAGTACATCATGTACAAAAATAAAGCTCTTTTATTCATTGGTGTCAGAATGTTTGACAGACACTAGTATCTGGGTCAGATATTTTTATTTGTTTGGGATTTCAAATGATTGTGTTGCAGTTTTTTATTGTACAGGTTTATTGCTTGCTGCTCCTGTATTTTACAGCCTGTATGATAGTTATTTTATTTTTAAAATATTGTAGAATTTATACATTTGAATTGTTATGTTCTATTTGAAAATGTTTGCATAAATATATAAAAACCAAAAATACTTGTGCAATCCTGTGCATGTTTACTCAGAGATAAATTCTGCTTTTCAGTTACTTTTTTTTCTAATAACAATTGCAGCAAAAAAGAACAATGCAACTCAGCCTACCTGCTATGGCCTACTGTTTGCACAATATCAAATGGATCAGAACAGTTAGTCTGCATGATCTTTGCAGAGGTTTCTTAAGATTAAGCTGCATGCTACTCTTTCTTTATCTAAAGTAATAACATGCCTCCCCACCACCTCCGGCTGCCTTGGTATGGATTGGGATCCTAACCTGAGATCAGAAGGTTTTAACAGTTTTCCCTTCATCCTAATCCTTATCCACAATTTGCACTGATAAAAGATGATACATCATAGATCTTTTGCTCCCCCTCCAGGCTCCCCATAAAGTTTGGACCATAGTGGAGAGGTGTAAGTCCCAATACCCACCATGCTACAGTCCTGATTCAAATCACGTTCTATGTTTATGTTAGTGTAAAAAGGAAAAACATCCCTGCTAGCTGTGTCTTCAAAACAGTTTGGGTCTACACTGGGCTCATGCTAGGATCTGTGTGATACAATGAGCTGGTCAGAATCCTTTGTCTAAGCCTTCTATCTCTACCATTAAATTTTTGTTGTTGCTAGTTGTGAAGTCATGTCCGACCCATCACGACCCCATGGACAACACTCCTCCAGGACTTCCTGTCCTCCACCATCCCCTGGAGTCCACTCAAGCTCACACCAACTGCTTCAGTGACTCCATCGAGCCACCTCATTCTCTGCTGTCCCCTTCTTCTTTTGCCATTTATTCTGTAGCTAATCAAAGGGTTTAAGGCTCCACTCTGGTGGCATTGTTGTACTTAAGTGGAAGTATGTAGGCCAATGTAGGCCACATGCTTCAACCAGCCAGGTTTTGCTAATGCATTAAAGTTCAGTGAACTTATCCAGACTTAACATCAAGAGGGAAAAATTCCATTTGTTCATTTCCACTTCTTTATTTAATTTCAAGGATGTATATTCCACTTTCCTTGCAAAAAAGTGGTTAAAAAAGCCAAACATAATAAAACAACCCCAAAACTTTATCAAGTGCTTTGTTTAAGAATGGAAAGTTACAAAGAATGTGACAATGAGAGGAAGGGGAATGAGCTCCCCAGGTAAGTGCACCTGGTGCTGATCCTTTGTATATTATAGTGCCAGGTTAAAAACTTTAAATTCTCCCATTATTTTGATGATTGAATAGGATGTTCTGCTTTTATACTGTATTTATTCATTTGATGATTGGTGTGGATTGTTATATTGTGCGATGTATTATTCTTCTTATTATCATTTATAAAAATGTTGTTGATTATATTTGTTTTAACATTTCAAATGATTGTACACCACTTTGAGAGTTTTTACTATAGAAAGATATATAAAAGTTTTTAAGAAATAAATAATCCTAAGGGAACCTTATGGCTAATGGACCAGAATAAAAATCTAATAAATAAATAAATAAATAAATAAATAATCAGCTTTTACAGCAAATTAGGAACAATTGCTTTATTTGTGTGGCTTTCTCAGTTGTGCTTTAATTCACATAATCCCAACTTGGCTACCAAAAGCATGAAGATTAAGGGTCAATCATGCCCATGGTCAACAACACCAGGCTAAGAATCCTGCCCATATCCTGAGATCTAAGAATCTGAACAATATTGATGGGAATCTGATAAGGAGCACTCAGCATTTTCCAGTACAGCCTCTGCACAATGGAGTCTACATTGGAGCAGATGTGAGTGATTTTATCTGCAAGGTTTCTTGCAAATTGGTCACAGCGGGATTCCGATTAAGTGTCTAACATAGATTATAAGCTTGCTGGGCAGCAGGCCATGTAACATCTACTCATTTTGCAGGGCCTTGTGCAGAAAAGAGCACAAAATTGCATTGTTTGAAATATTATGGAGTGGTGAATTAATTATTAATATTATCGCTTGACTCCATCTGTTTGGAAATGCAGGCAACTTATGTGTGTCAAAAAAAAAAAAATCAACTGTGAGCTTACAAAGAGAGTGGGGGTGTAGAATTTAAGCCTGAAAGAGACGGTCATGAAGATGACAGGAATCCTCCAGAATGAAATCCTGAAATACTTTCCATTTTATTTGTAAAGTGACTGAGACTATGCAGTTGTTTTGCAGGAGTAAGGTAAGCTTCCTGCACATACCCCACAAAAAGGAGAAGAAAATTACAAATGAAAAATATGCACAATTGCTACTATTCTTATTCACTCTAAGGTCACAAATGCAACTTCAGAGAAGAGTTTTTGTGGGCAGGCTGAGAGCCAGAAAAGGAAAGGACAGGCACAACCACAATAGCAAGCATCCTGGTAGAACCTGGGCCTGCTCCCTCTCTCCCACTTCAATGTATCTCACCTGATGGCTGAAGTTGGTCATCCAAGTGCTTTGTAAAAGAGAAGGCGCACAGAGGCAAACTTTGCCTCCGTGCTGCTTCTATCCTGCATAGCATTCCTGGAAAACTCCAAGTTCAGGGGGCTACGGGCAACTGGATTGGATAGCCCCTCAGATTTTAATTGTTTTTAGATTTTTGAACTCAGGTGGATGGTCTTGCTGAAATTAATTCTTATTTGCTGACTTTACTCCCTTAATAGTAATATTTTAAAATGCTTTTAATGTTTAATATTGCATTATTTTGCTATTTTCATTGATATATTTTTATTTGGCCTGGGTATTTTGTTCTTGTTTTGGATTTAGTCTTGTAAAATGTCCTGAGAGCATTTGCCATTTGGGCATAACATTAATCAAATAAATATCAATTAATCCCTGCATAAGAAAGTCTTGCATTGCCCCAGGAGGTCTTGCATATCTTGTCCCTCCTTTTTGTATTCAACCTGATGCTAGAGGTCCTTTAGTTTCTTCTACATCTGATGACTTTTCAGACAGATCATAAGGAGGGGAGGATATAACTTGCTTCCCAACTATTTCTCTCTTTCTTGCCACATCTCCAGCTTCACAGGCCCTCTGTCACTTGAATTCTGAAGCATGAATACGGAGTCTCCTGTAATGTGTTTCTATCTGTCATGTTTCTCATCTACTTCCTTCTCTGGGATAGCCTTCAATAATCTTCCCATAAATTTCCCTTATGGTTTACTTTCTCAATAAACCCATTTTCCAGGAAGTGTTGACGCTAATGATCCTGCCTTATGTGGGTGCTCTGCTCACTCTATTAAAGTTCCTAAAGTTATGCATTCCATCTTCCTTTCTGGATCAGTAAATGTATCTAAGACCAACAGCAGCCTGTCATCAGGAAGAATAAACCCAAGCCAAAGTGGGTAGAGATAATTTTTCAGATACTTGCATTCGTATTATTATTCACTGAACATGACAATGTAGAGGATTCATTGAACATGACAAAGCAGAGGATGTGTATAGAAGAACTATCTCCAACCTTGGTTCCTCTACCATTTGCCACAGTGTCTGGGATTGATGGAAGATGTAGTCCAAACCATTTGAAGGAAACCAGATTGGGGCAGGTATACAGTCACAAGTTCCAAGCAGCTGCTGGAGAAAGCCATCTGAAATGGAAACTGAACAGAGAAATTGCATATTGGATTTTGACTGGTGCCTGCATTTCTGTGTTACTATACCAAAACAACCATGTTGTAATGGATATCAGATGAGTTTCTTACTGGCATTTAAAAAAATAAAAATAAAAAGTAGATTAGGATATGGTTTTGGACAATTTATCTGTCTCAGTAACTCTCATTGATTTTCCTTGGTTCTTCTTACAAGTACAACACTTCAACCATTATTTTTATGATGATTGCAGCTCTTATGGGCCTCTTAGTAGTAGTATATAAAAAAGCAGAACCCTTAGAAAGGGAAGTGGTTGTATCTTATTTGGGAATGTTTATAGTTGTTCCTACCCTCCCCACTCCAACATTCATATGCTCATGTGCATAAAATGGTAAATGGAAGAAAATAGAATAGATTATTTTGAAACTCATTTTGCAATGTAATTACATGGATGCATAGGTGCATGCTATATCCATGAAGATCAAATTCACACAAGGAATTTTGTGTATTTATTTATTTGTTTGTTTGTTTTAACATTGAACCCCAATTCCACAAAAACCGAGGGAGTTGAAAGAAATTGCTTGTTTTGTTAAAGATGAATTAAAACAACACATCAGTAGAATTATAATCATATATACATCAAAGAGACTAGAATCATGCATCCAAAATACATTAATAGTATATGGTTCAAAGATATAAAAACATTTCAAAAACAGTAGTAAAGCCAGGCACAATAGGATAAAGTATGTGCGAGTGTGCGTGTTTAGGAATGGGTGATGGAAGTATGCCAGTTTAAAGAGTAACAAATATCAATAACATAAATGAAAACCAGCTCTTGAAAAGGGAAGCAAATGTCACTCAAAAATCTGTGAGATACATGTTGTTCTAGCAAAGTGTTTGTGCCGAATCATGGAAAAGGGGAAACATCCCATTTTAACCTGGGATCATTGAAAAGGGGTCAAATGTATTTCTTTGGAATTTTGGCAGTACAGGAAGGTGAACAAATACTAGTGTTCTGGAGAGACTTAAAAGTAGAAAGTAGAAGGAGAGACTTAAAAGATCAGTGGGGAGTTTCCAGGCTAGGGAAGAAAGTGGAATATTAGGGAAAAGGAAATTAATTGGTTTATGCAAGGATTTAAAGGAAAATAGGAGTTAGTACATATATTTACTGCTTCTTATATGCTGAATTTGTGAGAACTGGAAGATTTGTTGAGAAGGGAATGAAGGTCCTTCAATCCTAAAATCCACAGAATTGGAGTGTTTGTTTTACCAGTAACCTGGGCATTTAATACTTAAAATAAAATTAACCTATGTTCTAACTTCAACATGACCTAATGAACTTGGTATTCATGAATTTCAATGTGGTAGTTAGAAAATTCAGAAGAAAAAGGTTCATCTTTCTCTTTCCTGGTGTGAAGAAGAGAGAAGAAGGTGGTGAGTCCTTTGCACTAAAACCTGGTCCTATCCTAGGTTACATTTTCCAACTGAAAGCTATCTAGCAACTTCGTGTCCAGGATAAGCTAAGACAAGTTGTTATCATGGGGTGGTTGTAGAACTTATCATGGGGTGGTTGTGAATGGGTGTTCACAAAAACAGTGACAACCTCTGCTGCTCCTATTTATATTATTCACTAAGTCGTGTCTGACCCATCACAACCCCATGGACAACATTCCTCCAGGTTCTCCTGTTCTCCACCATCCCACGGAGTCCACCTTAGTTCACACCGACTACTTCAGTGAGTCCATCCAGCCACCTCATCCTCTGTTGTTCCCTTCTTCTTTTGCCATCTATTGTTCCCAGCATTAGGCTCTTCTCCAGGGAGTCCTTCCTTCTCATTAGGTGGCCAAAGTATTTGAGTTCCATCTTCAGTATCAGGCCTTCTACAGAGCAGTCAGGGTTGATCTCCTCTAAGACTGACTGGTTTGATCTCCTTGCAGTCCAAGGGACTCTCAGGAGTCTTCTCCAGCACCACAATTCAAAGTCCTTAATTCTTTGGCACTCAGCCTTCCTTATGGTCCAGCTTTCATAGCCATACATTGGAACTGGGATAACCATAGCCTTGACTATACAATTTTTTGTCAGCAGGGTCTCTGTTTTTTAGTATGCTGTCTAGATTTGCCATAGCTTTCCTCTCAAGGAGCAAAATTTTTAATTTCTTGGCTGCAGTCACCATCAGCAGCGATCTTGGAGCCCAGGAAAATAAAATCTGCCATTACCACCATTTCTCCCCCATCTATTTGCCAGGAAGTGATAGGACCAGATGCCATAACCTTAGTTTTCTTTATGTTGAGTTTCAAGTCAACTTTTGTGTTCTCCTCCTTCACCTGCATCAAGAGGCTATTTAGTTCCTCTTCATTTTCTGCCATTAGAGTGGTGTCATCCACATATAGGTTGATATTTCTCCCAGCAATCTTAATTCCAACTTGTGAATCATCTAGCCTGGCCTTTCTCATGATGTGCTCTGCATATAAGTTAAATAGTCAGGGTGACAGTATTCAGCCTTGCTGTACTCCTTTCCTATGATCCAGCATATGTTGGCAATTTCATCTCTAGTTCCTCTGCCTTTTCAAAACCCTACCTGTACTTCTGGTAGTTCTTGGTTCACATACTGCTGGAGTCTAGCTTGTAGCATTTTCAGCATAACTTTTCTAGCATGTGAAATGAGTGCAATGGTGCGGTAGTTTGAACATTCTTTGGCATTGCCTATCTTCGGAATTGGAATGTAAACTGACCTTTTCCAATCCTGTGGCCACTGCTGAGTTTTCCAAATTTGCTGGCATATTGAGTGTAGCACTTTAACTGCATCATTTTTTAGGATTTTGAATAGCTCAGCTGGAATACTGTCTCCTTCACTAGCTTTGTTGTTGCTCAGACTTCCTAATGCCCACTTGACTTCACATTCCAGGATGTCTGGCTCGAGGTCAGTGACCAACCCATCGTGGTTATCAGGGACGTTAAGCTCTTTCTTGTATAGTTCTTCTGTGTAATCTTGCCACCTCTTCTTAATCTCTTCTGCCTGTTAGGTCCCTGCCATTTTTGTCCTTTATCATGCCCATCCTTGAATGAAAGTTTCCTTTCATATCTCCAATTTTCTTGAAGAGATCTCTAGTCTTCCCTATTCTATTTTTTTCTTCTATCTCTTTACGCTGTTCGTTTAAGAAGGCATTCTTATCTCTTCTAGCTATTCTCTGGAATTCTGCATTCAATTGGGTGTATCTTTCTCTTTCTCCCTTGCCTTTCACTTCCCTTCTTCCCTCAGCTATTTGTAAACCTTCCTCAGACAGCCATTTTGCTTTCTTGCATTTCTTTTTCTCTGGGATGGTTTTAGTTGCTACCTCTTTTACAATGTTGCAAACCTCCCTCCATAGTTCTTCAGACACTCTGTCTATTAGATCTAATTCCTTTAATCTATTTGTCACCTCTACTGTATATCCATCAGGGATATGATTTAGGTCATACCTGAGTGGCCTAGTGCTTTTCCCTACTTTCTTCAATTTAAGCCTAAATTTTGCAACGAGAAGCTCATGATCGGAGCCACAGTCAGTTCCTGATCTAGTTTTTACTGACTGTATAGAGCTTCTCCATCTTTGACTGCAGAGCACATGGTCAATCTGATTTCTGTGTTGACCGTCTGGTGATGTCCATGTGTAGAGTCGTCTCTTGGATTGTTGGAAAAGAGTGTTTGCTATGACCATCGTATTCTCTTGACAAAATTCTACCAGCCTGTGCCCTGCTTCATTTTGTACTCCAAGGCCAAACTTGCCTGTTATTCTGGTTATCTTTTGGCTCCCTACTGTAGCATTCCAATCCCCCATGATGATAAGAACATCATTTTTTGGTGTAAATTCTAGAAGGTGTTGTAGGCCTTCATGGAATCGTTCAACTTCAGCCTCTTCAGCACCAGTGGTTGGGGCATAGACTTGGACTACTGTGATGTTGAATGGTTTGCCTTGGATTCGAACAGAGATCATTCTGTCATTTTGGAGATTGTATCCCAGTACTGCTTTTCCTACTCTTTTATTGACTATGAAGGCTAGTCCATTTCTTCAGAGGGATTCTTGCCTGCAGTAGTATACCTGATGGTCATCTGAATTAAATTCACTCATTCCTGTCCATTTTAATTCACTGATTCCTAAGATGTCGATGTTCAGTCTCGTCATCTCTTGTTTGACCACGTCCAGCTTGCCTTGATTCATGGATCTTGCATTCCAGGTTCCTATGGCGTATAGATCTTTACAGCATCGGACTCTCCTTTCACCACCAGATACACCCACAACTGAGTATCCTTTCGGATTTGGCCCAGTCGCTTCATTCTTTCAGGCATGACTAGTACTAGCCCTTCCCAAGTAGCAAATTGGACACCTTCTGACCTGAGGGGCTCATCTTCTGGCATCATATCTCTTTGCCTGTTGATACTGTCCATGGCAAGGATACTGGAGTGGGTTGCCATTTCCTTCTCCAGTGGATCACATTTTGTCAGAGCTCTCTTGGGTGCCCCTGCACAGCATAGCTCACAGCTGCTCTGCATGATCTCATTAGTGTTATCACCATTCTTCACCATCTATTTTCAGTGCCTTCAGCCTTAGGATGGATTCCAACCACCACATAAATTTGAAGAATAAGGGGACACTAGACAGGGTTACTAATGTGCTTGCAATTTTAAATTATAAGTTTTGCTTCTGTACTAGTGCACAGGAGTGAATGTCTACTTCATAAAAATATATGAGGGCATTTTCCTGTCCATTTTATTTACTATCCATGACATTTGTGCAATTTCCCCTTTAACTTTACCACTCTGCCTTGACATTTACACAAATTTGTCCTTAGTTTCCCTGCTTTGCCATGACATTTCAATGTGTTTAGTGATTCTGCTCACTACTCTGTGACCTTCATGTACTTCTAATGTTGGCTGGATGTTTCTTGATGAACATACATTAAGGGCACTAAGTCCCACTTAACTTATTGGCTGACTTTTGAGTAGATATGAGTAAGGATGTTGGAGATATCTGGATTCTGTGAGTCTGACTTGTGGATTCAACAGTGGACTCACTTTTTTCCAGGTCACATGGATTCTGCATACTTGCAAACCATTTACCTTCTTTTGCGGTTGTGCTCTGTGCATAAGTGCAAGTGTTAAATAGTATAAGCACACAATAGTGCAATTATGCATTTGCAAGAACAAAGTTTTTATACAAAATCTGATTCTATCAAGCAGTGAATGACAAAGAAAAGGAAGAGCCTGACACAACATGAAACACAGATGGGATGGATTTAACAAAATCTGTACATACCTAGACATGAGTAAGATTGTACTATAAGATACAATGTAGCATACTGCCTGCCATTTCACATATTGTAATTGAACAATTCATTTTGGATGCTAATACATTATATTACAATTATGTTTTCTTTGTAGAGCTTTAATCCTCTTTGCTCAAAAAAGGCAGGGAAGGGGGAGAAAATCTTTCAAGAGTGATTTGTGGGGATGGTCTTTAGGTCTCCCTCAGTGTGAGAATAAGAACAATATGTATGATGATGATGATGTGCCACTTCTCTGCTAGATCCTTCTTGTCCCTCCTGTGTTATGAAAATTAGTAGGAGGGGACATCTGGCCAGGCCAGGAAAGTAATCAATACATCCATATGAGAGGGATTGCCCCTGTGCTGTCAGAAGGAGACAGTAGTGAGACCATTCCTAAAGAAACTCTTTCTCGTCCTGGGAGATCTTAGCAATGTTATGCCAATGGCAAATGTTCCTTTCCTGAGCAAGGTCCTTGGGTGGGTTTTGGCTAGTGATGAGTGATGGATGCTTTTTGAGGGTGGGAATTCATCAGATTCCCAGGACTTGGCTCCCCAGATGCTGGCCCACATTCTTGCAACCACTAGTCTGCTTCAAGGCAGCAAGCCAAGCAGTTGTGCAGCTCTCTCCAGCACAATTGAGACCTGCATGAACATTTCACAAGGGGTGTCCCTCTTCTTTTCATGTAACTTGCAGTCTTTGTTTCCCCTGCATGTGCTGAGGAAGAAGGTTGCTGATTGAACATCTGCAGACTTTCTCTCAACTCAGCTTGCTTACTGAGCCAAGGCTGAGCATGATAGGAAGTCCAAAGAACAGCAGAGAAGTGGATTCCAGGTAAGATTCTCATAACTATAGTGGTAGCCAACTAGATTCAGGAACCCTTGGATGAGATGGGTTCTATGGATCCATTTTTTTTGAGCTTCAGACCAGGTTTTGGCATGAAAAATGTTTGGTTGCCTTGTATGATCTGTGCCAGGAGGAAGATAGTCCGAATGTGACCCTGCTAATATTCTTTGATTTCCCAATAGCTTTCAGCATGGCATCCTGCTGAACTGGGTAGCTGGGGGTGGGGGTGGGGATTACTGCATTTGCAGTGCTCAGTGATCAGTAACAAGAAGCAGTGCTTGGAAAATATTGTTTGGTACTACACATTTTCCAAGAAGTAGTTTCCCAGAGCAAGTTTGGCCACCACCATTCTATTCAACATCCACACGAAACTATTAAGTGAGTCAGTAGTGGTTTTGCAGTGCATTACTATCCATATACTAACGATATACAGCCCTGTTTTCCCTTTTCATCTCTATCAAGTGAGGTTGTGGGTGTCCTAAACTGGTTCCTAGATGTGACAGTGGACACAATAAGTGTGCACAAACTGAAGCTTAATCCAGGCAAGATTCAGATGCTGTTGGTGGGCAATTGTTCTAACTGGGAGGACGTTAGTCAACCTGTTCTGGATAGGTTTGCACTCCCCTTGAAGAAGCAGGTTCTATTTCTGGGTGTCCTCCTGGATTTTTTTTCTTTTACTTGAGGCCCAGGGGGCCTTAATGGCACAGATTGCTTTCTTCCAGTTTCAGCTGGTGACACAGTATGCCTGCATCTGAACCAGGATAGCTGGTTTAGTGAACTACCCTAATCTCCAAGTTAGAGTAATCTCTTTGTGAAGCTGTACTTGAAGACTGTTTAGAAGCTGCAGCTTGCACACAAATGTGGCAGCCAGGCTAATAAGTGGGACTTCAGTTATTTTTGTATGCTTCTGAGCCTGATTCAAGGTTTTCACCCTTAAACAGCAGGGACCACAATATCTGATAATTGTGTTGGGAAAGTCCAAATAAATTCTTAAATAAAAATATGTTCTTTGCACGTCCTTTAATATAAAATCTGGCAGCAGTGCCCTCATTCCCCCTCCCCATTTGCAGGGTTTTTCCTACCTAGGTGAAAAAGGGAAATGATAATGCTCCACCCACTTTCAAATAAGGCAAGCTCTGAAACAGGATTGAATCAATGAGGGAAGCTACACCTCCTTTGCAATGTAAAAACACCTAGACAGCTCATGATTTGTCTTAAAGCAGCTGAAGCTTTGTCTTAAGGAATTCTGTATCTCTGATTGCAAAAACCACAACATGTTAAACCTGTTAGATTTCTGTAACTCTTGATTGCTTTATTTGTTGTCTGCTACTCATGGGTCATGATGTTTTTCCTGGTGCTTCTCAATGATTTCCTCAATGTTTTTGTATTATTCCTCATTGTTCTCACCTCACTCATTCAGAATCTCATTACTGCCCTGAAACTGTGTACATGACCCACAACTTATAAAAAAAACTCTGTGCTCTGGAAACTTGTAGTCAGATTGGTATACTGGTTACCCAGCAGCACTGTCATATTTGTCTCTTTTAGACGGGTTCCCAGGTGACCTGCCAATAAACTGCTGAGGTTCAAGTGTGGTGTATTCCATTCTCCTAGTTCTGTGATTCCAATTTTGACAATTGCCACTCCCAACCACAATCTACCCTGATACTGCAATCAACATCTGAAGCTTTCTTTCAAGTGCATTTCAAAGGGAAACTTGAACAGTATCGACAAGACAGAAGGCTCTGAACGTGACGCCGAGGAAGATTGTCATTGGAAAGTCTTCACACTGAGGCCTATATGGTGCCAACTCTGTCTTCCTTTAGCATAGGTTAAGATTGAGCACTATGCCAAGGCATTTCCTGGTATTTAATGTATTTTGATGCCAGGTAGTGAAGGGTTATGCCTGCTGTCCTTTTTCTACCATCATCATAATATCATCATCATGTATAAGGTGTGGACACAGCAGATGGAAATAGAGGTAAGGGAGGCAAGGCAAAAATATGCATTGATGCATAGGTTTACTCAGGTTTAATTATAGGAACCCTTTAAATGATTAGAATTTCACAAGATTTGTTCTGTTGTCACCCATGAAATATTGCAATGCATGGCACTCCAGTTCATAATTTGTGGCATGCCATCAACCCGACCTAGTTACAGCCATTATTCTTAATTGTGAAGTATCTGTTTATTCATTTCAGTGTTTAACAGTGTTAAATATATGATAGAGTATGGCATGAAAAAAATTGCCCTAATTCTTGAAGGAATGTTTTGGTGATGATGGTAACAGAAAAGAGATAACAGAGATAACATGTTAAAAAAGAATGAAGAAATAAGACTTTTTGTTCTGTTAATAATCTTAAGTGAATATTAAGAATATTATGATTGAACAGTTTAAATGAAAAGCAGGGTCACTCTCTTGATCATTGTATCTATAACTATCCTCTTCAAACAATCCCACCCCCCACCAAAATATTTCATCTATTCTTTTTGTTTCATATTTATTATCTTGGTAGTTACACAGCAGACATGAAAAAACAATAGTCATTCGCTGGAACCGTAATAGCACTTTGAAGTCTGGAAATATCACCACAAATGGTGTCCCATGGTTATCTGTATAAAGTATGAAAGGTGAAGGAGGATAATGGAAAATTACCAAAAAGTTTCTTTGTTCTCAGAAGCAATTCATTCTTTGAAGTCTTCATTTAAACCTAATGCTTGGCATTCTGACAGTGATTTCACAATGAAGCCACTAATGTTTGTTATCTACTAGAAACTGGACTGCCCTGAATAAATCCTGGACTCGAAAGCTCATTTCGGGACACGCACACGCTACTCATTTCTTCCTCCTTACAGTTTAAAAGAGGGGACACTTTCCTTATGGGAAAGTACTGTGTGGAGCATGTGGGTATATAATATTAGTATACATAAAGC
The DNA here is from genome assembly GCF_004798865.1 of Varanus komodoensis. Classification (NCBI taxonomy): domain Eukaryota; kingdom Metazoa; phylum Chordata; class Lepidosauria; order Squamata; family Varanidae; genus Varanus; species Varanus komodoensis. The sequence goes on from NW_025335941.1 coordinate 21,825,128, forward strand.
ATCCAAGAATACCTATTTTACTGCATTCTAAAAAAAAGTGGAAAATATATAAATACCTGAATATTTTTATCAGTTTTCTTTCACTGGTCATATTTCCAGTTCATTCTGATGGTGTTCTTCATGTGTTTTGTTCTAATAAGTGCTGAAGATGAACAAGTGATCCAAGGATCTAATCTCTCAGGAGTAACACATGGCTAATCTTTGCTTAATCAAATCTTTAATTAATTTTTGTTTTGTTAACTAATGAACATTGAAAGAAAGGATTATGTATGTAAATACATAGACCACATACTCTGAATCACCATCTGCAACAATCTAAGAGAGAAAATACATATTCATTTAACTCCTTTTGGGTTAACAGAAATACATTCTAGTGTTATTTCAGCTAAAATAGTACTTTAAGTCCCACTATCTTCTTTGTTCAAAAAGCCTCTCTCCATTTGTTAAGCAAATTAAATCAAGCAAAGAAAAGACACAAGGATCATTATTTTGCAAAGATACATTGAGATGATATTCAAAATCATAGTTTACAGTGTCAACCTCTATCCTTTCCAGAGATATACAAAATATTCAGGGTTGGTATCAAGATCATACACAACTGGTCTCACCTTGCAGAGACCCACAGACAAGACCCCCCCCCTTGGAATTTTCACCACTGCAATCTGCTTGTTCATCTCCCTCCCACTTTGACCCAGACTATGTGGGTGGTACTGAGGAGGAACAGTAGTTGCTGCTGTTTCCTTACCCCTGGCTCTGTATCTATCTAGCAAGCAAGGAGTTAAAATGATGGGAACACTGATGAGCAGCTGGTAACAGTGGTGGAGGAGAAATAGAGTCATCAAAGAAGTGGTCCCATTGATGGTGTCCTCCTTAAAGCAGAAACAAAGACAAATGCTGGACCTGTAATTGAAAACACAATTGGACACACTTGTTCTGTTGTGTATATAAATAAGCCTGCTGAGGAATTCAACTGCTGTGCAATTCCAATTGCCTGAAGGATTCTATGATCCCTGTTGCAAGCCTGCCTCCTGGTCTCACCACGGTCAGTGATCTACAAGCATTCAGACCATCCTCCTTCCATTGTAGGGGAGGTTGTGGACCTGAAGAAGGGCTAGGCTGGGGCCAGTCAACCTATTCTTCCTCCCCACATGATTCCAACATATGTGGATTTAAAGGCAGGTCTGTCCAGTTCATCCTGTAACTTGTTCTATTGTCTTCATGAGAATTATCAATGCATTCTTGAGAACAGTGAATTTTGGCACCACCTGATATTATGATTCTTCAATAATGTGTCCTTTGAAAAGGATTATTATACTTTTTACTAATTAATGCTTGAAGTGCAACTCTGCATTTAGGATTGCACCTTTATTTTAGTTTTTCTTCAAGCTGTGGATCCAGAAAGATTAGAAGTTTTTTGCTGATGAACAAAACTGAAAGGAAATAAGGAGAAATATTTACTTATATGAATATTTTGAATGAATATAAATATATCATTTCTATTTTCCAAGAATAGGTCTTTATACTGAAATTCTTATTATCTGGCAGAAAACCTTCACTGAACTCAATGGCTTGGAGCCAGACTTAGTCATATTCAGAAAATACCCACTGAAATCTACTTCTGAGTATCCGTGCATAGCATGGCACTAGAAGTTGCTATTGTAGAAAGACATCTTAAATATTTTCCTTCTTTAATCTCTTCTTAAAATAACTTTATGGAGACAGTTAACAGTTGTGAAACCTCATTAATAAAGTTAATGAATTGATTTTACTGTTAAGACACTCAATATTCCCTGAAACTAACATCATGAATTTTTAATCAAACATTGATCTCAATCACTGTCTTTAAACGTCAGTCAATCAGACTTAATCAATGTTGTTCATTTAATTTGCCTGTTATTTTTTGTTGTTGCTGTGGCTGAATCCAATAAAGCCATGCTGTCACTTTATTACAGAAAAAATTAATATCAAACTCTTCAGAGATTCGTTTTTTACACTAAACATTTCAAGTTCTGCTTTATGGTGTCACCTGCTTTATGGGTCAAGAAGCTCCCACTGAAGAAGCTGAAGGAAGATTTCAGGCTTTAATCCTATATGCAGATATCTGGAAATAAGCTCCCTCAGAGTTTAGTGGGACTTAAGTCTGCATAAACATGGGTAGGAATGCAATCTATTCCTTTCAGTCTCTGAGAAAAACAACCCCTGATTTCAACTCCATCTCCCTTCCCAATTTTGTAAAACATTTTAAGAGGGTGTGACATGGCAGCAACTGTGTATCTACTTTATCCAGCTGAAATAGTTTATTTTTATATTCTAATATGAGTTGGGATCACAGACATAAGACAAAGATGATTACGGAGAAGTCTCTGATTTTTAATAATATGAGATGTGAGTGTGTTTAAGTTGTGTTGTGATTGATATTTTTAGCTACAGGGGGTTGTAGATATCAATTTAGATTGGCTTTCCAGTCATCAGCACCTTGAGTGAATAATGATGATTGTTAAGCACAATGATAAACTTTCTCATAGTGTATACCAAGATAATCAATATTGACTAGCTATTCTAAGTCTATTATTAGCTAGTTAGTGTAAGTCTGAGTTTGCACAAATATTTATTGACCAAAATTTCCTCTTAACATTTACTCCAATAATATTAATATATTATAAACAGGTCAAAATGAAAGTTGTCTTCTGTTGCTTGTTTTGACAGATTTTATATGTTCTTGTTAGTATATTTACTTGTAATAATGTATCAAAAAGAAATTAATATATTCTCCACCAAATGCCACCAATTTGGCTTTTCTGAACAGAAATTCAATGTTTGATGGATTTGATGATATAATAGTACCGACCATTTTGCATGACTGCAGTGGAATACTATTTGAGCTTCATCGTGAAATCTTGTTTTAGGGGGAGTACTCAGTCTTTGATTTCATTTGGAAAACCTTTGAAATCAAAAGCCTGATATGCCTAAAGTGGCAGTACATTTTTCCCCAAAGATTGTGATCTTCTATAAATGCATTTCTGTATGTGCTTCCTGAAAATTATATTCTGAATTTACCTGAAAGAAGCCATTCAAAAAGCTAGAATACTAAAATGATGTTATTCCATGCATTTATTCAGAATTTTCATGTGCCTTGGGCATCAAGCTCAAAGAAGTTTATATCTGAATGATTTATTATCTTAATACAGCAATATTTATCCTGCATGTGTTTGATTCTATGTCCCCATGTGGCTTTCAAAGAGTGGATAACAATGGAAATAGCAGAGACATGCCTTCCAATCTACTTTCATGTTGCATTGTCTAAAACTGGCACCTTCAAGCTGTTGTTGGGAAGATCTTCACCAAATTTAAGAGATGGCGGAAGGAATAGAATGTTTCAAGTGCCTTCTATTTCTATGATCCTGGGAAAAATACTAATTTCCCATAGAATTCATCCAACATTCATCTTCACCCTCAATAGTACCACATTCATCAAGAGTATCTGTTCCCTATTTTTCTTTATTTTATTATAATATGTTTAGATCCTACACTTGTATTTTTAAAAAAAATTGCTAGAATATCTTACAACATTAAAAAATTATTCATACTTATTAATATAAAAGGAAACAACATCAACAGCTTAAACAGAGAAGATTAAATAGTAATAAGATGCCATTCAAACAATAATAAAATTTTAAAAAAATAATAAAATTGGCATCCCTGTACATTTAAAAGTGCAGTCATATAAGATCCTTTGAATCTGGATGCCCAAACTCAACCTGCCTGTTGAACATTTCTAGGGAAGGAGTTCCCGGTATCAAGGAAGGAGTTCCGAGCATAAAACTCTGTATAAGGATTGGTGAGCGAAAGATTGCTTGCTGCCAAATGACTTAGGCCTTTTAATATTGAAAACCTTCAGGTGAGAGTTAATGCAATTCAAAGGAAGTTTTGCAAGGGGACCGTTCCACAGCTTATCTTTTCCTGTCACCTAAGGAGAAAAGGCTAGGGTGACCAGTCATCCACTTTTACAGAGGACAGATCTGTATCTAAGGGACTGCTAAAGGACTGCCCTCGGTTTGGAAAGTGTCCTTTATTGGAAAGATTATTTTAAGGAAAATGAATTCTCAAGAGGAAGAGATCAGCTTTGAAGTTGGATAGACTGAGCAGGCACACAGACCAGGCCCATCTTCCAGAGTATGGTGAAATGTCCTACATCACCATTTAAATTATAATAATTTCTAAATGTATACCTATACAATTCAATTAGCATGGGTGTGTGCTTTGCAAAGAGGTGTCCTCTTTTGCCGCCTCCTTTGATGATGCATGCCCGCTTTTTTCTCCTCCACCCCCATGTTGGCACAAGTGGCTACCCTAAATGGAGCTTACATTGTGGTGTAGAAGTGGCAGTAATATTGGTGTAATCTTTTTTTAGGGCAGGAGTGGCTAGTTGGCCTCTTTTGCTTCTCTTTTGAAGTATACTTTCAAAATGGAGTTTGTTGCAATGACTCTCTGCCAGCGCCATCTTTCCCTCTCTTGGATTAAGGTGTGGGGTTCTGCTATAGATAACAGGAGCTTTTCACTGGTTCATATCCTAGGAACTCAGACTGGATTGTGTGAGTGTTGCATATTTTTACAATTGAGGCTGACACCCCTAGTGCAAATGTAGAAGATAATTGCTATTTCAAGAAGCTTCAAGTGTACAATAAATAGCTTCTTCTTCTGAATATGTTTCTGGTTGGGTGTACTGCTTTTAGTGGGTAGCTATGCTTCTTCTTCACAGGGTCAGTTAACAGTCTGGGAATGGGCTATTATTTACATTTAAATGGTCTTTGGCTAGAACTCAAGCTCTGCCACAACCTAGTACAGCTATCCAAGCTGGCCACTAGCCAATTGTTAATCCTAATTCTCTCAGAGCATAAGAGTATATAAACATTCACAAAGTGATTAGAATATGATCAAATCAAAGTAAGATTAATATGGGCATATGGGCCCATAATGAATCCTTAAGTTACTCCTCCCACCATTCCTTGGATCCACACCTTAATATAGTAAGAAGGTTTGAAAGTGTAAAAGAAGCTAAGAGTAATGCTGCTATGATGCCAGAAACTCTCACTAGCAGGGTCAAACAAGGTGAAATGGTCAAAGTTGAGACAAGACACTAAAATGCATCCACCCCCTTCAGGAGTAACTGTTACACCAGCAGAAGAAAGTGGCGATCTCTATCAGTGGCGATTACTGTGGCCAGTGCAAATAAATGGAAGAGAAAAACACAAGAGGAAACACAAAAGACCTCTTCCAGAAGATTGAAAAAAAGTCTAGGTAAGTTCATATCTAGATTTGGAATGCTGAAAGACCAACAGAGGAAAATGTTATTTGACCAGGGAAAAATGAAGAGAATGTAGAAACAGTATATGGAAGAACAAAACCGAAGATATATATATATAAACAAACTCCTTCAAAGAGTAATCCTATGAGAAAGACCCTTCAATATTAAAGAGTGAAGTGAAAGCTGTTTTGAAAGCACTTGAAAGTATCTGGAGTAGATAAGATGCTAATGGAAGTATTCCATTGATGGAACTGAGACTGTCAATTCCAGGAAGGAAGCTACAACCTTCAGTTTACAAGAGCTGAGCAAGGCATAATGACCCTATGGATAAATGCCATCCCAAATGAGCTGTCCTTCATGGTCCTGCTCAGCTCTTACAATCCCAGGGCTGTGGCTTCTTTTATCGAATTGATCTATTTCATATTTGGCCTTCCTCTTCTTCTGTCATCAACCTTCCCTAGCATTATTGTGTTCTCCAGTGAGTCTCATCTTCTCCTAATGTGCCTGAAGTTCAACAGCATCAGTTTTGTCATCTTTGCTTTTATCATGGGGTTTGCAAGTTAAAAAAATAACCAGAAGTGGTTTATCATTACCTTCCTCTGTATAGTGCTACTTGGAGTTAGATTGACCTGCCATTGCCTGAGAAAGATACTCCTCAGCTATTACTGCTACCCCATTAGCTGCCCTTCAGGAGTTTCTCCTCCATCACCATTGGGGATCTATTCTTTGATGATGTGACTGTTACTCCTGCAGGGGTTGTCTTAGTTTGGTGTCTCAGTTTTGACCATTCCACCTTGGTGATCTGCTAAGAAACCAGATTAGTGAAAGAGTCTGATCTGGTAGGAACATTGCTCTTAGCTTCTCTGACAAATCTCCTCAGCAAAGGTGTGCATCCAAATGGCCAGGACTGGCCAAAGAAATTGAACACCCCAGTGATTTTAAAATGGATGGCATTTTAAAAATCCTTACAAAATTTAATAAAAAATTAAAAACCCATGAACAATTTCCAAATAAAAATGAAAGCTAGAGTCAGTCACCATTTCCTTTATTCATTGATACAGCAAAGCATTATTCTGTATTTTTAAAAGAATTCAATGTTCTTCTGGATCTCATAATTCCATTTTTGCACTAAACATTAAAGGAAATTTAGGTTACAGCCTCTTGCACACTTCCTCTGGAAAGAGCCACACTGAAGATGGTGGAACTTTTTTCTGAATACACTTACATTACTAGAAGCCAGAACAATATTGGTCCATATTTCCTAAAAGAGGAACAGATGTTTCAACCTCAGTTATATACTTCCCGTTCAACATGTTGCCCTTTTTATCTTTGTACAAAAGTGTTGGGTCCTCTTCCCCATCCCTTTACAATATATAGCTTTGCAATTCATTTGACCTCTTTTCTGATTTCAGCAAATGAACAACTCAGTGTTGTAGCTGAGGAAAGCAGAACTCTTCCATGAAAAATGTTGCCATTAAAAGGAGGAGAGCAAACTGCATAAATTACAAATGAACTGCAGCAGCAGCAATATACAAGCATGTTACCTGATTATACATGCATGTTTTCTTTTCCATTAATCCAGGAAAATTGCATGGCAATGTGTGAACCTTATTGCAAGCCAGATCTCTTTGTAAAGAAATACCAATTTGAAATTAGCTATGAATTTATGGGCTTTACATAATGATGTAAACTTGTAATGCTAATTTAATAGACACATTTATTTGGTCCTTTGCTTTCAACGTGCCTAACGATGGCCTTTAATACTAATAGAATGCAAATAAGTGACTGCTGCTTGCTGATGAAGGAAAAAACTTCCCATAGACTCAGTGAATAGTTGCTTCTTTTCAAACTGCCTGTACATGCCCCATAAATGCCCTTTTGCATTTACTTGAATTCATTAGAACAACTAAGTACATCATTTAAAATGGAATGGAAATGTTTTGTTTTCAAAATTATTACCTTTATACATTTCTGGAGGGGTAGGAGGAAAATAGCTAGGGGGCATCACTTGGTGCCCTTTAAAGGCTTTCTTTGCTAGGCATTTGGAGTGTACCTGGAGCGTTTTCATTACATCAATATGTGGAAGAGAATTAGCGTTATAGGTAGGTGTATCTGCAATTGCAGTATTTTCTTTCTCTTTTCTTTCCCATGTTTTTAGTTGATTGCATTTTGGTTTTGATTTTGTATGCAAAATGATTGTGGGAAACTGAGGCTCAAACCGAGGTGCTTTTCATGCATGGTCTAAACAATCCAATAAGAAGAAGTTCAGTTGCGCGCGCGCGCGCGCGCTCTCTCTCTCTCTCTCTCTCTCTCTCTCTCTCTCTCTCTCTCTGGTACTCCTCACCTTGAGTTTCTAGATTCTACTTCCCTGTTCCAGAAGGCTGACTGAGGAAGAATTTGGGTTTAGCAAGCACAGGAAGGTTGTAATTTTCCCTTGCTGGAACTGAACCTAACAAAATCATCAGGAGCAAGCACAAAGCAAGTGAACTCCTGAGCATACAAATGAATCTCTAATTCCTGAGTCACTATTCTAAGCGAGGTACAGTTTCCACTGTTGGCAGGAAAAAATAAAAAAAATACCTTCCATGAAGTTTGCTCCACTAGCAACAAACACCTTGGCAATTGCCCATAGCATGCTCTTTGTCTCAGCAATCTCAGTAGCACAAATTCCATCCTGATCCCATTATTTTGGGGAAAACTGCTATCCTCAGCTAAAGTTTTAAAACACCCTGACTGGGAAAGATGTCACCCTGACCATGGTGTGTGCTACGTCTCATCTCTGATTTTCCCATCCACTAGTCAAAGCCAGGGGAGATAGCAAGCGGGTTTCTCTCCCACAGGCAGTGGCTGCCTTACTCAGTGTATCCGTATGCTGGAAAGTGCCCTCCCTTGCCCATGTGATTTTGAGCCTGCAATACAAGTCTCCTTTAAAAGCATCTTAAAAGGTCAGATGATTCAGAATAGGACTACGAAACTGTTAGCAACCAGCTGTCTTCCTTTTTTAAGGATGCTATGTAATTCAAGGGATTTCAGCTAGCCTCCATTTGAAGGACTGTCCAGTCCAATTCCACTTTAAACATACGTAAGTTCTCTTGCCTATTAACAGTTAGTACCTGGCCAGCAGACTAAAGGCAACACAGGCTACCTGATTGCAGTCTTCTGAACTATAGTGAGATATACTGCCATTCTATTTCAATTATGGTCTTAATTATTTTGAAATTTGTACCTATACATACAATATTTGCATATGCAAATCAGTGCTTTCTCTTGTCTTTCTTGGTCAACCTGTTGGGGACTGAGTGCCACAAGCACATCACAATCTTTCCTTCAAAACTTGGTTGCAGTTGCTAATTTTGTCCTTTAAAACCCCAATTTGCCAGGGGCTCAGATATCTGAAGGATTGTTTTCTTGTCCGAGTGAACTGGCATGACAGTTATGCTCTCCATCTGTGGCTAGTGGAATTCTGCACAAGGAGTTCCCTCCCTAGAACATGTGTGCCTGGCACTGTCATTATTATCCTTTAAAGCCAGGCAACTGCTGTTCTGTTCCTCCAGGCCTTTAATGGGATTTGATATGCTTTTTTAACGTATTGGTTTCTCCTTGTTTGCTTTTGTAGTGCTAGGCTTGCCTTTATCCTGCAGCCTTCTGCTGTTTTTATGCTGCACCATTGTCATATTGAAACAGTCATTTTCCTGGACTGAGCAGGGACTCAAATTAGGTGGGCTGCAAGGGCCCTCCAACATTGTGATAGTGTCTTGTTTTGTAGTACGGAGTACAATATATACACAATGCAAAATGATTTTATATTTTAATATAAACTAGTCAGGCTTAGAAGAGATCAATGAAATCAATGGGGCTTAAATATACTGTTCCTACATAAAAAATCAATCAGCTATAAATAAAGTATTTGAAAAATGATGCGAGAGCACATGGGACAAAGAATAAACAGAAAGCCTCATTGTTCATGTAGAAGGCTTCTCTCTCTAAATGGTATTTCCTAACATGGCATCATTCCAGGAACATATTAACAGAATAACATAGAAATCTTAAGGTAGTTTAAAATGCAGTGGTAAAATCAACTTTAAGTATATAATTTAGCTCTTTACAAACATGAGAAAAGGATGAACCCTCTAGCTTGGGGCTGGTGAAGAATTAGTAACGATTAACATTCCCCATTGTTTTAAATATGTCTACTCTTTCCCCCCTTTTCACATACAGCCTCTAAGTGTGTCCTGTTACAGGAGCAAATGGACCGTGGGGCCATGATTCTAGTGTCCCTGTCCCACCACTTTGCACCTGATGCTCTGCCCCCTGCAAGTGCTCTTCCATTCAGGATGAGCCAGCTCCAGCCTGCTGGCTGCTCTTCTGCTTCCCCATCTGCCTCTAAGCATGATTAAGCCTGAATGCAGTTCATTCCCAGTTAAAATGCTCTATAACACATTAACTTACATTTAGTACCCTGCCTTAATTGTAAGACATAAAACTCTGAGATTCTATGAGTACTCATAATTTTAGGGAAAGGTATAAGGTACGGTGGACCTGGACAGCTTTCAGACATGCCATTTTTTCCGGTCCTTGAAACCATGGGATTAGTAATGGGCCGTATGTACACCATTTCGTGCTTCCTGCTATGTCCCTTCTTTTTGCCTATCTCTACCCAGAACAACTCCTGGTTGGAATGTTCCCTTCAAACTAGAATTTCAAACCCATGGAGGAATCACTCTAGCCATGGCTTAACAAACCAGCGGGTGCTTTAGAAAGCTAAGTGTATCCAGGGTAGGAAAGAAGAGAAAAGGTACAAGGGAATGCCTGAGAACTTCCCTAGAAGTTTCAGGACTGGGAAAATGTGACATCTGAATCCAGCCAATGTAGCTGCCAGTAACATGTTCATATCCTAGCCAGCCAATGTATAGATTCTTAATATTTCTTTTCCAAGTGTTAGACATTTTTCTTCAGAAAGAGACTTCTCTGATTGACAAATGAGATGCGAAACTGCAGGTGGGGTGTGCAATCACTGAAGTTGCCAAGAGGGGGAAATATGAAGAACCCATGCATGCACATGGGATGGGATGGGAATGTGTCCTACTTTACAGAGCAGTGTTTTCTATTTGTAGGGGTTCTCCTGTTTATGGGTATCCTCTATAGATAAAGGAGCAGTCCAAGTCTACTTGATAGAGCAGCTGTCATGATAAAAGGAGAGGAGGGACCTTTAGGTTGCCTATCACATTAGAACCTAATCTTAGTGGGATTGTAGGTCTTCCGGTGACAGTCTTTTGTGCTATAGTATAACTTTAAATTTTATTTTAAAGTTACAGTAATTGTTTCCAGATGAGAAACTATACATATAAGTAAGCATATGTGCATTTGCTGCAAATTCATACCCTGTTTTGCTCTCTTTTTGGTGAAGTGATTAATGATGTATGTTTTGGCAGTGCACATGTGACCATCTTGCGCTGTGGATCATGGCGTTAATCCTGTCTTAACATCCCTAACACAAATGACACATCTTCTTTTGATTGGCATCTCAAATCCAGTTCACATGTACACCATGCTGAATTAAAGTATTCCCCTTTGACCAATACTGTGACTTCAGAAAAACCTGGATCTGGCTTTTCTGTTGCCTTCATTCTCTTCCACCTGCCCTCCCTGCCATTCTCTTATTAAAAATACTACCCTCAAATCCATATGATTGGTAAATATTGTATGTTATTTTTATTAATGAAATCAATCTTTAATGTATTGAGTTTGTACTCCCCCAGGGTAATCTGTTAAGATATTGTGTGCATCATTTAAGCAGATATTGGAATTGCAATTCTGTCATTTAAAATTTAACACAGTATCATTTATCTAAAACTGTATTAGAGGATGAAATAAATTAAAAATAATATATATAGCATTTTAAATTTTGTACAGGTTCAAAGTTGGTAAATTTGAATGAATCTCCTTAATTATGGAATTCATTGTGTATGCCTGTTTGTTGTAAATTAATTACAATTTTATTCCAGTTGAAGGCAAAAAGCTAATTCCTAACTAACCAATTTAAGGAATCTGGAGTCTGACATAGACATTGTACACTAATCCATCATTGATACAGTGGTGTGATGCATAATTAAAAGTGTATTCAACAGCAAAAAAAAAGTTAATATTATAGTAAAATGAAACATGCTTCTCATTGTTACTCATTGTGTGTGCATGTGTGTGCTTTGGTCTCAGTCACATGGTTTACATTTGGCCTAGCACTGATTTCTGGTTTTAGTAATGTCACATATTTCTGGGCTCTAAGTTAAGAGTACCAATATTTTGAGACTGCATGCACTGAATGCAACAGCCATTGTGTGGTCTTCTGAACATATTATTGTGATTTTTGTTATTCTTTGTTCCTATCTTGTCCCTCAATTCTTCCTTGGTTTTCCTGTCAGCCATGATTTGTTCTTCAGTTTCTCATTTCAGGCTCCTGACTTGGACTCTGCCCACAGCCCAGCCTTGACGTTTTCAAGGTTTTTGAAGCAGTTTATGATTCTGTCTGAATTGGATTGTCAATATTCTAGTCTTGTGGCTTTTATTTCATATTTTCTTCTGCAGTATTTTGACTATCATATTTTTCTTTTATCTGATTTGTGTTAGCTGTCCTCATAACTCCCAATGGCTATTGAAAGTGCAGTATATAGATTATGTAAATAGCTATATAAATACATAGCCTCTCTATTTGATTCAAACATATGCTGATCAAGCATGAAAATCATGAGAATTGAATCAAATTTATTTGAAAGGAAAGTCTTATTCAGTAAGTGAGTTTCTGTCTTATTAAATAAATATATGTCTCCTTTCAGGAGACCACTTCAGTGGCTGAGAGCTCATCTGTTCAACTGCAATTGTATAAGTTATGACTATGGTGGCATTTTCCTTTTAGATGCCCTTTTGCCTTTTACTGCCAGTCTCAGCATGGAGGGTCAGGAGCTAAGAACAGAAACTAGTTTTTACAGTAGGTGAATTTTTGGTCACCTTTGTTACTATTCTGTTACAACAAACTTTCAGAAGGGTAGATACTTGCACAGTAATTTAAAGCAGCGTTGACCTTTCTAGTTTTGTTAACTGCAAAGAACACATGACGTGTTAGTTCTCTGTTCAAATAGATCTATATTGGATACAAACACTGGCTGGCCATCTTATAGGTAAAATGATGGCCTGAATATCTGCCTTGAAAAAAATGATGCACCACCCTTTTTCTTTTAAACTGTGATGATGGATCATTGCCTTTAGTAGACTAAGGCAATGTTGATTCACAGGGGAAGATTTAATTATGTACAATTGGATTATTGCAGTACAAGTAGATTTGGAAGGCTATTTAAAAGGTTATACAATTTCAGTAACAAGGGCACAAACTCAAGAGCCACTCTGACATAGTATTCTAATTCCTGAGTAGGAACTGAATGCAAAAGGAAGGCATAATAGTATGAATGCTCTTCAAAAATAGAAAATCAGTATTTTGAAAGATGGCCTGGCAGTATAAATAGTAAATTAATAAACCTGTCCATTTTTTTCCTTTTATATGGTTGGAACAGATTTAGGCAGAACTAATTGGGTTGGCATAATTGGGTTGGCAGAACTCAGCTTCTAGCTTCTCTTTCCCATGACAGCATCTCCAGTCCACAGAGAGGTTCAGGGGAAACTTTGAATGAAGTAAGCTGTGGTGCATGGGAAGGGGCACCCCCTAAAATCTAGTGGAGCTGGATTCTTGCGCAGATCCTTTCCATCCACAGAAGGCAGATCCTGGATCAAACCCATGGCGTCCCATGTGCTGAATCAAAATACACCCCTGAAGCCTGGCATTGTATCTTCCACTTTGCTTGCCCATTTAAAAGACAGCCATGAGGACCATCCTCAGGGACAATGAGGATACTGTGTTCCATATGCTGAAAAATTTCCAAATTTTTCAAAACTAAACAAAACAAAATGGTGAGGGGTGGGGAAGGAAAAGAGGAAAAAAGGAAAAGGAAAAAGAATAGAAGCTGGAGAATGTCAGGACTCCATTGACAATCCTCATACAGTTCCATACAATCAGAACCCTCACAATTCTCCCAGGCTGTTAGCTAAAGCATAACAATATGAGCACCATGTTATATGAATATTAATCATATATTACAATAATTTTGCAAACAATGCAATTAACTGTGCATGGCAAGTGTGTATTAGTTGGATAATCTAGTGTCTCCTATGAATAGTGAACTCATTCCGAAGGCATCTTTTGTTTTCTGTTCTCATCAAATTACCTCTGCATACACTATACAAATGTTTTGTCCTCAAAGTAGTCTGTCCTCAATTTGTTTCTTAAGGATGAGAAGACGGGCAGGTAGGAAACTTCTTGGCGGAGCTCAGAGCTGAGAGGGAAGCACACATTATCTTTCATAATATAGGCATTAAAAAAAAGAAAATTCTAGGTGGTGTCAGCTCTACTATTAAAACTAAACAATCAAGTGGTAACTCCACCCCAACCCGCAACTGGGATTATAAACAGAGTTTCAAACAGCTGGGAGGTAGCAACTAATACAGACTGTTGCAGTGCCATTTAGTTTGCAATAATGTCAAATACCTATGAAATTCTGAACATGGTATGTCATACAATCCAATTTCACTTTTCTTTGTAATCCAAGAAAATGCCAACACATCACAATATAATGGAAATACAAGGTGATTATTGTAGCTTTTCAAAATCATTGCAAACCACTCCATACAGATAATGCCTCAACACCTCACTTTGTTTTTAATCTCTGATTTAACCACGTATGTATATTCCTAGTATTAAAACATTCCAAGTAGCTTTATTGAAATTCCCTGTGATAATTGATAGTTTACTTTATCTCTGAGGACAAGACATCTGTCCTTGCACAGTTCATTGTTCTGGAAATATCAAACCTATTTTCTTTCAGTCTAGAAGAGTTTATGCTTAAATTATGCTGTACTGATACTAGCTCATTTGGTGACAAAGATATGATTCACTTGCTTGACGTTAGCCAGTTTCTAAATCTGCAAAACACCCTGATAGCCCAATGGGCTATGGAGCAGTATAAACTTATTAATACTAATACTAATACTAATATCATCATCAACATCATCATATAGGAAGTAGATTAGTCATGCAATGAGTTTTTGCGAGATAGGTCTTCTATTTCCCTGCCATATGTACTGTATGCCATAAAGTGTGCTGCAGTTTCACAGTGGTATGTTCCTTTTCAGAAATCCAACAAACAAACAAACAGCAAAACCCCCTTTTTTCCTCCCCAGAAGCAACCTGACTATGTGAAGATCAAACACTATAAAATTTTGGTGCAGCCCAAGCAAGTGATTCCTTTTTAAGAATTCTGGAATTGTCATTTTTTTTAAACAATCATAGTATTTTGTGTTTAAATCCATTGCAGAACTCATGTAAATTTACTTCTTCAAGTTTTGATCCCTTCTGCCCCATACTGTTACCCAGCACCCTAAGAAAAAAGACTGAGTACTGGCCAGTTCTTAATAGAGGCCAGGTATTTAGGGATGCAGTTGGACTGGATTATTGGGGAAATAGAGAACATCTGCTTCCATGCATGGAATCTGCTGTAACCCTCTCATTACAACATTAACCCCAAATTCTAAGCCTTTCCTGAGGGTCCCCAAGAAGCTGCTGTGGGCAGGAATTGATGGGTAATTTTCATTGTGTATATGCCACAACAAATACAACACTTTGTGTCATAACAAGCAAGGGACTTTATGGCATTAATCTAGAGGGAATGGTCTTAGTTACTTATTGCTGATATATGGATGTAATGAATTGTTGTGCTATAGGCCACCACAAAGAAGGAAGGTATGGTGGCATGAAGAATTCCACTCTGACTAGAAGGTATGGCTGGATGCTGGTGTCTTTCTTGGATCAGAAAGCAGTCACCTGTATGGACAAGCAAGAATCAAGTGAGAGGGTGCTGTATCTATACTAAGTGATGAGTTACCTTATCCATATAAGAAAAAAAGATAACTTCTCACTTCTTACTTCTCACTACTTTTGCTTGACTATATCTCAAGCGAGAAACCAGAGATCCCTTTGAGATCCATGGTCTTTGACACTTTAACATGGTTTTTAACATGGGAAACGATTCCAAGACTTCCTCTGAGTCTTGTCAGAGAAGGCAAAGGAGTTTTAAGTTGTCATGGTTTCTTCCTTCACTGTCAGATCTTCAGGCACATGTCCATTGCAAACTGACTGAGGATTCGGTTTGAGCTTAACATGATGTAAAGACATCTATGGGAGTTCAATTTATAAAAATGCAAATTTTTGAGCCTGGATTTATTTTTCTAAAGGATTGCAAATCCTAGATGTCAGACGATGTGCTCGTCATTTAAATAGCTCAAACTAGAAAGCTTCTCGTAATCTTGGGAACAAAAGCTGTGCATTAAATTTAGTACTTCAGAAGTCAGCAGCATTACTTTTAATATTAAGTATGAATTGCTTTTAAAAAGATGACTCTCTCATTACCTATGGGTAATGCCCAAACCATCATTGTGTACACATGTGTATCCATAGCACATTAATTAGTGCAAGCAGTTTGTGATTGATTTATACAGATCCAGGAATAGATGCAGAAGAGAATCTTGGATATGTTTCCCAGTTGAACTTTCCTTTGCCATAAGAGCTACAAAGTACCCCATGCAATGGTCTATTAGGCCAAATATCTCATTGCCCATATATTCAAATGAACTGTAGAGGTTATTAACTTGCCCTTGACAAAAAGATTTAGTTTTCTAGGGCAAACGCCTTTATAAATTCTATGTGTGACAGTTTTATTACATATTGTAAATAGAATAGCCTGCCAGATTTTTATGACAGCCATCACTAAGTCATTCAGACCTTATTACTTTTCAACCCCTCATGTACCTTGAATGTTCTTTTTAAAAATAAAATAAAATAATATGATAGCCTGTTTGATTTTTGAACATTGCCATTTTTGCCTAACAGAGACCAGCTAGACTTGCAAACAATAATTATTTAAATACTTTTAGATTACAGTTGTCTCATATATCTTTTTGTTAAAAGACTAAATTGTAATGGTGCAGACAGACATTAATTTACACATTCTGCATTTATGGCCATAGACTCATTTATGCTGGTACAGTTACTGATAGCATTTACTTTAATGGTTTCTGTGCTCAGCTGCATACTTCTGCAGAGCTCTCCAAGCTGTAACCAGTGGGTGTTCCTGCACCTACTGCAGTAGGCAGTTTAACATCAGTGGATCATATTTCATAATAATGTACATGTTTTATTATAATAAAAAGAAGGGTTTGCCCAATTTTCATATTAACCATCATGGGACCATATATCAACTAGATGTTTGTTCCTTTCTTTCTGTGTTCCTGCTCTGCTCTCCAATATCTAAAAGTTTCATTTTAAAATACATTACCATTTCTCTTTGCATGGAATTAACCTTTGCAGTTATTTGCAAACTATGCTACACAATACCTAATGTGCTCAGTGCTTTACACACCTGGAAACTGAGAATATGGCATTTATACAGATATAGATTTATAATAGCAGACAAAATTCCAAGTTCTGCTTTGGCTAAAGGTGATGGTTGTGTTAGTCAACAAATTTGTGCTATACTTCACCATCCGTGCTGTCATTGCTTTTACTATTATCGATGTTCCTTTTAAAAATAAATTACTAGCAAATTTTAAGCAGGTTTCAAAGGCACAGCAGGTGAATTGGTTGTATTTGGAAAAGCATATATGAGTAAATTGAGATGCTGTATATTAAATGAATAATGTGGAATAAAGGAAGGAAGGATCTATGCCAAGTGTTTTGCATTCAATAAAACTGGTCTACATGTTTCTTCTAGAAAAGTTGTAAAGTAATACTGAGTTACAAGGCTCTTTGTTAGATTAAAGGTTAGCAGAGTTTATATCTCCACTTTAAGAGACATATTCTGGAATTTTGAGGGCATGAAAGAATAAGAATTTTCAGGTGGCCAAAGGTAACATGGTTCCCAGGGGCATTTTGTCAGAAGCATACCACAGGCTTCTGTGGGTTTCCAATCCCTTGTCTGAAATGGTAGTCTTTTCTGGGGAACAAATAGTGTAGGTAATAAAATCTTTGACCATGATGAAAGATCTTAGAAACTCCCCATGAAACCCAAGGGTGAGTGGGTTGTTTGTTTGTATGTTTTGTCTTACCCCCATAAAATGCCAAACAAGCAAACAAACAAATCCTTTTAAGTACTTTTTCCACAATTCTGGTCTGCTTTCATGAGAATCTCTTCTATGCTCAATAAAAGCAATGGTTTCATAATCTCACTATTGTTTACACATAGGCTGGGTTCAGACAACATAATAACACACAGGAAGATGTATGCGTTGAGTGTGGCTTATGGTTGAATCATGAATTGTCCTTAAAACATGGGTTATAATGTTGTCAAATGCAGTTCTGCTAGCAAGCAGTGGCTTATTAACCATGAACAACACTTGAAGAAAACCCATGGTTTCTTGTTGAGTTGTGAACTATGGGTTGTTCACCATGGTTTGTTAGCTTGATTCAGTCAATATGATAACCCACATTTCAAAAACAACCTACAGTTCAACTATAATCCACACTCAACCCATACTCAACCCTTTAGTGTTGCATATTGTGCTATCTGGATCTAGTCTAAACTTTCCAGGATTCCATACAAACTTTCCCACTTCTACCAGAAAGGTCTTCTACATAGAAATCATGCACACTACCAGCCCTTCTTCATGTTGCTATAGTTATAATAGGGCTTCAGAAGTTAGGGATATAATAGAATAATGCAAGCAGGAAAGGAAATCCAGAAAACTTAATGAGAATTAATTTATATATTATATGCTTTAACTGTTTATGAAAAGGAAATTGTATAATAAAAAGTAATGATATACTTTGTACTACTGTGGTTTGGAGGGAAATGATGAGTTGATTGGGAATTAATGTAATTGTGCTCACTCTAATGAGGTGGATGTTTAAACCAAAGCCTTGAGACCAGAAGGAAGGGAAAGCATTTTTGTTATTGCTGCTAGTTCTTTGGAAGAAGAGGAAAAGTGCATTGTGAACAAAAGAGTGACTGTGTTCGGGAAGAAACTTGGAGCTTGTCTTAGCTTCTTGAAAGCTGTGATCTATATTCTTGTATTCTGTAATAAAAAGACTGCTGGACTGATGATGACTAGGCCCGAAGCTGCTTTTCAGTGAGGATCTGAGAGTGTGGTTTTTCAAGGTGCAAGTACACATTTTACAGACTAGGATTTGTGGCTGTGGTGGAGCCAGTGGCTAGTGGTCTCCTGACAACTTGGAGAGTGATTATATGTAGCTTTCTTTTGTCATTGCTATAAGATTTTGGTTTGGGATGCTCATGGCCAAACTATCCATGGGCATATGAGGAATTGTGCTAAGCTACTCTGTTGTGTTTGGCTATTCTGCAAAGTACCTCTTGGGGTTTCCCTGCTGATTATGTGATTTATAGTTAATGTGCTTAATAAATCTCTTCTTAATTGACTTCTCTTGTCCAGATTTGTGAGTAGGGTTAACTGCCTGAGTTGTAAGTAGTAAGACTCAGGTTGCATAATATAGAGCCATTTCTAGTACAATGACAAATATATGAATAGTATGCCTTTTTCACTTAACCAGCTTCCTTGTGGACCATTGACTCATAGGAAAGACCAGGGTAAATAACCAAAGTCTTAACTTCATTTGGCATGCAGAATATATTTGGTATAATAATTTTAAGATGGGGGAGAGAGAGAAGAAATGATGGAAATCCAGTAAGAAGGAGAGAAAAGAGAAAGGCAATTATATATTTGGAAAATGAATGCACTTGGATAAGATGGGATCACACCCACTGGCAACAAGGACAGACAAAGGTGCTGTTATTTGGCGATTTATCTGACCATGGGAGTGGTGTTCAGCTTTTAATTTACATCAATCTACTATTGTTGGCAGGTGGCACAGTGGTTTAAACCGCTGTGCTGCTGGGCTGGTTGATCGAAAGGTCACTGGTTCAAATCTGCACAACAGGGTGAGTTCTCGTTGCTCCGGCCCAGCTCCTGCCAACCTTGCAGTTTGAAAGCATGCAAATGCAAGTAGATAAAAAGGTACCACTTCAGTGGGAAGGTAACAGCATTCCGTGCACCTCGGTGTTTAGTCATGCCAGCCACATGACCACGGAGATTGTCTGTGGACAAACACTGGCTCCCTCAGCTAGGAAACGGAGACGAGCTCTGCCCCCTAGAGTCAGACATGACTGGACTTAATGTCAAGGGGAAACCTTTACCTTTATCTTTACCTTTACTATTGTTGATAAACACACAATTATCCCCCTTCCTGAAGAGGTCACCCACACTTCTGTAACAACTGGTTTGAGAAGTATAATTTTTTTCAGATGTGGCTATATCTGAAATGTGTTGAGAAATATCAGCTGGTTCAAAATGCATCTGTCCGGTTGCTAAGTGGGACTCATTATGGTAAACATTTTCTACTGGCTTCCAGTTTGTTTCTAAACCCAGTGTGCCATATCAAGCCTAAACCAAGATGTAAAGTTTCCCTTATAAATATAATCAATTAAGATAGTTAGCTAAGGGAACTGGTTTGTCCCCTTTTGCTTAATCAGTGTATTGCTACCTTAGTGCCACTACCTGTCTTGTTAATGGAAATTCGGATGTGTTTTATTCAGTAAAAAAGTTTGTTTGATATCTGTTGGACTTATTTTATAAGGGTTTACTATTATGTGAAGGATTTATCTAATTTGGCCAATTGCTGGTGATACAATGAAGCTAATGCTTCTTTTGAACATATGTTTTAACTATGTCCAGTAATTGCTTCTTTGGGAAAGGTTATAACTTGGAAAAAATTGTACTGGAACTGTATTTAATATGTATTGATGTGTGTGCTCTTTTAAATTGCCTACCTGCTTCCTGGAAATTAACCAATGGTCAGCATAAAAGGATTCTCTGTACCCTTTTAACAGCCCAAAGATTGATATTGCAACAGTATAAAGATAAACATCCACCTCCTACAATGAGGCTCATGCAACATCGTCAATAACAGAACAGGTGGCATATACTCATAGACACCATCTTCAAATGGATATTTAACTGGATATCTGGTCAATTTTTGTTGAAGGTAATTTATAATTACAGAAAGTTGTATTGCTTGCTTTTCATATGTATCCATTGATGCACATATACACAAATCTCTCTCTCTCTCTCTTCTGCTCTCTCTTTCTGTGTATAATCACATTACATTTAAATCCCATCTTTGCTCCTCTTGGAAGGAACCCAAGGTGGCTTACATAGTTCTCCTTCCTATTTTATTTACCACCCTGTAATGTAGATTTGCCTGAGAGTCAGTGACAGGAACTGGTAACCCGATCTCTTGGGTCTCAGTCCAACATTCTAACCAGTACATCACAGTGGCTCTCATATATCTTTTTCTTTTTGTTCCTCTTGTAATTTCATACTAAGAATAGTAAAAGAAAAAGTTATCTAAAGCTCTTCTCTGGGTTCTGTAATCTTCAAGGTTAGGCTGTGAATTACCTGAGAAAAAGCTTTTCTGTGATGGAATCCTAGGTCTGGAAATCCCTGTCCAGAAATATTTATGTATCTCCTTCTTTGCTAGCTTTTAAATACCAGATAAAATCTATCCCATTCACTTCAGTTTTTAATAACCATTTGATTTTATTATCCCATTCTGGTTTTTAAAATTGTACAATGATGCTACTCATTAATTTTTTTATTTTCAATTTTGTCTTATTTATTCATCTATTTTAAATATTATGGATGAAAGCTACATTTAAGCCTAAGTCAAAATGGGGAACAGAGACTTAAACTGAGTTAATGTACCTACACTAATGAACTAACTATAGAACTGGCTCTGTCCAATAGTCTAGTGCCAGAAGTGAGATAAGGTGACTTGGAAGTCCTGTTCTCTGGTAGTATTTATCCTAGCGTGGTATGATAAATCAGTTTGTTTAGACTGACATTTATCCAGTTTGTACCTCCTGCACCTGATTGAAGACTCAAACCCAATCTGTGGCCAATGCCCATAAATGTTTGAGCATGTGATAGGATTTGTGGCCCAAAATAAGTGTTCATCAGCATCTGTGCATGGACTGATATGCTTGCATAGACATACACAATGCACATGAAAAATCTGTACTTCTTAAGAATGTGCATGAAACCTTAGGGACAAAGAGTGCATGCATTTGAAAAATGTGCACAAGTGATGCATAGTCTTAGAATATGTACATGCTTTTTTGTGTGTGAACAGAAGACAGGAAAGTTTGCAATTGAATATAAGCACAAATTACAATGAGCATCAAGGATGAATTCAGAGAACCCCAGTGAATTAAAATTTTGCTGATTCACACAATACTAACTCATACATGCAAAGCGCCTCTTGGTGCAGAATAATTCAAGAAAGAAACATAGATATATGAATCATAACATGAAAAACACAATTTTTTCTGGTCAGTAGAAAGAGATAATATAGCAAATGGATTCAAAGTCTTAATGACCCTCAGACAGAAATACTTCATGTGAGATTCAGCCATTCTCATTTGTATTTTTACTATACGGATATGCTATAAACAAACTTAATTCATGATTGCATTTGGAAATAGATTGCAATTGTTCCTTTCACACCGAAACATTACCTTAGGGAATGTAGCTTGCTCATACATCAACATGTTATTGTGTTTGTAAGAGTATTCCCACCCCCTTTCTTTTTGACTGACACAGCTAATTACAACAAGTCTTGAACTTAATGTGATTTTCTGGCTGACAATGACCATTCCAAAAGGAGCATGGAATATAGCAACCTGACTTGAGGAGATACTGAGATTTTAAAATAGCAGCTTCCTTCCTGCAGCACAAAATCCAAACATTCTGGCACAACAAAGTATTTCACATAATATCTTTAAAGTAAGTCCAGAAGGTGTGGTTATCCTGAGATAATCACCCTCAGGGGGGATTAAAAGCAATCTGCTCATAAAAAGGCATAAACAAACTGAAAGGTCTGCAAAGAACAAGTCAGAGGGCAATGAAAAAGAGAGTATGTCCATGGGAGCTGTTGATTGTAATTACAAATAAAACGTTGCTTGCTTAATTCCAGCTAGTGATGTTATTGGCAGATAAATATGCAATTCTCACATCACATTTTCTAGGACAGTTTCAGTAAAAATTAATGTGACTGCTACATATGAGTGCAGGCTGAAAGATTTCAGCCTGAGCGATCTGTAATCCAGCAAATGGATCATCAATGTGGTGTTAAGTAAAACTCCACAAATGGAAGGGATACTTCTGCCTGTAAGAGGAGGTTGGTGTCTCCTTTGTCAGAAGAGATCCTTATCCATTTCATGTTTTATTCTGAGCTTTATAAGAGCTTTCCATGGTGTACAACTCTGTCCCCAAAATAGTTTCACCACTATGGAGCTCTATGGATGACAGAACAAACTTGCAATGCATAAGGAGATGTACTGACATAGAACTACCACCTTTCACTGGAGGAAGGAAAGGAGAAGGTGATCTTTCCTGGTTTGTCTTCTCATGTTCAGTCCTCTGTGCCACCCACACACTGTGCAAATATTTGTGGGTACAAAGGGCTGCAGGGAAAAGGGAAAATTAAGAAAAAACGTTTCCCTATTTTGCTGATAGGAGTGCCCTGTGGGAGGAACTCCATTGATAGAATGCCAATGGAGCAGTAGAGAATAACTACACTATGTACTAATTCTGTAGTGTTTCGAATCTTTTTCCTCTCTTTTAATCCCTGCACAGGGAAGAAGCATTTGAAATTGGATGGTGGAGGTTTAATCTTCTCTTCCTGGTTCATGTCTGATCAGAACTGGGGCTGCATACAATGACTTTTCAGTTGAGAGAGAGAGAGAGAGAGAGAGAGAGAGAGAGAGAGAGAGAGAAAGGTTCAGCTACATGGTATGCAATGGATGTACATAACATGTAGTTTGACACTAAGCTGAAACCACTGGGATCCATACACACAGAGGCAGCTTTCCAAGAGCCACCCAATTTTTATGCCTTCCTGGTTTTGCAGACTCAGGGGATATATTAGTACCTCTGGGAAAGCCCAGAGACACAGCTGTTGGGTTCCATTTGGCTAAGTAGCTCAATGCTAATTTCATATGATGAGTTTGTTTTCATAACATTTCTTTCCTCCCTCCCCTCCCTTTGTTTTCATATATTCTGTCAGCAAATGTAATCATGTAGGACTGCCAATGTGATGAACATAGGATTGGTGCCAAATGCAATAATGTTTAAGGAATGGATATTGGTCCCATAGACAGAAAACATAAGCATCACTGAATACAAATCATAATGGATGGGAGCCATAATAGGGAGACCCACTGAAAAAAGGATTGATTAAGTACTATTGATTTCAATGGATATGCTCTAAATCAAAGCATAAGCAAGTCTAGATTCATCCCCAAATTTCTGCATAGGCAACAGTGTCGTTAGACATGCCTTTTCCTCACTGCTGACAACTAGGTTACATTTTTCAGTTTGAAAATCCATATTACTGTAATACCTGAATTAGGTCAATTATAAGATCACAAATTGTGCAAGCTTTCAACATCTCAAGAGCTTGAACAATTTTTGTAATCTTTTGGTTGACCTAGTAAAGTTATCACATGAATATGGATTTATTAAAAAAATCTTCACATAATAATTCTGATTACAAGAAGCATAGAGAAGCATGTTAAAAAAGAACCAGTTGCCCATTCCTTAAACATTAATACTTGTGTATATAGTTACATTATTAACTAAAAAGTTAATATTATCTCATTCCCTTATTCCAGTTTTTGGGTGCAACACAATGATCTGGAAAAATAACCCCTTCAAAATTTATGATCCACCAAGCTGAAAAAACCTATCAGCCATGAAATGTGGTGAGCTAGGTGTCAAACAGCTTCATTCCCCCTTTTCAGTGCAAGGTAGGTGGAAATTGAAAGTGTGTGTGTATGTGTGTGTGTGTTTAATCCCACATGGTCCATACTTGTGCAGCCTTTTACACAGTTACAACTCAATGCATCTCTTCAAAGAGAAGCCTTACAAAGTTCACTGAAGTCACTTATTCCCAGGTACGTTTATCTAGGATTATAGTTTAAGGTATGAAAGAGGTGCTAAAGTGAAGAAATTTTCCTGGCAAAATCAGGGATGTTGGTTTATCTCTTTTTTATTCCAAAATAATTCAAATGTTAACAAGGAGCAGATCCTGGTTTGCATTCAGTGTAGTTCCACTCATGCTGGAGGAATGGACTAGATGAGTGAGTTTGGTTAATTACTCTTTCACCTAGCAGACACTCTGCCTCCTCAGAAACTGAAAGGGAGGATTGGGGGACCCTCTGGAATAGTAAGGGTGAAGGTGGGGACTGCAGGAAGGAGGAATCAGCAAATTTCACTCACCTCCTGGCTCCTTGCTTCAGCAGAGAGCTTCTGCTTGATGCTGTCCCTTCTACAAAAGGAAGAAGGCCTTCTGTTCATGACTCAGAATCCCATGCTGGTACATTTGATATATATGAAATGGTGGCTGGAATATAAAGTTTTGGGCAAACAGGTGCTGTAATAGGGAATCAAGCTTCAGCATAAATCAGTATTATTGCCGTATTGTTTGGACACTACATAATCCTTACTACTGTACTACATCACTGTTCATGTGTATGAATAGTACAAGGATTATTCCCACTCCCTATCCTGTAATCATGTTTATAGGTTTATTAGATGTGCAAGTCTACTGTTTCTTGCTCATATTCTTGGTTTAGCTGATTGTAGTGTTCATGTCACATTTGCTCTTGCCATCCAATGAGTACCTTCTCTCATTGATCTGGTTCACATGCCACAACTTCCCATAGCTTAATTTGTCCATGGGTGCTGATGTGTCACTCCAGGCATGTTGGATGCCCAGCTGGCCATACCTTATTGTGTCATGTGAACTGAACTGGCGCTGGTTCAGGGCCAATAACCTCAAATCACATGATCATGGTGCTGTGAATTTGGTGTTTGTTTTATTATTATGTTTAGTGCTATGGCAGATAGGTCTTTTATATATTTTACAAAAATATATTATTTTTTTTCAAGAACAGTTCCATTCAATGTTTGTCAGGACCAATATTTTAGAATATATGTTCAGTTAAGAAAGGCACAACTGAAAAAAATAATACATGCTTCATTAGGTACCAGCCTGTGGTTTCTTTCTTTACTCCTGTTCACCAAGAGACTAAACTATAGAATTAATGTAGAGTTTGTTGGTATATGCTAAAATATGTGAAAGCTTATGCATTATTCTGATCAGTTATCCTACAGCAGTACCCTATTAGAGAACACTATTTAGAGAGAAATGTCATCTAGTTGAACAATGGGGCTTTCTTTCAGTACTCTCTCTCATGTAGTAGCTCTATCGTTTTTCAAATATTGCATTTATAGCTGATGAAAATTGATCTTTATGTGTAAGAACAGTACATTTTAAAATGACCTATTTATCATAAATTATGACATTATTTGATTTAAAAAAGCAGTGTTGAGAAAAATGGCATAAAACATGGCAAAAGCTGATGATTTCTGAAAGTGCAGAACAGAAAGTGATCGTATAAATGGTTTCCACTGTTGCCATCCAAGCAAGTTGTGGCTGCTTTCCACAGGCTTAAATACTTACCTAAGTTCCAGGCAATATCTTGAAACATGCAAAGTTTCCATGGAAATTTAAAAATAAAATAAAAAATTAATGAAGTAGTGTGGAACTTAGAACCTCACCCTTATGAACGTGTCACAATCTAGAAATAGACTGATTTCTGGATCTCTTATATATAAAGATATATAAAACAGTTTATATATCTTGTAATGAAATCCTATGCATGTCTACCCAGAAGTAAGTTCAGTGAGGCTTACACTCAGGTAAGTGGATACCTGAGTGTAGTTGAAGGATGAAGGATGGGAAAATATCCATCCTTCTTGAGGGATCTGAATGGGAGAGTCCCCACTGCATCTAAGGGAAGGGTGACGATGTTCCCCTGTCCCTGTCCCTGTCCTTCTGTGTGTGTGTGTGTGTGTGTGAGAGAGAGAGAGAGAGAGAGAGAGAGAGAGAAGACAAGTCAGAAAGACAGAGAGGACAGAGAAAAGCTGGAATGTGTGCTTCAAGCTGAAAGTTTATGTTGCATGTAGCTTTCTCAGGGAATTTGATAAGAGGTAGTTTGTCCCATCAAAAGCTGATATGCCTCTTGCCTTCTTTCATGTTCTGTTTGGGTTTCTCTCAGTCTGGGAAACTGAGAGTACTAGATCAAGAAAGGTTGCTTTACTTCTGCACTTACACATTTGTAAATAAACCAAATATCAACAAACAAATAAAGGAAAGTACTCCCTAAGAAGGCTGCAGGGAGGATATAAGAGCATCACAAGTTTGTGGCACTTTAAAGACCCAATATATTGTTTTGTAGGTACATAATGGCTCATAATTCACTTTAATTAGATTGCAGATTAACTTGGGGTATTTCTACAAATAATTTTGGAATGTATGCTTGTACAGTTTGCTGCATTTCTCCCTTTTACAGGCCCTAGCTTTCTTCTTAGTAGTCATCAAACCATAACAGAAAAAGGAAGCTTGGTGAAATTGTGTGATCAGCTCAAGAGTTCTTTTTGTTGCTGTGATTTAAATTGTGGTACAGATATGCAGAGCACTGGTATCTATAATAAGAGGGTGAACCAAAAACTGGCAGTTTCAAAACCGTGCA
This sequence comes from Varanus komodoensis, assembly GCF_004798865.1. Taxonomy (NCBI): domain Eukaryota; kingdom Metazoa; phylum Chordata; class Lepidosauria; order Squamata; family Varanidae; genus Varanus; species Varanus komodoensis. The sequence continues at coordinate 21,852,197 of NW_025335941.1, forward strand.
TGCTTGGCAGTCTGAAATTCAAGCTTAGTAACATGGCAGACTGCTGGCGCCTTGTTGCTATCTTGAATTTTCACAATGACACCAATCATCCCAGTCTTAACACAAGTGCGGGCACATTTTTTCACAACATTAGAGTATGCAGCACCCATCTTCTACTAGTGAGTGGATGTTGTATTATTGTGACACCAGGTTTTAGGCAGTGTATGGGAACAGGGGAGAGAGATCGTGTAACACAGTGTGTGTGCAGCTCTATTCTAAATTCAATGATCCAGCATCTCCAAGTTGTTTGATGTCAAGTTATGTAAACAATTATGGACTGTAGGTACATTGGAAAGTGTCTTGTAAGTAGTAGAGAGCATTGTAATGTGATTATTCAGTTCATGGCTGCAGTCCAGAGGAGCTGCTGCCAGGTGACAAGAAGTCTGCATTTGCAGACAAATTGCTTGTGAAGATGTAAATTGGCACATGCAATATTCCAAACAGTGATGATCCCAAGCATTTAAAGGCTCACTGCTTTCTCCCACCTTGTGCCAAATTGTGCACTGATAGAGGTGTAACTCTTTGCATAACTCTTTGGTTAAGTGCTGTGATGAACAACCTATCATTGGAATGTTGCCTTTTGACACTGCTATAGCTCTTCACCTCCAAAGAATAAATGAGTTTCTGTTTTAGTGCTGGTAGATCTTGAACCAGAAATCTCTTTTTTATGTCATACCACAGAAACACCATCTGCAGCATCCTTCCCCTAACTTGGTGCCTTCCAGATATGAAGCAAACCCAGCATTTCCCACTGAAATGGGGAATGTTCCCAGTGCAGAGAATATTTCTGCCTTTTTGGGATTTGAATCTACTTCACTACTAGCTACAAATACTTGTGCAAGAGTGAGTGGATGTCAATGGTTCAGTATTGAGTGTGAATTGGCATTGAATCATGCGTTGCTGCTGAACTGTGGGCTTTCATGGTACTCAGCTGAGATGACAAAACACGATGAACAGCTCCGTTCACAACCCAGCAAAAAATCATGGGTCTTTTTCATAGATTGTTCATGGCTATCAAACCATAGTTTGGTGATACAGCTGGGTTCAGACAATAACCCACATTTCTGCAACAGCCCCAGATCAACATCCCACACTCAATCCATAGTCAACCCCTGTGTGAGAGTTATTGTGCTGTCTGAACCCTGTCAAGGTACACAAAGTGAACTGAAAGATCAGAGTGCAGTCATGGAACAAGAGTGGTGATACACAAATCCTTGAGAACCTTATAGAGATCACAGGGCAAAAATGACTTGTTCAAACAAGGGCTGTATGCTTACTTCAGCAAACTGGCTGCTCTGCCAGGCTCTGTCTTCTTGCCTGAAAACAATTCTCTAAACAGGCCTTTGTAAAATTTGCTCCTTAAAGGAATTGGGTTGTGATCTGTGTCACATGGAAGGGAATAGAGGTGGTGGAGAGTGAAAGGAAAGTTTTTTAGCAACTTTTGGGTCTGAGAAAAGAAGGGAAGGGAAGAGGAAGGCTTCCAGAAGCAGCAGCAGCAGCAAGGCGAAAGAGCGCAACTGAGAAGGGAGTTCAGGGAAGTGTGGTGAAGAAGAGCAGCAGGCAAACAGCCAGGGAGGAAGTTCATCACAAGAGAAGCCAGCTGCAAGAGACCGAATGAACTCAGACAAGCACCAGTTGCTGGCCTAATGACAGAAATAATGTACTTTGTCATAGTCTGTGGTTTAAGGGTAGAGTTCATCTTTGCTTTATGCAGTTTTATTTCATTCATATTGTTATTTACCAGAAACCCTACAGTTAAATCAATACTGTTAAATATTTAGTTGTCCATCTCTGGCTTGATGGATATCTGGCCCTCCTCATCCTAATTGTAGAAAATGGAAGCTTGACACATTACTCCTGCCTGATATATTAGCTGGTGTTATATTACTCTGTGATGTCAGCTCTTTTGGTCACACTGCCTGTTGTCATACATGCAGGTCATTGTTAGGTGTCATTTCATCAATGCAACCACTAGGGTCCTGGTGTGAGGTTCTGAGGCAGCACTAGGGCTCCCTCTTCTGGCCAGAGACCAGAATAGCAGCCCTGGTGGTTGCAGGACCAGGCCCACAGTCAATTGCAGCCACCTGGGATGTTACGAGCACCACCTAGGGGCCCTGAGGGGAAGAGCTATATAAGAACCAGCTCTTCCCTTCAGACACGGCCTCAGTAGCAAGGGAGCTTGATGTTGTTTGAGCTCCCTGAGCCATCTTGAATCTCTGCCTATTGCCTTGCTTCTGCTTCTGGAACATGCCTGGCTTCACCTGCTCCAGTCCCAGGTATTTGCTTACCCTCAGCTTGTCTCTGTAATTTGTGACTCCTGACTGGTTTTGGCTGCTCTTCACCCTTTGGACTGGACTACCTTGCACTTCTGTTGCTTGCCTTGACATTTGGACTTCCTGGCTACACTTTGTAATGGGCCTGTGCATTGTACCGGTTGTTTGAGTCCTAGGGCTCTGATCTGACACCCAGCTGCCCATGCCGCAGATCCTGACACCTGGTTTGAGCTACTGGGCATCTCTGAACCTGGTCAAGGACCATATCAAGAATCTCTGTGGGTTGTACAACTGGTCTTCCTATTGCCCCTGGCCCTGTTGCATCCAAGTCTGCACCATAACGTACTTTACGTGGGGCTTCCCCTGAAGACGGTCCGAACACTTCAATTGGTGCAAAATAGAGCTGCCAGGTTGCTGACGGGGACGGGGCGTTATGCTCACATGACTCCAGTCCTCCGTCAGCTTCACTGGCTTCCCATTGAAGCCCGGGCCCAATTCAAGGTGTTGATTATGACCTACAAAGCCCTAAACGGCTTGGGTCCGGGCTACCTGAACGAGCGCTTACGTCCGTATATGCCCGACCGCCCTTTGAGATCTGCGGGAGAGTCCCTTCTCCAGGAACCCTCCATGAAAGAAATTAGGAGAGTAAGTTCTCGGAGGAGGACTTTCTCTGCGGTGGCGCCCAACCTATGGAATTCACTCCCCAAAGAGGTCCGCCTGGCACCGTCTTTACTGGTTTTTCGGCGCCAGGTAAAGACCTTTTTATTTAAACATCATTTTAATTGTTAAAATATATGATCTGGCCAGGGCAACTTTCTTCTTCCTTCTCTTTTCTCCTGCTATATTATTTATTTACTTATTTTATACTGATAATTTTAATTTTATATTGTTATGTTCGTAACTCAGTGTATTTTTTGTATTTTTGTATTTAATGGTAATTTATTATGTTCTATTGTATTTCAATGTATTTTATTGTGTTGTAAGCCACCCCGAGGCTTCGGCAAGGGGCGGCATAGAAATGTTATAATAATAATAATCATAACCCTACCAGTAGCTTCAGCCATTCACATAAGCTGACTAATCATGCCAAAAGGACATGGCTTGTGCACTAATACCTGGAATGGACTTGCTTGACCTTTGTGCCACAGCAAAGTTAAGTCAGAAGCTGGGGGGGGGGGGTCTCTTTTCCTGACTATGAATTCTACCTGATGACAGGGCAGTTTTAAGATTGTATGTATAAAATAGTAAGTTGGAAGGGGCCATAAAAGCCATTAGGTCCAATATATATTGTGGTTGGCAAGGCAGATCTTGGATATAAACAAAATGTTTCTTTACCTTTGCCTTTTATACCTTCTGCCTCCTGACTTGACTCCATTCTTTCCCTTTCCTCACCCGTCCTTCTTTTCTTTCTCTTCTACTAGAACCCTTCTGAAACACAAACTAGGAAGAGTTGGCAGTGATATAACGTGGCAAAAGGGAGGGCCTAACAGTAGTGCCAGCAAGAGCTATACAGGAAGACAACATTCCTGGCTTTTCCTTGGTCAACTGGTAAAAGTCCTTAGTTATAGCTAACAGAGTCCACAGTAACAGTATGTGTAACAGCAGCAGATCTGTAGCCCTGAATAATCAAATAGTACAGTCAGAAGGTAAAAGGAATGACAGAATTAAGCAACTGGCTTCCAGTAAGGTCATCTCGAAGTAGATCAGAAACCCTTCCTCTGGTCTTTTCCAGTCTGGTCTGAATGCCCGCTACACCCTTCCCCCCCCCGCAGCTAAGCATGGGGTGCTGTGTGGCTTGAAAGGAAAGAAGACACTGATGTGAGCATGGCCAAAGGGTTGATCTGGTCCCAGCTCCCCAGCCAGCCTGTTCTCTCCTGCTTAGCTGTCACATCACAAAAGGAGCTCCCGCTCAAATATGAGAAGGGCTTCCAGTTAGTTGCATTGTACTCCTGCTCACTTAAACTGATCTTCTGGCCTCTGAACTTTGTCAAACTTTGAATTAGTTCCTCTTTCCCCTCCACATTGTATCTAAGTCCTAATTCTCACTGGATGTTTAACCTGTATTTGTAAGATACCCATAAGACTGAAAGTAAGAGTTCACCTCGCTGCATTTTCCCCTATCCCCAGAAATTCCTTCACTCAGAATGCTAGCAAGTCAGAGAAAGAACCCAACAATCCAAGAGTTGACAAGCTGCAGAGAGTAACTGCACATCCTGACATACTAGGTGTGCAAATGCATGCATTTCAATAAGAACGTAAGAAAGACCCTGCTGGATCAGACCAAAGCTCCATCCAGTCAGTACTCGGTACATATGGTGGCAAACCAGCTGCCCACAGGATCCCTCAAGCAAGATGGGTGCAAGACGTGTGCCTGCCCAATATAAGTAGTTATTTGTATTGAGGAACATTTGATCATATCCAGACTGCAACCAGCTAAAGTTTCAAGTGATAAAACCCAGACTCTCATATGCTTCCTCAATGAGAATTAACTTTACTTACACCTGGATAAAATTCTGTACTTGTGAGCATCAAACAAAATTCAGGAAAAAAATGTTTCACTGTTTAATGCCACACTTGGTAGTATATTCCTGCCTTTAGCAGTGGATCTTCAATTTTCAGGCAAAAAAAAGTTATGTTGTTAATGTAGAAGGCAGATCAAAACACATTTAACCCTCATGTGATGGTGTTAGCTCTGGACCACTGCCTGGAGCAAATTGTATCGAAACCACCATTTATTTAACAATCCTAGATCGGTTGAAAACTGACATAGCAACTGGTGTCATGTGCAAGGGCACCTTTCTGTTGGCAGTTTCACTGCAGAACCTCTGATACAAAGACAGAAAAGGAATCAAGGAAGGAAGGAAAAAAGGAGCCTTCTGCAAAAATGAGCATTAGGTAGATCAGCATGTCCAGTGTTTTCCAATAACTTTAAAATCCCATTGAAAACAAACTCTATCACAGCAGAGATCTGTTTTATTATGTTAGTTTAGTTTAAAGCTGCAGACTATTTGCAATGGATATTACTTCCGTATGAAAATCTTGCTGTGCTTCATAAAGAAGATGAGGCATTTTTAATAAAAACAACTGTGTATATAATAAAGGTTCAAGGAATGTATCCTATAGATCAGCTCTTGCTATCTGGTGCCCTCCAACTGTAATACAGCACATCCTACTCCTAACCCACTGAGTTGTTCCAGAAGTACCACCATCAACAGTCTCAAAAGCTTTTGAGAGGCCCAGGAGAATTTACAGGGTATATTCCTTAAGTGTCTAAGCTGAAGTATCAGCCAGAATGCCAGGACTGTTTTGATGCCAAGTCCAGACCTGAAGCCAGACTAAAATGTGGCTACATAATCTGCTGCTTCTATGAATGCTTGATCTGGTTGAATACCATCCTTTCAATCCCCTTGGTCAGGAGTGGGATATTTACAACTGGATAGTAATGATGTAGAACCTCTTGGTCAGTCTGTGCCTTTTTAGAAGGATTTCAGCCCAAGCTAACAGTCACAACACCTGTGTCCCATAACCAAGCATTCACTAATCCCCTGGACATATTCAACCCATCAGTGCTGGATTCCACATGCCAAGGCAGGGCACAGATTCAGAGGCTTCATGGTCAGCTTAATCCTAATGAGCATCCTGCCCACATCATGAGATCTTTTTACAGTCTGGCAAAAGCTATTGCTCTGACACTGATTCAGTGGAGAAAGAGGGGAAAGCTCTAGAGCAGGGATGTGCCAAAACAGGAAATCTGGTTCATTTGAGATTGATGGTCTTCCTACCTGATTGAGATTTGCACATCAAAACTTTAAGGTGTAAGATCAGACTTTGTGCAAATTGACACTTCAAAAGCATGATTTTCATAAAATTTTGCTTAGCAGATTTTTTACTCAGCTTTTAAAAAAATGTGTAGATCATGGCCTGTTTTAGAGACCGATGTTTGTGACTCAGACCAACTCACCCCGAAGTGAATCAGTGTCAGAACAGGCTATCCAATTAGTATCTATGGTGCAGAATCATGAAAATCCATCAAATTTTACCCCCTAATTGGATGCATTACACATGCCTATTGTGAAGTCAGGCCCATCCATGGGAAATTGGATATGTAAGAACTCAATTCTACCAGACCTCCCATTAGCTTGATGAGCCAGGGAACTGTGTGATGATGGACACTGATATGGTCTGGCTTGCACAGTTGGGAGACATGATCGTTATGGGGGCCTCTGTTTCTCTCCCAGGGATGCCTTCCATGAAGCAAGGCAGTAGCAGGAGTTTTCTGCATATGTCGCCTGTGGTGCATTGTCAGCTAAAGGGAAAGGCACACAACCGCCTCAGAGCCAGACTTCTTTGCCAGGCTCAAATGTCTAATAGTGATCTTTAGCAGATATGCTGATATTTAAACCAAAGCAACTGCAGTAGACTTTGTTGAAAACAACACATTGGTATCCAGGAAAATTTCCTGCTTTCATGGGAATGGTGAATTTATTTGGATACTTTTCTGTGTGCTGAACCCAGGGCTGGTTGGATCTTTTGTTGAGATGCTTATGTATATTGTAATCTGCTAACTGTGTATCTTTATTGAGGCTGTAAAGGTTTATAGCTAATTACTGGAATTAGTGCAATAAATGGTTTAACTATGACTGGTGCCTTGGAAATCAGGTTGTTACAGGCATCCTCATGCTGCAACAGTTGAAATTAAACCTATATCCCATAGCCAGATGGCATTCTGAATGCTTTCACAGGATTTGCAGAAACAGTGGTATAGACAGGAGTGATTTTTCAAGTGCCTAGTTGGTCCTGTTCTTGGTGTACATTACGTCATTCCAATCACCACCTGAAAATGGTGATTAGCCAAGGATGCAAAGCTGGTAGTAAAGTGTGTTATCTTCACTGCTACCACTGTCACAGGGTAGGCTTTTACTTGTGTTTTCTAATATTTGCATTAGGTCCTGTCCCAACTACACTGTAGCCACTGTGTAGATTTGTTTCTTCTCTTGAAGGCCCCCAGAACACTAGGGATAAGTTTCACTTAGCTGGAGAGGATGTTCTAGAGTAAAAATGTCAATACAGCTACTCATGATTCCATTCCATACTGATCGGAATGTGTGAGTGGGCATGCCAGAAAGTCAGTTTGTCCCATCCAAAGCCTCTGGGCAATGCAGCCAATATAAACTTCACATGGACTAATCTAATCATAACAACAAGGTCATAGTCACCAAGTCCAGCACCAGTTTACTCCAAGACTGTCCTAAAACCATTGACTGCTGTTGATGGAATAGGTGGCATATAAATAAGTAAATATAACAAACGTCAGATTGAGCTATTACCTGTAACTTACATTAGTCCTGAGCTAAGCCAAGGAAGATACTCAGGCATGCTAGGTCCACCTAGCTCACCCATCTAGGTTTCAAATATGCATAACAACCCAGCTTCTTCATCCACAATCAAATTACAGATGAGTGGTGTTTTATTGTAGACTGAATTGGCATTCAGTAGCAGCACCAGTGGGGTAGTTGGTTAGTATGGCTGCCTGAATCTTGAGGATAAGGGAGCTGATGAAAAAGGTAAACAATTCACTAGTTGTTTATACCCATCCCTCTACAATGATGCCCCTCCTCCACACCTCCTGATATCAACAACCATCATAATATTGGAATCCTGAATTACCCTGCTGTCCTTTTCACCATAGACACGTCTAGTTTACTCCAGAATCCATCAGCCAATTTAAAAGAGATTTTAAAAAGCCAATTTTTATTTTTTTAAAAAAAAATTCAAAGCCATTTGTTTAAAAAAAAATAAAAGTCAATTTTTACATTGGCTAAATTCATCAGCCGATTTAAAAGAGAACAAATGATGGAACCAGCCAATCCAACCAAACACCACCAGAAGCTTGAGTAACCTTTAAAATAACCCACTTACAAGTTATGTAAGATCTTTGAACTCAGCATGGACTCCAACAGGGACCAAATACACTGGCAAAATATAGTCAAATATGGATAAGATTGAGGAGGAGGTAGAGGATTATAAAGCCTCCTTGAGTTCCTTAAAGGAAGAAAGACAGGATAGAAATATGATAAAATAAATCTTTAAGTCCTGGTTAGTAACCAAGCAGTGATGTTGTACAAATGTAGTTTCTGAACAGTTTGCAAAGGCATGTAAGGCTTTACAGTAATACAACCAAGAGATCACTGAAGCATGGGGAATACATTGCAATGAGATATTGGACTTGAGGAGTGAGAGCACTGTGAGACATGCTGTGTACTTTCCAGCATAATATGAATTTTGAACTTTGAACACCAGTTGCAACTTTTGTCTAGACTGGCACATGCAAATGAAAACATTTAGAATATATCAATTACATGTGATAGTTGAAGCATAACCTCTCAAATGCTTTAAGAATAAATCTCAGTACATTCCTGTGTCTGCTCAGAAGGAATCCCACTGAGTTTTAAGAAGGTATAGGATTGCAACCTTAAACAATACATTCCTGTGATTTTTTTTCAATTGAAAGATTAGTAGAACCATAAAGTTTAATGCAAGATCAAAAGTAATCTAGTCCAATCGATCTAAGAAATCCACTACTAAAGCATGCTGCATAGCTGGCCATCCAACTTCCACTTAAAAACTTCTAATGAAGAGTCCACCACCTTTGTCTGTCAACACTTCTCCACCATCGTTCAGATTTAACTCCCTAAACCACTTTTTTATTTTTAACAAGCCTGGCAAGTCTAAGTCAATGCTTTATTCTTTCTGATAGGCTTTGGCAACATAGTCATCCTTGTTCCTTTTTATTTGATCTTTCTTCCATTTCATATGATTTTAATTTTTAGATAGGAATGGATGAATGAGTGATGCTTGAAATTTTTATAATGCCCAGAGGTTGAAAGCATAGCTGAAAAGCCAAGTTTAACAGCTGCAAGAAAGCCAAGTTGCTGGTTACAGGGGTGGGTGGCACTGTAGAATGGGAGTCAAGGGTGAGAATGTGAATTTATCAGCCCAAGGGTTTTACCTCAGGTCATTTCAGAAGAGCAAATAAGTAATGCCCAGTAGACCTGATATCTGGCCCATAAGCAGCACAAACCTCTCTGAAGGTGGAACTGGCTTTGTTTGGAAGAGAAGGCAGGAGGGGGATTTAGTTGTAAATGGAATCTATTCCTGGTAGAGACAGCAAGTAACCCCACAAATAAAGGGATCATTAACTTAATAGATGCTTCTTGTTAATGACTTTTATATATCACATTCTATATTACAAAGGCAACCCTGACTTGCCAACCTAATTCAATGAAGGACTATAGTTAGAAGCTTTTTGCTTTGATCTGCTAGGAAGAGAAAAGGAGGGAGAGATGTTCATGACACCCATCCTGGCATCACAAAGCATGGGTTGGATGCCCTAACTGCTGTCTTACTAGGTTTTCTGTTCTTATCTATGCTTATCAGTGGGTATTTCCATCATTGCCCTATTCAGTTCCTGTCCTCATTAAGGGCATGATGCTCTTATATAGGATTGCATTACACTGCCTCACAAGATTTAATTTACAGCCTACCTGATTATGTTTGTAGGGCTCCTTCTTTAGAAATTCTTTTTTCCCCCAGAAGTGCATTTTGTGTTCTGTGCAGATGTTCTTTATTGCTCCTGGTGAACTACAGTGCAGGTAGGTGCACCTCAAGCCCTTGCACATTCTCTTCCAGCTAGTGCTAGAAGCTAGCCAGTGCAACTTTGTATATCCTCAGGCATAGCACAGATCTGGCTGCTTTCTTTATGGTCTCACTCAGTCTTGCATAGGTAAATTCTAAAGAGCAGGTGTTCATGACAGTCCCATTAAGCTATGACCTGAAGCAGAATCCAAAAATTCAGGGAGTTGTGTTGATTTATGTCAACATATGAGTCTTGGCAATTTTTACCCCCATCAGAAGCAGGTCTTTTGTAAAGCAAATGGATTTTAATCACTCATTCTGGCACAAGCAACCCCCAAACAGCTAAGCTTTCAGAAACATCTGAGGGCACCCCTGCTAATAAAGATGGGAGCTTTCATTCCACTACACCACTGGCCATGTTGCTTGGTTCCCAGTAAGGTGATAGGATTCCACCTTGATCTTCGGGAACTTCGGTCAATAGAAGCTCCTCCCACTAGGTCTATGTGCTGGAGCACATGACAGAAACCACACTGTGAACCTCATTCAGCTTGTGTGCGTACATGCCAGAATGCATCCTGGCATATACACAAACATAGGAACTAGACTGATTGTGTTTCCCAGATATAGTGAAATGAATAATCCACACTGAAGGGTTATAGCTATGGCAGAGCCTAGTGGCTCGAGTCTAGTCCCATGTGATGTGACACTGATTTAGAACCGGGTTAATCACCATCCAAAGGATTGGTTCTTAGAAGGACTAAGATTCCACTGCAGCCCTTGTCAATCAACACACATGTTATTTGGTGCACTGTTTTGAATCTCCTGCTCTAAGCAGAATAGCATTGCAGGTATGCAAGAGTATAAGGTGTGGGTGGTCTTTCAAAACCTGTGCGTTGCCAAGCCAAATTTAGCCCAAAAGGCACATATAGTGGTTCCCCAGGAAATCAATAAAACTCCTTTATTTGTTGCCTTCCTCTGACACTGTAAATAGTTGTCAGGCACCTAGAAGGTCACCAAGAAGGAGTACCGCAGGGGTCCATTTTGTCCTCTTTGCTGTTTAACATCTACATGAAACGCTGGGAGAGGTCATCAGGAGGTGTGGGCTGCGGAATCATCAGTACGCTGATGATACCCAGCTCTACCTCTCGTTTTCCACCAATCCAGGTGAGGCAGTGGCTGTACTGAACCGGTGCCTGGCCGAGGTAATGGGCTGGATGAGGGCCAATAAACTGAAGCTCAGTCCAGACAAGACGGAGGTCCTGTTGGTTGGCGGATCGGGCTTTGGAGAGGGTGAATTGAACCTTGTCCTGAACGGGGTTGCACTCCCTCCTAGGGACAAGGTCCGCAGCCTGGGAGTGCTCCTCGACCCGGAGCTTTCACTGGAAGCTCAGGTAACAGCAGCGGTGAGGAGCGCTTTCCTCCAGCTTCGGCTGATTCATCAGCTGCGCCCCTACCTGGAGTACGACTGCCTGGCAACAGTGACACATGCACTGGTGACTTCCCACCTTGACTTCTGTAACGCGCTCTACGTGGGGCTACCCTTGAAGACGGTCCGGACACTTCAGTTGGTTCAAAATATTGCTGCCAGGCTGCTGACGGGGAGTGGGCGTTATGGTCACATGACTCCAGTTCTCCGTCAGCTTCACTGGCTTCCCATTGAAGTCCGGGCCCAATTCAAGGTGTTGGTAATGACCTATAAAGCCCTAAACGGCTTGGGTCCTGGTTACCTGAAGGAGCGCTTACATCCATATATGCCCAGCCGCCCCTTGAGATCAGCGGGAGAGGCCCTTCTCCGGGAACCCTCCGTGAAAGAAATTAGGAGGGTGGGTACTCGGACGAGGGCTTTCTCAGCGGTGGCACCTAAGTTATGGAATGCGCTCCCCAGAGAGGTCCGCCTGGCACCGTTGTTATTTGCTTTTCGGCGCCAGGCAAAGACCTTTTTATTTAAGCGACATTTTAACTATTAATATTATTTGATCTTATCTGGCCAGGGCCGCTTATTTTATATTGTATTTTTTGGATTTTTAATGTTTATATTTATTGTAATTTATATTATAATTACTTTTATGTATTGTTGTGAGCCGCCCCGAGGCTTCGGCAAATGGGGCGGCATAAACATGTTTTAATAAATAAATAAATAAATAAATAAAATATTATATGAAGTTGTATTTGACTGGGGTAGGGGCAATTCACACAACCTGTTGTTGCCAGTCCTGAGTAAATTGCTTGGAAATACTTAGACTATTCTAAAGTTATATAACTTTAAAGCAGGGGTCTCAAACTCGTGGCCCACAGGCCAATTGCCGGGATGGGCAGGGCACGGGGGAAGGGCCCTGCGGCCTTCAAAGCGCCGGTGGCACCCGGGCCGGCCTCCGGATGAGCGGCCCACCACCACCGTGGTGGTGGAATACTTGATGCGGCCCAGCCCAGCCTCACCCAGACTCTATTTCCAGCGGCCCCCAGGTAAGTTGAGTTTGAGACCCCTGCTTTAAAGCAACCTTTTTCAGTCCAGGGACCCTGTGATGTGTTTGACTATAACTCTAATAAGGGAGATGATGGAAACTGTAGTCCAACTGTAGTCAATCATGGGGTACCAGGTGAGGTAAGACTTCTTCAAATACATATTATTTATATACTTTTTAGAACAAGCCTATTTTGCCTTTTTTTAGTTGCTTTAAAAAAGTACATAAACTGCCATTTCAGTCATGTACCTCAACCATAAGTACTAATGTGCATATCGAAATTATCTTTTCATGGTTACTAGATAACAAATTATGTGAAATCATATCACATAATACTTTACAAATTTGTATTACCTTTCCCAACATCCTCTAAGCTTGTTTTATTTATTTATTTATTTAAAGTTTGCCTGTTTCACTATGATGATAAATATAGAATACTCTCTAGCAGCATATACACCAGACATGGGAACCATTTGGGGTTGAAACATATGCAATTCCAAACTTTATCTGATTAATTTGTAGTACCTGATGCTACAAGTAGACTAACAATTACCTACTATAGTACAGAAAATGTTTTCAGAAGTTTCCATAAATGAGAGTCAAACGGAGGGCAGTCCTTGGAGACAGGAATGTAATTATGACTGTCAGAGCTGTGTTCGCCTCCCTGTCAATCATGGTGATGGAGCAGTGTTTGGCCCTCGAGAATTCTTGCAATGCAAAATGAGTCATAGATTGGCCCAAAATCATCTAGAGGTTACACCTGTCATTTTATGACCTTATGGAAGGGATGAGAAGCTCAACAGGAATATTAAGATTTTGGATTTGATAACCACCACCTCCAAATTATCCAGCGATTAAGAAACATTTCATCCAAGAAGATGTTTTCCTCATTAAAAGGATGAAATAATTTGTATAAAGCTTTCAGAACATTCCCAAACAGTAATTCTAAGGTGTTCAGATTATGTTGCTTTACTTCAAATTACAAATGTATACATACGTAGGTGGGGTGGGGGGTGGAGAAAGAAGGAGAAAGAACAACTGCAAACTAGTTGTAGCTGAACTTGGTTTATTTGAATTACTGCTTGCTTTTTGCCATCTTTCTTTGTAAGTGTTCATAATAAGAAGCAGTAGTGAGTGTTTTTAAGATATTGTAAAAGTGTTAGATTGTTCTAATCCTCCAAATGATCCATCCCACTGTTTATAAAGAATTCAGGAGTCCTTAAAATTTACAGTGATAGTGCAACAAAATTTGCAAATAATACAGGAATTAGGGACTGCTGTGTTAATACTTTGTTAACTATGTTCCCACAAGTTATTCCATAGTGCACATTTCTTTTACCAAAATCAGCTTAAGAAAATATAAGAGGTTAATGCTGGGAACCAACCTGTTTTGTATTATCCTATATACATTGTAGAAAGACAATGGACAGAATGCGCAAAACTCTGCAAGAGAAAATAATTGTAGGCATCTATGGGTCACTGCATTTTAGAAGTGGTGTTATAACTTACAACATCTTTTCAAACTGAAGAAAGGTTTGCAATATGCAAGGATACAAAAGAAGACATGAAGAAACCAACCAACCAACAAAAACTTATACAAAAATGCAAGGTTCCCTTTGCAGAGGGGTGATGGGTAAATGCTTGTGAAGGCGGGGTTCATCCATTTCTTCCGTGACTGTTAACTTATTACATGCTAAATAATATCAGTAAGAATAGAAATAAGACTAGAGTTTGAGCATAAAGCTGTGCTAATGCCATATTGGCATTGCTATTCAAAGGATTTATGTGGCAAGGGTTCCTGTAAAGAAAGCTACAATACAGTATGGATAGACAGATGTTCCTAGAATAGTTATATTTGAGGATTATGATCTAGATTATGTCAAAACCTGTTGTTTGCAAATATATAACAAAGTTACAGAAGGTACTGAATGCAGCTTTGAAAGTGGTGCCAATCCCAGCTAGAATGGCATGTAATTCAAACATACCCCAGAGCATCTTTCCAGGGACACTAATTGTCAGAACAGAAACTTATGTCCTTGGTTGATGTCAACCAAGAACAAGATCCAACTGAATTTCAGTTATCCAAGAATGTCAAGTATTCCTCTTTCCTTTTATTCTACCTTACTTTAAGCATATAATCCAACATCTAGTTTTAAAGTGTCCCTGGTCTACCAAGGGTTGCATTTTGCACCAGGGTTTGATAAAAGCTACATGAGCGGAACTCCATTCCTGAATGTCAGGAGGAGCCCCTTAGAAAAGCATAGAATAATTTATTTATTTGTTTGTTTGTGAAAGTACATCCCACCTTTCTAATACACCTGTATTGCACAAGGCCACTTTCAATTAAACCATGACATAAAAATAAAACAACAGTATCAGAAATCAGAAGTTTAGCCTGCTAACTTAAAAATCATAGAAAGCTTTCTTTCAATGGATTTTAATTCCATTTATTGAGGTTTTACCAAACCATCTCAGCTCTAACAAGAGACCAAGGTGATTTGTACTAAGGAGTCTTCTGTTCCTTTGTTTGGAGCCTATTTTATGGGGTCTAAACCACATACAACTACTCCGCTGGGGTGCTTTTGTGACCATAGCATGTTTTGACTTTAGAAAACAAACCAACATAAAAGCAAAGAGGCTGAAACATGAGGATGTTTTAGATTATGGACTTTGTGACAAGGTTCTAGAAGGAAAAATTGGTAGCCCCACTTGTGTGTAAACTGGGGTTAGGATATGAGTTGGGGGATCCCAGTTACACCACAATATGGGATGAGGTTAATCAGTGGGCAGGCTGGCAAGGGAGGAAGCCCTTCCTTAGACACATTGGATCAAAACCACTTACTTTTAAAGCTGAAAAGCAGCGGCATATTGTACTGGTAAATCTGTGCAGCAGGCATAGCAGGATAGCTGTAATGTGATTTCATGTGTGAATACCCACTGAGACACTTGAATCATATCCTAGAATGCCTTGGGTTTTATTGGTGTGTGTGTGCGCGCGCATGTCGGGGTAATAGATTCTTTAAACGAAGCCTTCTATAGGCTACGTTGCAATAATATAGTCTAAGTGGAATTAGTGCATATGTAACCGCTGGAGGCCAATGCAGTGGATCCAATGGCAGTGAGTGTCTTTATCTGCTCTGAACTTTAAGAGCTGTCCATGGTGCTTAGCCAATTGTGGGATAGAGTTCAGCTTTATGCCCAACTCTCTTCAGAGTCCAGGGTGAAATCTGGAACCAAAAGGGAGCCCTGCTGACACCTGCCTCTGCTGTGTGTTATTGTGCTCAGGTCATACCTCCTCAGCAACGGGAGTAGTTGTCCTGCTTATTATGTGACTCAACAAACAAAGCTCATAGTTCTGAGTCCACACCTTTGGTCACCTAACTGAGTTATTTGTATTTTGTTTTAGCACATTTCTTATTTGGCCCATTGGTTTTACCCTTGCATTAATGCTACTTCTTGGCATATATGTTTAATAAAATTATAAAAAATGCTATGCTTTTCACAGACATGGGTTCGAATTGACTTCTTCACCATGGCTACACTATGGGTTCTTCTTAAAAGCCTCTATTGGGGTACAGGAAGTCCCCTACATACAAATCTTCAAGTTGTGAACTTTTTTGTACTTTACTGTAATAATTGAGAGCGGTGAGTCCAGCAAAGTGTAACACTGGTTGCACCAACCTAACAGTAACACCATATAAGGAAGAACCCATCAGGTGACCAACACGGGTGCACTTCTGCGCTGCCATGTTCCTGGACATATAAGTCCTCCAGTGTCATTACAAACCCATTACAGTACACTACTATATAGCCAATTGTGTTAGTTGGGTACCAAGGATAACTTTGTTGGATTTACAAATAATTTGGATTTATGAACACACTCTCAGAATGAAATTCGTTCATATTTAGTGGACTTCCTGTATATATGGGGGGGAGGGGGAGAGAGAGAGAGAGAAAGAGCACTTGATTTTCCTATTAAAAATGAAACAGCAATTCTTGAAGCATATTCTATATAGGCAAAAATGTGTTGACAACTCTGAGATTGAAACAAGAGAGTGGGCAAGTTTGAAAAATCCTGTGGCATTCATTTTTTTCTTTTCTTCATCCAAGGGTTACATTGGTTAATTAAAGTTAACAGTATTCTCGTGTGAGTTTATTAATTCCATAAGCATGTGAAGTCTTTTACAGTGGCAATGTAAGATGGGAACATTGGTTTTATTGCTAAATAATGTTTCTGTTGATCAGAGGGCAGACAAAAAGAGCAGAGTTAAATCAGCCAGCAAACTCTCCCCAAGCAACAGGCCACTCAAAGCCGCCTGTTTCAGACAAACCCATTGATCAGTGGGGCACTCATATCGAGTTTTATATATTAACAGTTACTATGTCTTCACCTTGAAGGCTGATTTGCAAAATACTGATAAGGAATCTTTTGTTTGCACTTAGAAATTTAACATCTGAGAGACAGAACTGAAAATGAAAAGTCCAAATAAAAGGCAGAAAACCTGATAATCTGGGGTGTTGGTTGGTCCTGCCCCTAATGCTACTATAAGGTTAATTCAAGTGTTGCATTCAAAATTCTTATTTAATGTGAGATATGCAGATTTTAAAATTCCAGAGCAATAGAACAGTGATGCTTATGCCCAACCCACAAGCAGATCTGTTGCTGTGTGAATGTGTCCTAAATAATATCAAATGAAAAATGTTTAATGTTCTTTACAGACAGTTTGATTTTCTATGCAGATGCAGTAATGACTGTGGTGGTACATTTTGTACATCTGCAAGACCCACAAGGTGGCAGTGTACAGGGAGGCTTGAGAGGAAGATAAAGTTTAACTGTTCTCCATCCTGAATGTGGAATGCAGGTGTTTAAATGCTGTAGGATAGTGTTAGTGAGTGGGAAAGAACTGCAGCGCCTCCAGAACATGGGCAATCAACCAATCCCAAAACACAACACAGATTAAACAAAAACAAGCAATTGTTGCTGTCAAAGTGCTGCAGTCCATTTGCAGGCTATTGCTACATCAACAGGTCAGGGAGACACTTGATACAGAATCTTCTCCATCCTTTCCTGCCTACAAAAGTCCCTCTTCCCCATGAAAATGCTACACCAGGGTGCAGAGAAACTTGCTAAACAGGGTATGCTCTTCCATCAATGGAAAGCAGACCCTGGATCTATTCCTACCTATTGAATTATATGGAACTTTTAACCAATAGAATTACAGCATTTGCAGCAACTACTAAAAGTGTGTGTGGGAGCAGGTGACACAAGAAAAACAGTGTTGCATATAATGTCATTTCCATCTTGACCCTTAGGAAATGATTGAACAACACAGCAAGAGAAGGCAATATAAATTATGAGGCAAGCATTTTCAGAGGCATTGCCAGAAAATTGAAGGGAGGCACTTTTCAACACTTCAAAAAACATTCGTGAACTACAGTAAGTAGTTTTCTTGGCTTAGACCTAAAATCAATAGGCATGATATAGCAAATTCTCCACCTCGTGAGACGATAATCAAGTTTTATTAAAATTAATGTGCACAGGCAAGAAAGAAGATAAAATGTAAGGAGAGGCTCATGCTGAGTGCTTTCTTTATCAATAGCCCTATTTTCAAGAACTTAAAGTGGTGAGCGGACCGGTGCACAATCCCCAACAACTCCATAGACATGGGCTCCTTTTCTAAGCAGGTTCAGCATGCTATGAAAGCTAGAAACCTTTGGCTATTAGGCAATATATAATGCAATGAATAAAAAAATCCAACAAACAAATGGAATTCCTGTGCAGGTTCAGGTAAATGCACACAGAAGGCTTCTTGGCCCTTGATAAGCAGGCATCCTAATTATATGGAAGATTTGCAGCATGTTCAACTGCACACACTTGGAAACCCCCTGTTCAGACCTTCAGGTAAAACTCAGATTTGGAGGATTCAGCTACCTCATTTTCAGATCTATGGACTATGATGCATGTTGCTCAAACTTGTTTTTTTTCCTATTTGAGTTGGCTATTTATCATTAGGGGATTTCCTTCAACTCTCCGTATGTGTTCAATCAGGGTTGGGCAATATGCAGCCTTTTGCTACTCCCTGTGCAGCCTGTTGAGCCCCAGGGAGCTCCATTCACATGTCTTCAGTAGGAAGGCACCACATGAGGATTTCGGGACTGCACAGTCCTCCACCCTCACTTCACATGCTAGCCACAATTCCTACCTACCACACATTTGCTTGCATTGTGAAGGAGTTATATAGCATGAGCTTCAATGGTGCAAACAATCTGTTTCCGCAATGCCCTCATATGTTTATATGCATGAAGGTATTCAAATGAAGCCTTCCTTTATGTTCATCAGTCAGACTGTGAAAACACAGAAATAAAACTTGTTAGCACATTGCCTTGGACAGCTACCACCTACTAGAATCACTGTGGGACTCTTTTTCTGTCAACACCGAAAATGGGCTGGTACACATTAAAACTTGAAGTGAAAGCTAGTCATGCTGATGCTGAGTGGCCTTTTTCTTTCAACCTTTACAGGTATATTCTGGAGTATCATGTTCTTGGGTAGTTTGAGGGACCATTAGAGTTTATGCAGTGGGCAGTGCCTTTAGATATTAATACCACAAGTATGGATGTTGACTGTAAAATTGAAAATATGTAACACAGAGAAAGAGAACTTGTGGGGGAAAGGTTTTATGAAAAATTCAGTTCTTTGGACTTTGGAGATGCAGTGGGTTCATTGCTTGATAAGGCAGTGGAGCTTGTGTGGCAAGAAAGAAATGGGAAAATTGTTGTTTTCATGCTTTTTGCCATAATTTCTGCCTACTTATATGAACTCTGGCAGCTGTGCTTCTGAAAGTTCTGCCTCAGTACTTATTTTAGAAGAACACAAGCAATACCAGAACATAGAAGAAACAAACCAGCACCTTCACAACTGTGTTGTTGTTACTAAAGGACAGGTCAGACTGCATGTTTGTGTCTCTCCACATTGTTCAGTGCATGAGTAGGTGCATGGATGCTGTTTACTTTCTTCTATAAATCCAGAAGGTTGCACTTTTCTGTCTCATAAATATTTCAGTAAATCTATGAATAATTAGCACAACAAAGATTAAATCTTCTTCTAAAGGCATACAGTGAATGAAGTAAAGCACTGTGAACATGCAGTTAAGTCTTGAGCATGTATACAGTCTGAAGCAGGAAATTTCTCGCACACAATAGAGATTAAACACACTCTGTGCATAGTGTGCTTCCTGAGCATTCTGAATTGGGACTGTAGCAGTTGTTATCTTCAGCAGTTTTTTCTGGGTGATTTTCAAGCCTGGTGTTACCTACCCAAGTGGCAGTGACACCAGCTTTCACCGAAGCCTTATTACTCTTAAAAGAGCAATTTGGTTGGTTGCACGGCTATTAGGATCAGACAGCCAGGCTTAAAGCTGTCAGTACAACTGCTTCTCATCTGTTCTCTCTTTTTCTCCCCTTTCTCTCACCCCCCACAATCCTGACATCTTTTCCCTTTTCTGCTGGACACAGGCATTACTGTTTTTATCATTTTCAATCACGCTCACAGTGAAAGCTTGAGGAATATATTCCCACTGAAGCCAAAGTGAGAGCAAGGAATTCTTTTATAGCTCCTGTAGCAGCAGCAGCACTGGCTGCTGTGTGTGGGAGAAGCTGGATCAGAGAGAAATGTGGCGTTCCTCAGGGCTACATCACTAGATATTACTTCAGAATGGCAAAGCTGCTCCTTGTACTGATTTTTCAATGATTAATGACTCCTTCCTAGGCAAAAAGCGAATGGAGAAAGTAAGGGAAAAGATGTAAGGGGGAAATTTGTGGAAAATAACTTGTGGAAATGCTATCATCAGAAAGACGGAGGAAAATTACTGTGCTTGAACTTCTTTTTATTTTGATGTTGCTGTTCTCTGGACCAACTCTCGGAAAGCTAACTAGGACCAAAGGCAAATACTGGAAGAGTGGTAAGTGATAAAAACTTTTACAAGGGGAGTCTGTTCGAAACCCTGAAAAGCAAAGTAGTGTTTATATTTGATCTCTGGGCAATACATATGTTTCTTGGAAATGGCTGTGGTTTTCAATGCACTCTATATTTGAAGCAATTCTGAAATGGAAGTAGAATTGAACTGGATGCTTTGCCTGTACATTTTTCCAGTGTGTCAAGCTTTCATTTCCAAAGCAGAACTATTGATTGAAATAATAGCAAACATGCATGAGAAATTTTGGAATGCAATGTCTGGGAAAGGATCACCCCCCCCACCTTATGAACAGGTGATTTTAAAATTAGTGTGCTCAATTAGTGTAAGAGCACTGGTTGTTCATTTCAGAGCAGAGACTGGAGCAAAGGGGGGGATAAGGGGGAGGGGTAAAGCTGCAGATGTCTTGTCTTTAAAGCACTGCCACTTCCTGACCTGTTTTGTTTTTAAAAAATGGAGTTTCAACCTGTTCAACATACCAAGATTGCTAGTAGGAATTGGGAAATTATTGCACAGATGTATTTAGGAATATGACTGCCATGGAAATGCAGTGCCAGCATCACTAATAGGCTGGCTGTCTGTATCAGTGTTGATGTGTTAATAAAGATAAATCACATTAACTTTATTGAATTTCTTTTTGCTGTGCTAAGAAGATACATACCGCTTATGGCTGGGGAAGGCTGCAATCTGTTTCTTTCCATGCTTATAAACTCCAGGGGATATTAATGATACCTGTGTTGTGTCCAATTCACTAACTATATACCTTTTCTGTAAAGTTCATTTTGTTTTGCATTTTGAAGGTAATCCATGTTTGTGGAGAAAAATTGGGTTGCAAAGGCTCATAATCAGATAGTCGTGTGATTGTTTTTGTTAGATTATGAATAATCTGGAAAAAGTGGGTTTACTAGGTGGTGGACGTATTTTTCTCACCCCCTAGTTCCTCCCCTTGTTGTTTCTTGATTTTGTTGATTAGATGCAACCCAGTACTTGTATTCTTCTTGAGTTGATCTTTGTTTTAATAGCACTTTCTGTTTTCCTCCTCTGTCAGTGTTGTGATCTGAGGTTAAAGAGTAACATCAACATTAAGAAGTTTAATAATTCATCACAACATCTCAGCAGGAGACTCCCATTCCATCCCTCCTCCTCACCCCCTTCTCTTGCATTGCATGAAAGACTTTACAAACCATCCACGTGCTGAACCTTCAAAGGAAAGGTTCCAGCAGGAACTTAGCCTGGAATGTGTAAAGCATAAGGTAGCCAACAGATTGTGAATTGCACTACTGTTTCTTGCTTTATTTCACGGCAGGTTATGGCAGGTGCACACAATTGCTTGGCATGTGACAGATGCTTCCACTCTCTTCTGTGTCGCTAAGACCTCTTCTATTCATCCTTCCAGCCATTGTCAAATAGTGGCTAAGAGAGAGGGGATGTATAGCACTGGAAAATGCCTTCTGTTTGAGCTCAATGGACTTCTGACACTCTTTTGATCTGACAACTAAAAGCTGGCTGAGTGGAAGAGAGTTCCAGCTTCTGCAAAACTGCTCAAGCTATTTGAGCAAAATCTGCTCTGCAATCTATGTAAATTTGTGCTAATTGCACAAATTGGGTTCTACTGGTTAGATTATGTAATGGAAATAATGTAGCAACCTTCTGTTGCTGAATGTGCTCACACTCCACCATGGCCACCCTAACTCTTTGAACAGTTAACTGTAGATCTGTAAACCAATTTGGGTCCCCAGTCCATATTTGCAAAAAACATGCACAATTTATGAAATTTGCACAAATTCTGGAGTGGGAGGTCCACTTTTTCCACAAATTTCCCTTGCTTAATTAAAATGCAGATTGCAGCTTTTCTTTTTGCTTTTTCTTTCTTTCTTTCTTTTAAAAATAAATTAAAGTTTGATGCTGGCTTGACTTATTCAAGACTGAGTCAGTGTCACTGCAGGTACACAGAAGAGACTTCAGAGGACAGAATCAAGATGATCTGGAGTGTGGGCCCATTCATGCTTAACACTGATGTGAGTAGACTCTGAAAATGGATAAGATTCCTGCCTCCCTGGGCAACTATAGGTTTCCAGATAGGTATGGATTTCAGCATCTCCATTATGGAAAACAAGCTACCTCCCCTCTTGGTCACTATATGCTGATGTAGTTAATAAAATATGTAGGCCCTCCTCAGCTGTCATTTAGTGTTGTGGGTTGATAGGAACCATTGTGCACATTCCTGCATGTACCTTACAAATGCTTTTTGTGGTTTGTGTGTGTTCAGAGAAACCCATCTTTTACAATTAAATATAAGGTGGAGCCTGCAAGTTTCATGCCACCATCCAAATCTCCTTGTGGACATTTGTGATGGGGCCTGAAATGCCATGAGCAAGAGCAACAGATGGGAGCATCAGGCAACAAGAAGCTGTTACAACCAAGGTGCATATGCATACACTAACTCTGAGGATTAGCGCCAAAATGTTTTACTTTGATTTTTCTGCTTTTTTTTAACAGCTGAAAGCAAAGGTGTCTTTTGAGATGCTGTACAGTTTTCAGAAGACTTAGGGACCCCATTCAGAGGGCTTAAGATGACTTACCTTAGATTCATAAGACAGGAAGGGGAAGAAAGAACATTTGGTTGTGATATTCATCCATGAACCATATCTTACTGATGTGCTATATATCCATCTAGATTTTCCACCTATAACTGTAAAAGAAATCTTAAAAAATCCACAAGGCTCGCGAACACATTGGACTGGCATTATATTGTCCATTGTCACATCTTTTCTTTTAAGGGGCATTTTCCCATATTTAAAAATCCATAGGTGATAATGTATTCTCACACATTTGCTTTCTTGGCCCGCATTTTATACTTGTTCTATAGATGACTTTTTGTTTTGTTTTTTGGTTTGGTTCTTTATATCTCAGTAAGATAATGTGTCTACCTGTTGTTTCAGACACAGCTTATCTATTACTCACAGATATTCTGTATTCTGAATACATGGCCTCATCTTAAGGGTCCTATAAATAAGTACTAAGCGCCCAACCAATTCAGATGCTCAGATCTTATTGTCAGTTACTCTTGTTCAAAAAAGAGACACATCAGATTTTCTAATATTTCTGTAAAGGTTAAAATCTAATGGAATTAATACTACAGTGAACTAGTACATAACCTGACCAATGCAAAATAGAATGGAGTCATCTGCATTCAAAGTACCACTTACAAAGCATAAACCGCTAGTCATTTACGCACTGTATGCAATATACATATGAAATTAGATTATTACTGGCTATATTAAACAACTACTGATGCAGCCAACTGGGTGGAAAAAAACACACCAAACAACTAAATGAGGCCTTTAAACTTATGTTAATTCTGCTGATTAAAATGCAATAGGTTTAAGAAGAACCTAAGGCTTTGTTGATACTACGAGGTCATGGCACCATCATACTTGTCTGCTTTAGTTTAGCTACATGGGAATTAGACTTCTGTGACAAGTGAAGGATGTTGGGTATGAAGCCATTCTGTGGTGTTACTATAGACAAGTTGCAGGAGCAACTAGCAGAGGGCAATAGAGTAAAATATGTGACGGGTGCCTCAGTGGCAGAGGAATTGTTTTTGTGTGTTTGTGTGTGTGTGTGCTCCACACCACACCACTCCAACTCTGGAGCATGCAGGGAAGGATTTTGAAATGCACTGATATCAAAAAGAGACACATGTGACTTGAGCTGTGCAGTAAGAACCAAGAAAGACCAACAGCCTTTCTGCTCCTAAAATAATGCTGGAAATAGTGGGTATGGCATATAAGTATCTTCACTGAGATTACCTTGGCAGACCTATTAATAATGGGTTGTAGCCAACTTTAGTTCTATTTGGGATAGGCTCATTGAAATGAATGGGACTTAAATTGGATTAACACTGGATACAAGCCAGTTATTCTGAAGAACTGTAATGAGCATAGGTTCTAGCAAGTATCTTTTATAATGGAGTTGTACTGAACATTGTTTGAACATTGTAATTCTAGAAAAACTTATGAACTTCAGATAGATACTATTATGGCCAATATGCATAATATATGATATCTCTGATTTTGAGACAGACACCATAATCCAAGGAAATCATCTCCTACTGCTTTCACACTGTTGGGGTTGTGCCCATCTTCTTCTGATGCGCATACTGATTTGATAATAGTTGAATGGGTTCAAAACATATACAGTATGTTTATCTTTACATGGTACTTATCTAGGAAGACAGCAAAAAAAAAAAAAAAAAAAAAATTACCCTGAAAATTAACTTTCAAATGCCATGAGAAAACAGGGCACCTACTGACAGCTAATGCTATCAGGTATCTTTGAGAACATCAGACTTACTGAGTAGAAAAGCAATCGATAATTACAGGAAATATGATAATGTGCTAGCTTTCACATCTATTCAATATGATCAATTAATAATTGGATGAGAACAAGAATGGAAACGCACTTTCTGGATCCATCCTGATCTCCACACATACTCTGTAGGATCCCATGTGTGCACCTGAATTTGTGTAGGCTTCCTACATTATCTAAAGAGGAGCTGGATAACTGTACCCCTCCAGAAGTCTTTGCCTACAATTCCCATCATCTCTGGCTGGCATACCCAATGATGAAGATTGCTGGGAGTTACAGGATAAAGCATCTGGAGGTCCACAAGTTGTCCACCTTTGATCTGAAACCTGAAGAAATGAGAAGTATGGAATGCACACCTAGTAACCCTACACAGGTTCAGGTGTGCTGGCAGTGCAGTTGTCCACAGGTCAAGCATGGGCCTTTCTGCAGCCATTCTCCACATGTAACTTCGGAAATGGAGCTTTTTCTATTTCTAGTTTCTCATCTCCCCCCCCCACACACACACGTGATATTACCAGAAGAAATGACGATTTTCATGCAAATGTAGAAATTTGCTATTATACAGTGGCATGTGACTAAAATTTGTGGACCGGTGCTGATTAGGGGAAGGATCCAATGCAACAAGAGTGATTCAAGAGCTATTATAAATTGTGGACAATTTATAATATAATAACTTATATAATAACTTATAATAATTTTATTATAACTTCAGAGGTGCTAGTGGTCAATCTACCATCTTTTTTTTTTTTTTTTTTTGGTCCTGTGGACCATAGTTTCCCTGCCGCTAGCCTCAAACCACAAAACTACAAGAATGCATTTCTTTGTATTCACCTGTTCAATTAATATAGTTGTATAGATGCTATATAGTCCTACCATGCACACTGGTACAACAAGTGGCGACAAGGCCAAGAGCTTCTCCATAGCGGCTGCTTAGTGGCTCTGTGGAATGAGCTTCCCAGGGAGAATAGCTTGGCATTTCAACTACATGAATTTAGAGGCCAGGTTAAGAAATTCTTCTTTAAGCAGGCATTTAATCTTTAATCTATTGCTTTTTAATTTTACTCCTGGCTCCTCAATGTTTTAAATTCATTTAATTTAAATTAAATGTTTAATTAATGTGATACTTGTATTGCTTTATTACTATTTCTTCACTTATTTATTTTTGTTATTACCCTGTTCTTGCTAGAGTTCCTGTTTTATGCCTGAGGGCCATTTGTTATTTGGGCCATACATTCATCATCAACATTTTCATCATAAAAGGCACACTTTTCCAAAAAAGCAGTGATGCATATTTTAATAAATGAAGCCCAAAAAACTCTTTGAAAATACACTTATCTTCATCTGAGAAGATCCAGGGGTAGGACAACAGGACTTTATTCTTTGTTTCTGATAACACTTAAATCTGAGGTCATTCCATGAAGCTGATTGACAAAAAGTTTGGAACAGACAAAAGAAAATACTTTTTCACACAGTATATACTTAAACTATGGAATTTGCTGTCAAAGTAAGTGATGATGGCCACCAATTTGGGTGGCTGTAAAGGGGAATTGGACAGCTTTATGGAAGGGAAGGCTAACAGTGCTACTAGTCAGCAAGGCTAGTAGCTAAATATACCAGTTGCTGAGGAGCTTAGGCAGGGAAGTCTTACACCCATCCTGCTTGAGGGATCCTGTGTGTTTGTCACCATGTGTACAGAGCACTGGACTAGAAGGACCCTTGTTCAGACTGAGCATGGCTCTTCTTGAGTCCTTGTGTGTGTGGGGTGTGTGTGTGTGTGTGTGTGTGTGTGTGTGAGAGAGAGAGAGAGAGAGAGAGAGAGAGAGAGAGAGAGAGAGAGAGAATACAAATGAAATATTTGGGGCTCCTAGCAGGTCACCCTTTGACAATGTTTTTGCCACAATGGAAGCATCAGACAATTCTTTCTAGGGAGATCATTCCACAACTGGGTTATCACCTCTGCAAATATCCTCCTTTTAGTAGCTTCCCATATTAATTCATTAAATATGTCCATTCTAGGCCTCCATAATGGTATGTCACCACATTTCAGCAGCAAAATGTGACTTCTCCTTTTTTAATAAAGGAAAAGATAGAAGTGAAGCAACTGAGGTGGTGCTTTCGAGGATTGAGATGGTGCACTGGAGGATGGCAGGACCTTTGTTCCATGTGTTTCTCAGTCCAGTACTATAATAAGACATGTCTAGGACATTCCCAATAGCAGTAGCTTGTGTGGCAGGATTCTCCAGTAAACATGTTTCATTATTT
The DNA here is from genome assembly GCF_004798865.1 of Varanus komodoensis. Taxonomy (NCBI): domain Eukaryota; kingdom Metazoa; phylum Chordata; class Lepidosauria; order Squamata; family Varanidae; genus Varanus; species Varanus komodoensis. The sequence goes on from NW_025335941.1 coordinate 21,879,212, forward strand.
AATGCTACTGGCATTGTTCTAGTTATCCCTTACACTAGCACAACATAATTTTCACTAGCATAGGTGTTGCATTGGATTCTGCCCCATCTTAAGGCTAAAAGGCTAGGATTGCAGTGGGAAGATCTTAAACAACAAGGTACTAGTGCTTTGAGACCGACTGTAATAACTTCTACCCAGATATGATATTGCCTTTGAAATGTCCTTTTCAAAGGGGAAGCTTTCAAATTTAAGATCAAGTTCTGTACATGTTTACTTGCATGCACAAGACCCATTGAAAGATCTTAAGTTCTGTGTCACAGTGACTAGGAACTATTTTTTTTCCATTACAATTTAGTGGTTGTGTTCTACGGTGTTCAGAATTCCAGGCAAGTCTATTATTCTTTCCGTTAGCTTTCCATAAGAAATATCATTGAATTAATAGCAAGTCTCTGAAACTGCAGTAAGTTACTTTCACATTAACTTCAGCAGTAAAGTCCTTTACTGTTTAATCTTGCTGAAGTGGTCATGCAAGCACAGTTCTTTCACAGACTGAGAGGATAAGAAGTAGTCATTCCATAGCCCCTGGAAGTGAAGCTTAGGAAGGATATGTCTGCCTCATAATGAACACTGACTGGCATGTGTGGTCTCAATTGTATCTTTTTTCTGTTCCAAATAATACTCCAATTTGGCTTTGGTTCATTTGTTTTAGGCTAGGATTCAATTCTTAGCTAAGCAAGCTTTAATTTTCATGTAATGTCCATATATATGGGTAGGTTTCATTCGGATAATGTGACCTCTCCAGTATTGCAGCTTTAGTTTGTTCTTGAATTTGCACATTTATATCTATTTACCTAGTGCTCTTCTTCTTTCCTGAAGGAGCAGATTTCCTAAAGACTCAGCTATTCTTACATACTATTTCACCTGTTTAATGATCTTTTTTTCCTGTTTCAGGAAAAAAATGCAGATTGCCAGTTCAATGGTTTCCTAATGTCATGATGATAAAAGAAACATGCCCTTCCCCTCTCTAGAAAAGTTGTGTGTGCACATGTGCAATAGCATACAGGAAAAGCTGATACATTTTGCCCCAAACTCTCCATGGAATAAAAATGCCAGACAGAGAGGGAGAGGTACAATTTTGGTGGAGGAGGTAGAGTTTAGTGACTGGCAGCTTTAGCTTCTAACAATTTTATCAGGGTGCTCCTCTTTAGTGCCAGTTAGAAAGGCTTGGCAGAGGTGTAAATTGAGAGCTGTAGAAGGAACACCAGGGACAGCTCCTGCTCTTTCACTGGACTGTGCCTGTGGCTCTGCTTGGTAGTGGCTTGTTTAACTGAGCGGTGCGGGTCCCCCCTGCTGTTCTTCGGATGACACAGACTCACAAAACAGGTATATGAGTTCTGCCAAGTCTCTGACTCCAGCTGTTCTAGCACTTTCTGGTAGGGAGGGGGCTGAAAAACACCCTTCTGCCAAAAAGGGTGCCTCTCTCCAACTTATGCTAACTGAGCATTCACAAGTCCCAGGCAGCCAAGGAATGTAGCTGGAGGAGAGGAGAGCTTTAAAGCTCCATTGAGCTTGATTGAGACCTGGAAGGGCCGTAAGCAGCTTTTAAATGAAATGGCTTTAATCTATGCTTATGAGGTGAAACAATGGTATAGGAGCAAGTTGGGGGGGGGGATAGTATTCATCACTGAATCTTAGGAGATGGGGGTAGGTGGGAGAAATTATGTATACTGGCAAAAATAAAATACAAAAGCATAGTCAAATCAATCAAAACAAGGTAGTTATTAGGGCAAACAGAAATTAAGGTATTTACATGCAAGAATTATTATGCACAAAGAAAACTGCTGTTTGACTTTTACCCATTGTGGGACCCACACTAGAGAATTTTAGTGACAATGCAATGCCTGAGTCATTGGAATGTCACATTACAGTCACCCCAAACCATCCTCCTTCCACAATTTCTGCTGTTATATCCCAGATTTCTGCAGACTATTTATGTCATGACTTTTTATATGTTGCATATTTTCTGAAGTGCATATTCCTGGGTGATCATGTTCTGAGGCGGGGAGGGATGACTTCAGTAGGCAGGTGGGCTGAAGGACTGATGCTGCACAAGGAATGTACTCTTGGGTGGCAGCAACTCTCTGATCAGTCCAGTGAGACTGCCTCCCTTGCTTTTGCCATCCATGGTTTCTCTCTCTCTTGGGCTGCTCATGAGAACTGGAGAGTAAATGCAATGCTGCTTTGCTCTTTGCCTCCCTGTTAAGGAACAACTGCATATCATCTTCAGTAGTGCTTCATCTTGGAAAGTCAGCTCAGGAAAGGGACTGCTCCAGCTTTCAGGATCTGTTTTTGGGTCGAAGGGAATTGGGTACTAACCCTTCTGGTTTCACCCCATGGAAAGTGTGATAATGTCAGCAAGCAGCACCACAACCTCTCCTCTCCTCTTCTCTCACTATCACTTCTTTATTGTCTGAAATTTTGGGTGAGGGGGCAAGAGGAATTGCCTCTTCTGTCTGTCTGTCTGTCTGTATTTCTCATCCTTTAGAATCTGCTCATTTCCTCATCAGCAAGCATAACTTTTCTTTAAAGGGGCATTTCCCTGCACACATCCCTTTTCCAACTCTTTCCAACTCAATTGCAATTGTATGTTACACAAGATCGCATTTTCAACACAGTGGAAACTGTGCTGCATTCATTCACATGTGTCCCATCAGGAATAAAGGCATTTTGCACTAATACTATGACAACACTCCCTGATAAACAAATCAACAGTTGAAAAAGAACTATTTCAAGAGATAGTCTAGCAAACAAAACTAGCAGCAGTTTTAATGATTGCTTAATACTAATTTCTGCTTCACTGAGAAATCCCACTGGCTCACATTAGTTAAAGGCTACCATAGTCCTGACTGTACAGCTGCTAATCTAAAGTGTAAGAAATGTTATAGTTGCCTATTCCAAAAACTAGGTACTTGAAGCCTCTGATGAAGGTTGTGGAAGTTTCCTGCAGGATCCAAATAGAGAAGATCTGGGAAATCTAGATGGAAAAATTCATCTGGGAAAAAATAGAAGAATACAAGTTGTATTTGGCTGAAACTATGGAGAATAAAAGGTGAGGTCCCTTCCCCATGATCTCCCCACCACACCTGCGCACGTGCACACACACTCACACACACACACACCCTGCCTGGCCATTCAGAGAGAGATCTCTTTCTTACTGCATAATGAAAGAAGAGTTCCCTTTATCACCACACAAGACAGAAATGAAGAGAACTAAGAGCAGTTCACTCTATGTGCTTGAAAGAGAGAAAGGGCAGAGGGAAGGGTAATATTTTAGTAAATATGTGGATGAATGCATAGGGGCACGTATAGCAGATTATACTTATGTAGCCACTGCTGGCATTCTCTTATCTGGAGCCAATGGGGCCCTCTGGCCATAAAGGTTTTTCTATCCATGTTTGACAGCATGCATATCCCTGTACTTTCTTAATAGAATGTTCTCCATTCATTACATCAAGGAAGGAACAGTAATTTCTGTGACTTTAGATGATTTCATGAATGGTTGAAACTGGGTACAAACTGTCCCAGTGGTTGGTGTACATCCTCGGTTCAGGCATAAAACAAAAATTTGTTCAGGCAATTGTTTTCACCCCAGCCCTGGCTCCTCACATCCTCCTTATTTTATTCCATGTCGAAGTAACTCTTCTAAAGTCCAGCCCTATATAATCTAGGAACAGGTCCCTTTGATCCTAGTGGGACTTATTTTGTGGTAAAACTGCTGCAAATCTATGTTCCAAATGCATTTCAACCAGGCTTCAGGCCTGGTTTTGGAACAGTAACTGCCTTTGTTGCCCTTAGTTGCTACCTTTGCCGGGAAAAATATATGGGAGTTCTGCCCTCTGGATTGTCCTGGACCTCTCAGTGGCCATGGTAATAGCCTTGGGATAGGCTGGCTGGGCTAGGAGAAGGAGGCACTGCATTGCAGTAGTACTGCTCACACTTGACTGGTTGATTCCAGAAGGTGGTGGTGGGTGATTACACTCAGCTCTACCTCTCCTTTTCATCAAGCTCAGATGAGGCAATGGCTGCTCTGAATCAGTATCTGAGCATGGTAATGGATTGGATGAGGGCCAACAAACTGAGACTCAATCCAGACAAGTGGGTGGTTCATCTGTCCAGTTGGGTGATATTCAGGCTGTTCTGGATGGTGCTGCACTCCTGGTAAAAGGCGGGTTTGTAGTTTGGGGGTACTCCTGGACCCAGAGTGGTCACTTGAGGAGCAAGTATGGGGCATGGGGCATCTTTTATCAGCTTAAGCTGATTTACCAACTACAACCCTATCTGTACAGAAAGAGCTTAGCTACAGTTATCCATGCTCTTCCTGCCTTGAAAATGATCCAGAAACATCAGTGGATCCAAAACAATACAGCCAGACTGTTAGTGGGAGCTGGATCACAAAAACATATTACACCAGCCCTCTTCCAGCTGCACTGGCTGTTGGTTGAAGTCCAATTCAAAGTGCTAGTACTAACATTCAATGCCCTAAATGGCTTGGGACATGGTTATCTGAAGGATCACTTCCTTCCATATGTACCTACTCAAACCTGAGTTCATCTTCAGGGGTCCTTCTCTGGGAGCCCCTTCCAAAAGAAGTGAGATGGGTGGCTACCAGGACGAGGGACTTTTTGGTTGTGGTATCTCAGTTATGAAATGAGCTCCCCCCAAAAAAACGTGCCTGACACCTACTTTGTATTCTTTTTGGAGTCAGGTGAACAATATTTTTTATTTTTTTCAGAATTTCAACAGCTTAACTTTTAAACTTTGTTTTCATATATTGCATTCCATTCTGTACCACTGCTATGCTTTTATGCTGATCCAACTGTAATTGTTATTATGGTTTTGTTGTTTTAATTTTAACTTTACCACTTATTAGGTGCTATAGAGAATAGCAGGAATGAGGGAAGGAAGAAATAAATCCTATCAGGTAAACATAAATAGATCAAATCTGGACAAGGGCTGCAATCCATGGTTCCAGACACATCTGGAGCCATGCATACATGCAAAGTTCACCCGCATCAGCCCAAAGAGGATCTGCTCGTTTCATCTATGGCAGGGTCCCCAGACTTCATGTGCAACTTTTTCAGAGAGAAGGCCACACATGCATAAGACCCATGTATCCTTAGATCCTGAACCATGGCTTATATTTTCTTATTGTGTGCGCACGCATGCGCACACACACCCCAATTGTATAATTCACTGCAAAGTGGTATTTCTGAGTATTTAATGTTGATACTTTGAGATTTATAGTCTAGCATTGGCGATAAAATGGTGCCTAAAAGTAAAACCTGGAATTACAATCAGCTGGAATTTATTTTTCCCTTTGAGCTAAAATAGCACACTATGATAAAAGTTTTTAAGAAGGTTTTATAGCATAGAGAACAAAAGAACTCAAGAAAGAAGATTAAACTTCCTTCTCAGTTTACTTGAAACTGGAAAGCAGATTTCAAGCTTTGCTAATACCAATCCGCTTTCCACTTCTACATTTCAAAATCACACACACACACACACACACACACACACACACACAAGCACACACAGAACAACAACAAAGCTATTTGGGCACTTTTCAAACATTATAAAATGCAAAGTATCATATTTTTGAAGAAGATGTGGCTCTTTAGAAGTTCATGAATCATTTGTAACTGTTAATTCCTATTTGAAGACATTACGTTCTGGAAAACAAAATGTCTTGCTCTTTTCTGTACATACAGGACATGTGAGGAAGGAAATAATAGGTAAGGAAGATATTGATTATCAATCAGATGCATCATTGTAGAGTGCTGCTGATTGATTAATACTGGTCAATGTGAGGAAATTGGGGTAGACAGAAGCCTTCTATGGGACATAGGTAGTATCACTGATCTCAGATCTGGCCAGTTTGATGCTGTGGTCTGTAGCTCCCTCAGCTAACTGAAAAGAGAAACAGGCTAATCTCAGGGTTGGAGCCAGAGGAAAGTTGTTCAAGAAGGTTGCTGATGGGACATTGCCTTCCAAGTTATCTTCTTTAAGAGCCATTACTGCACTACAAGAAGAGTTTACTTCAATTGCAAATATGTTATACTAATGGCCTCTTCATACCATAAAACAACCTCTGTTTTCATCTGGGTATGAGGACAAATATTACTGCACATGAATTTGTTTCTGAAAGAAATCAGCACTATTCATAACTAAATCTTAGGCAGCACCTTCTGTTTCTCAGAGGCTGCTGCACAGTTGGGAGCTACATTGTTATTTATTAGAAATAATAATGTTTGTGCCTGCTTTATCTCCAGAGCATTATGGCAAACTTCCAAATGCACAGAATGTCTGCAGAAGAAGCCTTGGTTTATGCAGAGGTATTTGTTGTCAAAGTGTGGGGCTGGCACAGTTTCTGGTCTTTTTGCTGCCTTAGATCACCTGCTACAACGTTTAAGCTGCTTGCTTCTTAACTTGAGTGATTGGCACATCAGGAATGTAGAATATCATGCCTGCAAATTAAATCCATCCTACCTGGGTCCCATCCAGCTAATCAGGTATCCGTCATTGCATCCCATTCATCATGTCCCATTCTCTTGGATCCTACCCATTTTCCCTGACTGTCATTAGCTTCGTGCAAACTTTTACAAATTTCCCCTTTTATAAAATATTGAAATGCCCACCCTATTGTTTAGTAACTAGTTTTAATAGCTTTCAACTAAAATATGCTGGTATTTTTTAATGTTGCCTTATTTTTGCATTTTGGCCTTTCCAGTTTTACCTTTGGCCTTGCCAACACCTACAATGGGACCGCCAAAACCTTCTTTGAAGTTGAACTTGGCAGTCAGGCTGGAAGAGGTTCAGAACATCTGAACTAAGGTTCCTCCAGCTACAGCCTCAACTATATTCCACCAGCACATATTCCTGGCCTAGGACTGCTGCCTTGATCGCTAGCTTATGACTTTGTTCATCCTTTGCTGCAGTAGTGCAACTATTTCTAGTATACTCTTATTTCTGGAGGCAAAATCTTGCATTTGACCTCAATTCATAGGGTCAAACAGTAACCTTTGTATGTTATCTTATTTTCAACAGTAACTTAAATTGACTCTGTCTTTTGCTTTCTATTCTCTGTTTCTTTAAAAAAAGAAAAAAATGCTCCCCGCACTACTTACCAGAAGTATTATTCTGAAGTGGGGGAAATGCTTAAATTAAAAGTTGAGCAAATTCATTTTGGGAAAAAAATAAATGTGAAAAAAAATGCTTTGGAGCAGTTGTCAAGTGTTGTCACCATTAGAGAAACAGCAGGCAAAACCAATGTTTCTTAATTAGTACTGCAAATAGAATGAACACATGGAAATTGCCCATTAAATGATCTTTGAGATCAGAGATACCAAATTACCAACTACCTTATATGAATATTGAAGTGTCTGAGAAAGATATGTGGATATTATGGTTTCCCTCTTTTTAGCAATTTTTCAACAGCAGTTACATTGGCTGCTAAATAAATACCATTGATTTTAGACTCTTAACGCTTCAAAGCATTATCTGATATGTGCTTAAAGAGCACATTATATTTTATAAAATGCCATTTGCAAACTTCAGGAAAAGCTGTTGGTATTTTTTCCTCCAAAAACAACAAGGAGACAGGGGAACTTTATCTGGATGGTTTAATCTGTACAAAATGAGACATAAATAGCAATGAAAAGCTTTCTTATATTTCATCATTACTCTTCTCAATACCTCACTGATGTTTTTGTCCACAGGTCAATTATAAAAATGCAGTTTGTAGGTAACACGCAATCTCTTCCTATAGTTAGTTGTAAACAGCTACATAGCACATGAGATTCCATGCTAACTGGGCATGAAGTAATGTGGCTGTTACCCAGCCTGTAGTAGGAAGGTTGCCAGCATTATGGCAACAGCTATCTATTGCATCAGCACTAGTGTCATGGACAAAGTCCCAGGCACTCTCTGGGTAATGAAATTCCGAAAAGTTGGAGAGTCTAATGTAATATGGCTGAATAAATTAGATGAAGCTTTTAAAACTGGAACAAGAAACCATGGGACGTGGAACAAATATGGTTAGTTTTTTCCTCAAAACCTGTAAAATCAAACTTAAAACCATAGGATTATTATTTGAGATATTTCAAGAACATCTCTGTTAGTGCACAACCTCATAAGAGTATGATGTGCAAACTCTCCAGCCACAGTATGTTGGTTTTCTTGAAGACCTTAGACTGAATTTGACAGTATGGTGGAAGGTGAGAGATGAGACAGCAATCATATGCTGAAAAACTTGGACATTAGAATGTCTGAAAGTTGGGGACAAAAGACTTACTAATAACTTTGTTCTTCCAAAAAAAGTTTGGATGATCAGGTGAAAGTGGTGCCTTTCTCTACTACTTTCTTCTTCAAATACATGGCTTCCTATTTTAATCAAACAATAGTTCGCTGTTCTGTCTGAACCAGCAATTTTGACTTGAGCAGGCATTCCAAGCTGGGATTGCAGTAATGGTTTGATACTCGTTTACATTGATATTTTGAATATCTCTTTAAACTTTAATTTGGTTGTTGGATAAAAAGGCAACATCTGGGTTTAATAACACTAAGAGGACTTGTATGAAGCAATATGTAAGAGGAAAAGTGGTGGCTCATTCCTGAAGTACAAATTTCTCTTCCTTGGCCTTTATTTGTTTATAATAAAAGAATACCAAACACAGAGAACACCCCCGCCCCCATACATACCTACTAAGAAATATTCAGTGTGCAAATACCAATTTAGCTCCTATTCTGAAAAAATATGCACTTTTCATTTACTTAATATGAAAACACTTTTCAAAAACCTATTTCATCTATTTTAAGAATAAGTCTGAATGAAATAGTTGTCCATTCCTTCTAAAACTATTTCTTTCAGTTCGTCCATATAGCTTAGACTACTTCTCTCCAAAACTTGGTATTCCTGCCTATTTTCAGAATCTTGTCAAAATGATCTTTGCAGCCACCAGAACTTTTATGTTTGAAAAGCAGTCATTTAGTTACATAATATTAGTAAAACATCCGAAGCTAAATTCATCCCTATCGTTTGTTGTATAGCTTAGAATTCTTAAATCATGTTTGAATGGAACCACTGGGTGAAAATGAGAAAAGAAGCATGTCATACACCTTGCTCTCAGTCATAAAGTCCAAGTTCAGTGGCTTAACATGGAACCAAGTTCTTGTTCTTAGAATTAATTGGTGTGACATTTTATGAAGACCAGTATTTTTCATATACAAGGTGGTCTTGATTCTTTCACTGTGTAAAAGCCCAGGTCAACATAGCAGATACATTTACCATGCTGAATTGTGGGAGTGACCTTTTTTTTGTATGAATGGTATTCCCTACTCCAAATAGAAGCTCATGTGTGAAATGAGCTCTTGCAATAAGGTCATTAAAGTACAGGCTGTCAAATAACAGCCCAGACTCTTTTATATGTGTATTAAGGGTATCTCCATGTCAGAAATACCCAGGATATTGCTATACTGTTAATGGGTATATGGGCAAAGCCAGTCTGATACCAAAGAGTTATTTTAGGTCTGAGTGTCTGAGGCAGTGAGTTACAGCCAATTTTATTGAATTTTTGTGGAAATTAGTTTGCTGAGCATGTCTCGAAATCATGTTCCACTAATTAGCTACATTTTCTTTTTAAAGCTTTCTTTTATTCTTAGCATTATCACTCTGTGTTTGAATATGCTTCCTTTTTTTGATTGCTTGATTAGACTCTGAATCCTTTTCCATGTAAAGCTCTGAAAGTTGTGACTAGGAGGCTAATACTTCCTGCTTACTGGTAATGAGCTTTGGTCCTATTAAGACAGGATATATTTGTTATGGTTTGTGTTCATAGAAATTTCAATAAATTTTCTGTGTGAAGAAGCCTCAAAACTTTACCATTCAAGCCCATACAGGTTGGGTGTTCTGGTGACACTGCTGCCTTCCAACCTTCACCTTTTCTCTCATTCAGACAATACAATAAACCAAATACAATAGATTCAGACAATACAATAAACCAAACTCAAGAGCTGAATATGAACTGACTGTGTGTTGTCTCTGAAACATGGGCTATCCTATTGCCTGAAACCAAGTGTGCTGACAATGAACAAATGAATAAACCATGAACAACCCATACAATGAACCCAAGATGTGTTCATTTGTGAACTATGGATTGTTCATGGCTAATGAACTATGATTTGTTCACAAAACATAGCAACTCATATTTCAACAACTATGCATGGTCCAACTCCAATCCATGCTTTCCATAGTCAGCCTCATATTTGACTTGTGATGGTAGGTTATTGTGTTGACTGAATGCAGGGTTTATCCAGAAGTAGAGATTCCAGTAATGAACTAAGAGCCAAGCAATAATTTATCCCTTGGTAGTATTAAATGGGGAGCTAAGTCTTAGTGCTTACATAAGGATGCTGGTAACTGCTCCACCTCTTCACTCAGGAAGGTGAAAGAGCAGCCCTGCTAAGTTCCCCAGTGGCAACTGGGAATAAGAGAAAGAAATGGGTACTGATAGAGTCCACTGTGGACACCATGCCCAGACCCTCTAAATCTGGAAAAAGGGCTGATGCAATTAAGTCCTATTTGGGCAACTTGATTGAATACATAAATGTTTCACACTGCCCAGAGTAGTTTTAGACTTTTTAATAAAAGGAAACGTACATGATCATACGTATATGGGTTTTCCAAACTGTATTTGTATAAACTACCCTTACTGTTGCCTGTTTTTAAAATAGGTGATTTTACATGGGAGTAAAAGGACCTCATATATCATACCTGAAATATTTTCTCTTTGTAACAGGAGAGACATTTCAATCTTCCAAAATGGGAGAAAGAAATGCACAAAATCCAGGCAACCTCCATACAATTAGTGGTAGAGAAAATGTTGAGAGGCTAAAGGAAATGGCAAGCCCATTCAGGTAACCCCAAAGGACTGGATTGTGACCCCAGAAGAACCAGATTTAACAGAATCCCCATACATTTTTCCATCTCAGTCGCAGTGTTAGTCAATAGTCTTCAGTGTGATAATGTCTTTGTTTAAATGAACTAGTATATGAAAAGTAAGCAATGCTCTTTTTCTGTATAGCAGTGTGGATTTTAGCAGAAGGCAATGTCATGTGGCAGAATAGGCTCTGATTTGATCAATGAGGACAAATTGATGTTGCCTATGTCATGATCATCTCTGAACAATCCACAGCTTGGTTACAGTTATACTGATCCAGCTTTGGCTGGTGAATTTCTGGTTTACTCTGATTAATGTCATTGTCAACCACAGTTTGTATGTTCATTTATTAATCAACAACTGTACAAGAGAACCAGTTTAAATATAGAGGAAAAACTTCTGATATACAGCTTACTTCATTGATCATTTCAGTGTTTCAACCTTAACAGATACCTGTATTCACACACTGGTTGTTGTAAGAAGTTTCTCTCCTACAGAGCAGGAAGCAAAACCAGATTTTCTTGCTCATTAAAACAAATGTCAGATGTTTCTCCTTCTGTTATTAACACTTCATACAAGTGCAGTTTAAAAACATTTGAAGTGTCCATCCAGTCAGTGAATGATCTGATACAGTGCACCAATTGTTTCATATGGGTCCAAAACATAGGAGTTGCTTTGTATGATATACAAGTTTATAGAACAAAGAAAAATATGAGGACTTCAGTTTAGGCATGATCTGCAATTCCATCTTAAATAACTTTCCAGCTTTATAATTTATATTTTAGAATTTTGTAATATCTGTGAATTGGATCTTTCAAGCAGAAAAATGTGAAAAAGAAGAGAAATGTACAGTGCTGCCTCAGTTCATGAATTTAATTCATGCCACGATTCTGGTCACGAACTGAATTGGTCGTGAACTGAGTCAAATTTCCCCATAAGGTTCAATGTAAATAAGGTTACTCCATTCTGAACCATATGTAATTTTTTTAACCACAAAAATATGAAAAAAGTACAGTACAGTAGAATACGAAGAGAGAGAACACTAACCTTGCTTGACCTTCCGGCATGGAGGACAGGAAGGTGGGTGTGGAGGAAGTTATTTTTTGGAGGGAGAGTCTGCAACCGTGATCTCAACTAGAGGAAGCCACGACCATATGTCAGAGCGGGGAAGATGGCCGTGATCATGTTCATGCAAACATGATTGTGGCCATTTTCCCCACTCGAACATGCTCTCACATCTGGTCATGGTGTGGGAAAGATGGCTGCAATCATGTTTGTGCGGGGAAGATGGCCGTGATCGTGTTCGTCACTTGATGAATGGAAGCAAAATTTTCTCAAATTCTTCTTGAACAGAAGTGTTCGTGAACCGAGGTATTACTGTACCTAGTCTGAAAATATATTAATGTAGGATGGACAATCCAGTGTCATTCTGAATTATTAAGTTCTAAATAATTATTGAGTGAATGTGATTGTAGTTGTAACCTAGGTTCAGAAGCCAATACTTCACAATTCTTGATGCAAACATGGATTTTAATGTATATGATGTTCAATGGGATAAATTTAAGCATCTGTTTAAATTTCCTGTTGAGACTGGTGTAAATAGAAAGGGCATAACTTTGATTAACACTATATATTTTAACTCAACACTTAATTCTACTCTTTTGGATAGTATATTCAAAAGAGCACTGCTGCTGCGCAACATTGTTAAAAACTGTGGCAACTGAATTCTGGCTCCTTATTTGCACTGCTCTAATTAATATCCTGTACATTTACTCATGGAGCAAAGAACTATTTATACCAAACTAAGTGTACAGTCCTAATCTGGGCAGTTTCTCAGCTTCCCGTTATGAATGTTTCCCATTCTCTGTCAGTTTGTGCAATATTTTTAATATTGTTAAACAGTGACTTACCATTTACAAATTAATTTTCTTTATGTGAAGAAAGTGCATATTATAAATTATCTTCTATAAACCAGTCATTACAATATCCTTAATCACTTTTTATCAAAAAGGCTGAATATATTGGATTTATAAAATGTTAAAGTGTCTGATGCATACATTTCACTGGTTTGTGAAATCATCATGTTGTTTTTATGCATCATTCCAAGAAAGTAGGTGAGATTTTTTTACATACTAGGAAAAATCAAAAGGGAAAGGCACTTACATATCCCAGAAACAGAAAATAAATATTCTTGGGCATCTTAAAGAATTGTTTTCATGCTTCTTCTTTCTTAAAAAACACAAAAGTATTGGAGAAAGATCAGCAGCCTTCGGGAAGAATAATAAGTAATTTCCAAAAAGCAGTGGGCATAATACTGGAGCACATACATCTAGAGGGAGAAGCAATAGGACTCTATCCAATAGATTGCAAGGAAACAAAATGTTCTCTCACACAGGGTTGTCCTATTTCCACTTGCCCCACAAAAATGAAGCCAAATGGGCCAAAAACTATCCCCCTTCATTACTTTTTTTTAATCAAAAAGAAGAAAAATTTTCCAAAAATTAACTTTCAGTGTTAGCACAATAGCAAAACATGTCAACATTGTCACTTGATTTTATCGAAGTTTATACAACATTCCCTGTACATAAACCCCACACATATCAAAAGAATATATGAGAAGTCTGTGTCAGCTAGCAGGAGGGATATTTATCTACAAGAGAAATAGGGAGGCTACCAAATTACAAAAGATCATTCAAGGGGGAATGAGTTGGTCCACTCTTGGAAAGGAGGCACAAAATTTAGGTGTAGCTACTGAGAGAGCTGCCTCCTTTGTCCCAGCTAAACATATTCCTGGTACCATTGGACACATAGCAAGGTCATCAAAGATCATTTCAGTGTGCAGGTCCATACATATACCAGGCTCATACACACTGTCATATTGTAGAATGCACCAAAGTCATATGAGGTATAGGTTGTGGACTCCATGTATAATCAAAGGGAAATGAGTATTCTTTTCTAGAAACAAATCAGAATAATTTGCAGTTTTATAAAGCAGAGAGTAGGGATTATTAATCCATTGTCTAAAATTAACAGTGAGAAAAAGAAAGCTTCTGTCTTTAGAAAACCAAAGAATGTAATGTTTTCTGTATTTCATCTTTTAGTATTTGCATTCAGCTTATAAATTTACTTTTATAGCAAACTTTGAACTGTCCCCATTGGAAATGCTTATCTGTGCTATAAAAAAGAAAGGGTCTTGCAGAATGTTAGGTGAGAATATGGCTAATATCACCTGTTATGCATGCAGATTTGCAGTGTCTGTATTGCTATTTTCAATCCTTTTTGCAAACAACAAGTACAGTAATTTCATGTTGCATACAATGTCGTATAAACCTCCTAGTCAAAGATCAGTTCTGGCTTCTTCTTAACATGCCTTCTCCAAAACTCAGAATAATATGAATATATATTTCTCAGGTAATTTTAGTGGAGAACTGTTAAACCTTGCTGCTTATTTCCAGAGGCACCTAGTCATCTATTACTGGAAACAATGTTGGACAAGAAATAAGAAACTCTGCTGCCTCTGCCAATTATGAGCCCTACACCCAAGAATTCATTGGAAAACTTAACTTTTCCCTGGAGAAATTTAGGGAAAGAATCCTCCCAATTTCTCTACTCACAAATAGGATGAAGAATTTCAAGACGCCATTAGTGCACCACTCCAGTTTAGGCATATGCACACTTAACCTGACAGTGGGTTCCATACAGCTTAGCAGAACTTACTTTTCAGTATATAAACACGGGTGAAGCTTCAAAAGTCTTACTCCATCCCTTCACTTTATCCTATCCAGTCTTGTGACATTCATGCCAAACCAATATTGTAAGCAGCTCTGTGTGTGCATGTGTGTGTTGTGTGTGTGTCCATGCACTCACACATGCTAGAGGAACAGCACAAGCAATATAATTTTGAAGGGATTCATCAACCAATATTGTATTTGTTTTGAATACCAGTACTTGAGCTTACACACGAAACTCAAGTCCTAGTTACTCCAGGTTTCCCAATTTCAGTATTATAATTTTGGGGCAGGAGGAGTCATTTTATTGCTTCTATTTTATTTAAGAACTGGACATCAGAAATCCTTTCTGATATACTTCAAATCAATCGTAGGCTTAGGGCTACTTCCTTGTCACACCTGCTCTAGGTAACACAACTTCTGCTACACAGTTGGTTAGATCAGATGACATGATTCACACCAAGACTGAGATGGCAACCATGTATCATCAGTAAAATATGCTGCTGTTGATTTTTTGTCATGGCATGTACTCAACCATCACACACAGAAGGTGTAGTCAACCACCCAGGCCACCCAGAGTGACATGACAGCATTTACGAGGGGGACACTAATGATACCTCTCCATGGAACATGTGAAATGGTGTCCTGTTTTCAAGCCATTTGGTACAGTAGAAGCATTTGGTATAGAAGCCTATATACTGAATACCATACAGACCATGTTTATCCAATGCAGGATAATATAGGAACCTACATTCTGAAATAATGCTTTCCTAGAACTCGATATATCTAATCATGTCTGTCTTTCTGTCAGGATGATAATGCTAAAATGGCCTTAAAACAACATCCCCTCACTCTACATTAAAGCACCAAGATCAGCACTCAGCTCAGTGCATTTTGAACTCTGTGCAATAAAAGTTTTAAGAGATAAGAAGCCTTTTTTTATTTCAGGGTTGCCATTAGTCTGAATAATGCATAAACAAGGGGAAAGGTTTGAAGTACTACTGAGGATCACAGTATAGCTTCAATTAAATTATACATCATTATCACAGCTGCCAAGACTGATGTGGGATTTTAGCCCTGTATCTCACTAAATGTTCTATGTAGCTGTCTTGTCTAATTCTTTATTTCAAAGCAACTGATGACTTTCTTAGCAAAAAGGGGGTGAGGGCAGATAAAGTGAAAAACCCAGAAACATGCAGGACATAGCCTGATTAATCATGATGGTATTTTGATGTGTCAACAGTCAAGCACCATGGTGGGGGGGAAGGGGGATTCAACTCTTAGCATCATAACAAAACACAAGGGAGAAATCAAACACGCCTGAGTCATGACATATTATGTTCTTAATGAAGTAAAGCACTGCACGCTATCTTAGTCAGTGAAGCAGTATGCTTTATTAGATAAGCCAGTCCTTTATTAAGTTTGGCAATGGACAAATCTGTCAGTTTTGCTTTCTTCCACATTCATTTTTTAAAATCAAGCTCTTTGTCTTTCTGATATGAAGAAGCTTCTGAATTTTGACAAATTATTATGAAAATAAACTGAAAGAAAAATTCTTACCTATCTGCAGCAGCCTAATTCAATAACTACAGCTTATTCCAGTATGTAGAGACAATGATGTACCCACCTGCCATGTAGCTGTTAAAATGTTAGAAAAAAGAGGTGGCAAACCCAACTAAGCACTAACACGATTGAATACACAGACATTTGAACCCAGACCTATATCTAAGCCATCAAAGTCATTGTCATTGTGACTCAGTCTTTGATTTTATCTTCTCCTACATTTATTTTTTTTAAATCACAAGGCATTTTTTCTTGTCCTGAATGTGGAGATATTTGAAAATCCTGACACATTCTTATTGAAATCAAACTGAAACAAAATTATGTTCAATAGCTATTTTAAACCAACATTGTAATTCCCCTGTGATGTACTTTTTAAGGTGCTTATGTTTTCACTGTTTACCTCTCTCCATCTGTATCAGCAGAAATTATAATTTATTCCCACTCTCTGTTTTGTATTCTTTAGCTAGTTTATGATCTATAAGAGGACCTTCCTCTTATTCCATGACTATTGCTTTGCTCAGGAGTCTTTGGTGAGTGACTTTGTCAAACACGTTTTAGAGGCTCATTGTTTATCAGATCATGCCTCTCCATCTGTTTACTGAGAATCTCAAAGAACTGTAAATGATTAGTGAGGCAGGTCTTTGTGGAAACCAAGTTGGTTCTTTTTCAGCAGAGCTTGTCCTATATACTTACTAATTCTATCTTTAATAATGTTCTAGCTAATTTACCCAGAAGAGATGCTAAGCTAATTGGCCTTTAATGTCTCAGATTTCCCCAGATCTTTTTAAAATGGTGTTACATTGGTCCTTCTCTAGTCCTCTGACAGAAATGCTGGTCTTAGGGTATGTTACATAACCTAGAAAGTGAGCAATTTTATATTTGAGCTCTGGTGATTTGTTAACTTTTAATTTATCATTCAGGTTAAAATTTTGATCTTTTGTCATGACTACCTGCTTTGGTTCCTCAGACTCCATTCCTGAAAACATCACTCCAGGCACAGCTAACTGTGATCTGAAAATAATTCATTCAGCTTCTCTGCAACCTCCTTTTTCTCCTTCAATATTCATATGCAACCAAAGTCAAGCACAGTTCTCAGACAGTTTTCAGAGCAAGAGTGAGGATGTCAGCAGCAAGGTAGCTGAAGGCCCTTCCTTGATCTGGTAAGTAAATGTGATAATGACAAGGCTTTTGAAGTTCAGCATTGTTTGTGAAAAATTAGTATAAAGAAAGCCAGAGAATGAGCAAAATAATCAATCATAGGCTCAATTGTGAACCTTAGGTGGAGTTCCTATGACATGTCATCAATTGCAATAGAAACATCTAATGCAACATTGTTTCTAAATCTGAATGCTTTTTTACAAATCAAGCTTAAGAAGTCACATATATGCACAACTGAATGCAATGGAGATAATTCCATAAAGCTGATTGTGATATTTACTAGATGTTTACTTGCTAGTTAGCATTCTTATTTGTCTTACAATGATGTTAGTGCAAGAGTGTTAGATCCTTTGAACATAAATAACAGAAAACCAAGGTCTGTCTATCCAGAAGATGAAAGTGTGGTTTCTCTTTGTGGATCATGACTATGGAAACTGTCGTGGTGAGTTCCTGTACTTCATAATTTAGCATTACACCACTGTATAAAAGAATACACTCTGCTAATTAGGAATACTAAAGGTGATCAATCCAGATCCTTAAGCATGGTTTTTAAATCACTACTCATTATGAGGGTAGGTACCATTCATCCTGAAATTATAAAGAACTCAACTTTTCTTAAAATAACAGTGCATTCTTGCATGTACTCACTTTCAAAATAAAACAGAACAAAATGTTGATTTTTGAGAGCAAAACTGGAATTGTAGACAAAAGTGCCTTAAAAACAGAATAAAGCACTGATATAAACAAAAGTGTCCTGTGCACATGTGCTTTTCCCCTGGTAAGGACTGTACTGTTCCTCCAGTTTGAGGGTTCAGAATGGACTACATTCATAGTGCTATTTGATTCACTGGAGACAACTAGGTACATCATAGCCATCTCTTACAGCTAAAGTTCATCCAGTCTCGTACAGTGCAATGTGCAGTTCTAAGGATCCAAGACAGAGTCTAGACAGCCAGAATTTGGTGTCTCAGTAGCTCTAAGATCAGAACTGGGACTTCGAAGTCAAAGCTTCCCCAGTCTACCCTACCAGCCAGTGTGGAAAGAAGCATGCCTACTGTGGCTCTTGAGTTCACAAAAGCAACCTCAGAGTTGGTGTTTTGTAGGTGTTCTAAGCAGTGAAGGGGGATGAGACAGATACCATCAGTTTATTTAGTGTTCAGGTACTGCCTCAGCCTTCCCTCCTGGCACTTTAGGGCAAAAGGCTTAGATTGTCAAAATTACTTATCTACATGTTTTGCAGGTTAGGAAAGCACAGAGGTGACTTTTGCCTCACTTCTCCTTTCAGGCTGTATAGGATTCTTGTAGTCTTCTGAAATGAGAGAAATATGGACAGCCTTGTTGGACTGTGCTGCCCATATATTTATATACTGCAATCCATATTTTAAAATATCTTCAATCTGTTAAATGAAACAGTCCCAAGCAAAAGAGTATAGGATTGCAGTCCCAATGAACTACAAGATCACTGATACTGGGCACAAAAACCTTTTTTTTTTTTTGTTGTTGCTAACATTATTCATTCATTAATTTGTGTCTGTTTCCCACTTGTGTCTCAGTCCTATGCAGTTTCTGGTACAGTATATCTTTTTAAATGATGAGTGTTTGCACAGAGAGTAGGAAGAATGGCTTAACTCCGTGAAGCAGTCAGTGGGCTGCTGTTGAAAAGCACAAAGTGGTAGCATCTCTTACACGGCAATCCTTTGCAATCAAGAATTTTGACTGATATCCACATGTGCTGAGTAGGACAATCCTGAGATGCATCAAAGGCTAGCAATCACAGAAATCTAATTTTGCTTGAATAGAGTTCTTAGATTCATTGAGATGTTACACGTAAATGAAAATACCAAGTGTCTTTGACTTGTCAGTGAAAAAGTGCCTCAAGCTTCTTAACAAATGGAACTGTGATGTATATTTGGAAGCTTCATGACATATTAAAGTAGTTTATGAGGCACAATTTGTTTTGGTGGTCTGCTCTGATTGATGGCATGCTATCTGCCAGTGCTTCATCTGCTGTGGAATTTCTATAATAAATGCTGGTAGTGAGACAGTGTTAAATGTGTTCCATCTAAATCATTCGTTACTTATAACAAGTTTCAGTGTATATGAATCAAAGGTTGTTTATACTTGCCTTCAGATTAATTCATCATTTGAAATGGCTATATCATTTCAAATGGGCTAACTGAGACTTGTGCTTCTGAGTAAGTGTTTTGATCTTCAAGGTAATATATTCTTCAAATGTTAAAGTTCAACAATTTAAAGTTCACTTTAGTTATTTATGTGGGTTCTCTCCTTATTTGAATCTTCATGGAAACTAGACATTTGCTAACTTACCAATAACCACATATAAAATCCTCTTAAGAACAACATACTAAAGACCAGATATTTCAGAAGATTAGATGGCCAGTCCTATTAGTCTGAAGCAGTTTATATTAAAAAGAAAGCTCAAAGGGCAAGTTGCGAAGCAATTTTGATACTCTGTTCTCACCACCACCCATCTTCCTGTCAATCACCTCTGCAAAAAGGAAAAGAGACACTACTTTAAAGCTGTGTCTTTTGAAAAATATTATTTAGGGTAGGTTCAGAGCCCTGAATCCACCTTGTAAAAGTCCCTCTACTTCCCATGCTACAGTTACCTTAGAATCCCTATTCTAAGGTTAAAAACAAACAAAACATAAGCAAGAAAAGCCAAACGCAAAACATTCAGCAGCTAGGCACTGGTTAAACATCACATTTGTTTTGGGCCAAAAGAGAAATACTTCTTTCTGAATGGTTTATTATGTTAGACCAAATGACAGGGAAATCCAGTTTATATTATTTATTTTTATGAGTTTACTTATTTATTGTGATTATTTGTAACTTGCATTTCAGGATAGAAATCTACCTTAAGGCAATCCTCTTTGCTTGCAGTGGGTAATCAGCCTGTGGAATGAGGGGGATGTAGCAGAAGCAATGACCTGAGGTAGCCTTCCCTCAGAGGAGGGAGAGCAAGAGGGGCTATCCAGCTGGAGCAAATTCTGAGTGTTTGCCTATCTGCTTATGTTTGCATGTCTTTCATTCTTTCCAACCTCATCTCAGTGTAGGTGGCACACAACATGAACATTTTGTTTTCATCCTCAACTGCTGGTTTGAAGGATGTTTTTGTGAAAAAGCCATTGTAACAGCCTTTGGCCACCTTTTATCAATGTCTAGGACCCTGCCAGCCACCTCTAGAGTGAAATGGCGGAGTACTTGCCAACAAGAGTTGTCCTGCCCATGAATACTCAGAGTGCTATCTCTGTTTCCATCTCTCTGAGCACAGCCACAGATGGTTCTCTTTTCCTTCTCCTCAGCCACTTTTCAAGTAGGTTAATAGAGCTGGTGTTCCTGTCTACAATTCCATTCTTCTTTCAGCTGACAACTTTCTTACCACAGGATGCTTCATAGTTTTTATAGAGGGAGAAAAATCCATACTAACGATATTGGAGCTCCTTTTCAGTATGTTTGACAATGACAAACAATGTTCCACATGTCTTCTGAGAAGAGCACATAACCCTGTCTTTTATCCAGTTTTGCACCCATTATTACAATACTTGACCATGTTTGTTTCAGCCTTCATGAATTTATACTTTGCTCTTTCTCTAGCATATTTAGAAAGTCACTAGCTATTTTACCAGGTATAGCTGGAATGAAAACAAGAACATAACACCAACGGTCAATTCAAACACTACAGAGAAAACAAAAAGCAATCAAAGTACAACAAAACCGTAACAAGGGGGTGGGGGGGGGAGAGAGAGAGAGAGTTCGGAATATAAAATGTTCAAAGGATATAAAACTCTGAATTACATTACCAACATTCATAAAACTTATTTGTGTTGGCCATTTGTTTCCAATTCAGACTTCTCACTGAAGCCATGCTGCCTTAATCATGGTTTGATTTAAAATCAGATCACCAGTTCTGTCAAAAATTAGATTTTTGTGAACAAGGGCTCTGAAAATAATTCTGACAATTTTTGATGTTTTTCCTCAGTAAAGTCTGTTATATATTAATAAAGGACAGACTTTACTGATAATAATCATAATAATGATCTTATGATTATCATTAGTTTTTCAACTCAAAAATTAACTATTTTGCATTTGCTCACTAAATTAATTAGACTTCACAATTTAATCCCTGAAAGATGAGGAATAAATACTCAAAACAGAAGGAGATTAAACAGTTTAGTCTATGTTAGTAAAAGAATTTTTAAGATGCATTACCTTAGTACATTATTTTATTTCCTGCTTTTCTGTACATTCTTTATATATTGCCCATAATCCAGCAGTTACTTATTCCGTATCTGAATTGCTGTATCTTACTTGTTTTTGTATGCCATCTTTTACTCAGCCTTGCATGTTTTCATTGCATATGTGTCAGCGACAAAAAAGACTTTAAATTCCTATCGAGCAGCTATATCGCTTCCCCACTCTCCATTTTTAATCTAGAGTGGGTACAGGATCTTCACTTTGCTAGGACCAAGAATGGGCTCCCAATGCCTATTCTACAGTGAAGATAACAACAACAAAAGCAACAACAACTAGATACAGCTTTAGCTGGTTTTTGGATGTAAGCAGTTAATTGAAAGGACATGCTTTAAATATTATTGTACTCCTGCTTTTCATAATAATACTTTTATTGTTATTTGTATGCATCTAAAATTGCTAGATGCTGGATAATCTACGATCAGGAAGGCTGAAATGCAACCATCATCCTGCCAAAACAATGTCACAACCTGGGGTCAAAATGCTCAATATATGTGGTTGTTAGGCTGTGCATGTGTTCTCCTTTACCGAGCATAGTACTCCGAAGACATCCTCTTTTTGAAGGAGTATTCAGCTCATGTGCAGTTTAAAGGTAACAAGGAGCATCAGGAGTCTTAAAACTGCTCATCAGCAGTCAGAAATTGGACATCGGACAGAGCAAGCATGTTGGTAAACTAATCACAATTTTCCTTGGTTTGGTGAAACATAGTGTGTTTCTAATGGCACTGAACCTGTTTTCATCTGTTCTCATCAGTTACTATTCTCTGGGTGATCATTTTAGGAATCAGCCTGCAGCACCTTGGCCTTCAGCTCCAATGTTCAATCTAGCTGCACCACTATTCCAACTGAGATGTGACTTAGGAGCATGCATACTAAGAAGGTTCACTTAAAAATGCAAATCAATTTAAATTCTTGGCATTCATCAACTACTTGTATATGGAAGACACATTTTAGAAGAAAACATAGACAAAATATGGGGGAAATACAATACAGGATACAGTAAATCTGTATTTCATACAATCCAATACAGATTTAAATAAGAATTTGTGGATGTTATGGACTGTTTTTGAAGTGAAGATGGGTCAGAATGGGCTCATGAATCTATCATGGGTCATAAAAAGGCCCATATTTTTTTAAAAATAAATAATTCAATTATTTAGGTAAGACTAACCAGTGGGAACAGCAGCATCCATTAAAATTGGTGAGTCTACGGAAGCTGAGAATCCCAACAGTTTGCACTTCAAACCCACTGACTTATACAATATATAATTTACAAGAGCCAAACTTTGGAAAGTTCACTATATGAGAAGATAAAGAGATAAGAGTGTTGTACAGTGAAGCACATACCAGTCTGAATTCACTTAAATGTTCAATTGGTAACACAGAATGTAACATAATAGAATCATGTTGTTTATATATATGGAAACCATTGTATTCTTTGTGTGTGTGTGTGTGTGTGTGTCTGTGTGTTTTGCCTCAGAATCCAAGAGTATTTTATCAGTTCTCTGCTTATAAAAATACTTAACTAATGCAATCTATCCAGTCAATAATTAGAATTGTGAAACCCTTCCCACTATTATGTACATATTTACCCTGAAGAACCATTCCATTCTAAAGAGTCAATAAATCTTTTGTTCAAAATATACTCCAGTGTGTATGTGAATATAATCCACCAATTAAAAAGTCCATAAATAGGTATTTGCACAATAGATTGTAATGGCTCCAAAGGGAGTAATTTGGCTTTCAAAGTCAACTCTTGTCCGCTTGAATGAGTGTTTTAATTTCTTACATGTGCAGTCACATGCACACAAGCCATATTTGAATAGCTTAATTGGCATTACTATCAGCAAGGACATATACAGCTAAAATTAACATTTTATTAGAAGTTGTATATGATAAGGGAGCTACACTCTTAGTTGGAAGTCATATATCAAGAAGTATTTACTGATGGCCTGCAACAATAGTAAGCTGGAGAAGAAGGGCATGTAACATTTTCAGATTCAAAATATCATCATATCATGAAATCCATTTGTGATAACTTGGAGAAATATTTGGCCCAACAGTTTCTTCTTTAGACTTTGAATTTATGTTTTAAAAGCCTCAATTAGTACCTATAAGATGGATTTAAATTTTGAAAGAGAACTTCGCTCATTGCAGGTTTATCCCCCCTCTTTGTATCCCCTCCTTTAAAATCAAATAAGGCAAATTTTGATAGTGGAATATAATCAGTATCACAGTAAGCTTATCTTTATTGCTTAACAGATCATGCATTTTGAAAGATAAAAGAGCAACACAGAGATGTTTCTATCATTATTTGGAGTATTGATGACCCAGGCTTTCTTATCTGCTCTGGCAAATGTGTATTCTTAATACCATTAGTTTCAGGTTCTATTGAAATCCATCAAATTAAGAAGAAACAATTAATAGCACCATGGATGTGTGTCAAAGTATAATTGCACATTTCACAGTTAAGAACTTGTGCAGCTAGACAGCTAGTCATTCTTGCTAGGTAGGACAAGGACACAGGGTGAAAACGGAAAGATGAGGAAAATACTATGAATATCACAATAATAGCAGTGTATGTGTTGGCCTGCTGTTTTTCTGGCTCCCTGCAGACATTGTAAGTTTATGCTTCTTTTTGTTCCAGTTACTATAACCTTGGAGAACAATTGTGTACACATCTTTTCAACATAAAAAATGTTTTGTTTTTCTTAATGTTTTTCTCATTTCTTATAGGAATCTATGTATTATTAGGACACAGTTTAAAGTAGTCACGCATCTCATGAAATAACAATGAGGTTCTTTCTGCATCCTTTTGAACAGGGAATGAGCAATCTGTGGTACTAATTTTCTTATGCTATACTGCCATCCACCAGTTATCAAGTAAACCATATAGCCGACCATATAGATATCTTTGAAAGGGATGGAAGGAATATCAGTTGGGTAAAATTTCATTTTATATTGTGCACTGACTTGGCTAGAAACTGTGGCAGCATTCTTAGGAACACAGGTTGTTTCCAACATTTTTGAAGAACAGTTAATTTGGGATTATTTCAGAATGGCATGGAAAATAACTGAGACATGCATGTTCTTTATATGGTTGTTGCTATTATTCTTCTGGAGAACATTTTCCAGCTTGAGGGGGAAATTGTCTTTGAGTCAGGCATTGTATGCCACAACCCTCTGCTAACATTTGGTCCCCTACCATGATTACTTCCCCACAAAAATGCACACAAACGCACAGAGATGGAAACCCACAGAAGTTTCTATAGAACCTTCAAATCTCCATGCACAACCCCTCACATACACACATACTAGCACAGAAAATAATAGCGACAAGGCTGCTTTGAATCTAAAGTGCATGATACTGAGTTCCAACTATGAATGATGCTATGCTAGAATTAACAGAACATTAGTCTTCATTATGTCCATTCATTCTATCATTGAATTGGCTAAAAGTAAGATTGCTTTAAAATGTTCCATCTATAGGCAGGAGGTTGGACTAAATGGCCTGTAAGGTCCCTTCAAACTCTCTATTTCTGTCTGGATAGTATTGGCTACTAGTTAGGTACTTACATCGTGGAATGGTAACATCAGTTGCATGATAGCTACAGTTGTATAGACTGTGGACTGTTTTAGCAAGCAGGCAAATCCGAGATTAGGTCCACCGCTCTGCCCTTGAGCGCCATCCAGCAAAAGGTAGTGCTGAAGCTGAACCTAACCATACCATAGCATACCATATTCGTAGTGCTTAAATAATGCATCAGTTGAGGAAATGGCCCTTATCAGCAGTGATTTCCTGGCACTTTTGGAGCTTGAATGAACATGTAGCTCTTGAATGAAACCTTTACTCCAGCATACTAAACTGGAAAAATGTTGTTAATTCACTGTATTATTATTACCATAATACCATAATAGTTGAAATGTGCTCTATTTTACTGGTTTATAAACTGGAACTTTCTCCTTCTGATAATAGTCGTATTCTTCTTACTGTTTCTATCTTGATTTTTCTAGCTGGATGCTTATATATGGATTAACTAAGGTTCCCTGATCCTACCTTCTTCCTCCCATGCTCTCCTTGCAAGTTGTATCAAAATGGTTGAATGGTTTGGAGGTCTGATGTCTCCATGTATTTGCAAGAAATTTCAGGGTCAGTGACACATCCAAACAAAATAATCATTACTGAATTATTTGAAAGAAAGGTAGAAACCATGGCCACTCCTTCTTATCACAAAATGATTATAAAAGACTTTGGTCTTTAGTGATATATAAGGAATTAGTTTTAGTTTGTTTTTGACCAAGCATTCATTCCAAAAAAGGACAAGGTTGATGTGTACATTTGAGAAAATGTACATGAAAATATGTACAACTTTTGGTGCAAAAAGAGAAAAAAAAGCTCACAAGTGTTACAGACATAAGTCAGCATGGCTTAAGGGTAGAATTTGGAGAACCTCAGAATATTAATGAAATGTATGTGGCAAAATATATGTGAAATATAGGACTATTATTAAAATGTTCTTTTTTTCTGATCCATCTTTTTCATAACTGAATTGGACACCAAGGAGATCACATTCAGGAAGAGATGAGGCTCAGTTTTCAAAGCCCTGTGCCTAATGCACAGTGAAATGAATGTGACTTTTACTGGAAAAGTAGTTTTGAGTTGTCAACCTGAACAGCTTGCATTTTCATGGCAATATTAACACTCACTGTGAACTTGTCCTCTTCTCCAACAAGGCAGAGAATACTTAAGGTGCTGAGGCTGTCAAATTAGATTTGGCTGCCCATTTCGATGACTAGGTTTTAGCATTTCCATGGGCCAGCTTTAGTATGTACAGTAGTCACTGCAGAAAAGAATATAGGATATGTCTCCATAAGTCAACTTTCTCATCTTCCATTTTGAAAAGTAGGATTCGGAGTATTGATATGAGATATACTAAAAACACCCTGTAGGGAACAGCTGTCCTTAAAGCTGTAAGCCTTGCATCAAGAAGAGAAAGAACACCTGCAAGGATAAAAACAAAGGATTGTACAGTGCACAATATTACAGCACATTCATTGCTCCTATATCTCTGCAACTCTAGGGTATGCAATCATCCAGTGTAGTTCAACAGAGCATGTGGATGCAATGCATTGGCTGTGTTTTGAATGAAGGTGAACGGGTGAAGTTGAGCATGAAGCCAAAAATCAGCCAACTCACAAGAGAATATTGGAGACACACTTTCACCTCTGTGGGTTCACACACATCATGCTGCTTCTGTGGTTGCCACATGATATTTAGTTGTAACAGTGTACCAAAGCTGATAATATAGTAATATACCAGCAGTACTACTACTTTATATAATAATATGCTTTATTCAATCAACTAGGAACGTGAGAGGATAGTATCAAAACAACTGGTCAGAATACCAGTTGATAAATTCTACTGAATAATTGCAAATTCCTTCATTATGTGCATTTTGGAAGGGGGACCAAGGTCTGGTTCACATTTCCTTAATATTCTCCTAGCCTAACAAATAAATGAATGAATAATCTTAATACAGATAAAAAATGTGGATTCAGGAGGTGGGATATCACAAGATGAATAATAAAACCAGGAGAGTCAATCTGGAACTTGCATATTTCTTTAACTAAATCCCCGAACTTGCTTTACTTTCTTATTATGGGTTATTCCTTAGCAGTGTTTATATAAGCCAGTGAGACTTCTGTCAAATAGCAGTTGCCCTTCTAAAACTCAGCAAAATGCATAGCACATCCGGAATTCATCTTGCTGCAAGATTAAATGGCAAGCATGAAAGTGGGTAAAACATAATCTTTATTTATTGGTGCCAAACTTCCCTTTTTAAAACTTGGTGACATGAAGTGTAAGATATTCATGAAAAAACTGAAATGCTGTAAAGTTTAAGATATGCCAGGGATATTTGAGGTAGAAATGGAAGTGAAATTAAGAGTAAAAAATGATTCTGAATTGATGGATTTTCCTGCAGGTCAGGGTCTGTGAACGTTCATCTACACGATCAGTTAGGCTGCTAAAATTCATCACTCTGTGCAGCTACTACCTTTTGTTGTAAATAATCACTTGCTTCCCAATAGGCCTATGGGAGAGGATGACAGGAGATGGTGCTGCTGACTTCTTTCGTTTGCAGAAATACCATTTCTCTTTCACAGTTTTATGAGATTTTCCTTCCCTAGAAGTACTTGAAATAATTTTATCTATCCTTCTATCATTAATAAGCACAAGTGATAATGTAAGTGCACCCAGTGGGGCTATCTACCACATCCAGCTCAATTATACCTGTGGATCATCAAATGTTGTGCCTTTGATCTTCTGCATCAAGGTCCCCAAAGATTCTTATATTGGCCATATAGGGCTATATTTAAGAAAAAGTTTAAATGGGCACAAATCAGACATCAGGCATAGGAAACCTGTCAAAGAGCCCTTTTAACCTCCCTGAATGTACTATCATGCATTTCAGGGAGACATTTCTAAAGAAGCTGAAAATCAGGAACTCGTGTGGAATTTGAGTTTACAGAAGAAGAGATGATAAAGAAATGTGATTGTGTTGAACAGGGAGTCAATATGTTTCTATGCATAGTAGAGAGACCTAAGGAATTGTTCTATGCCTCCTAGACATTGTCAAGTGTGTCATAGGATTTTTCAGTAGCCTGGCTTCAAGGTCAGAGATTGGACTTCCTTCTCAACCCCTCTGCAGCCCATATGAAAAGAATCACAATGATTTTTCTCCAAGATCAGGACAGAAGCCCAGAAAGGAGTCAAAGGGCTCAGGAAGAGAGAGGAGAAGGAACTTGGGGGCGCTGGATTCAAGGTATCTTGTAGCCATTGCAGTCTCCCCACCCACTTCCAAGATAGTCCAGCTTGACTGTTGGAAACGTCCATCTCGCAAAATGCAGAGTAGGAGGATGGAGAGGTAAGGCACTTCTTCTCCTCTGAATTGGATGCCCATAAGCCTCCAAGTTCAAGGGCTCATGGGCATCCCAAAAGGATTGTGCCCCTAGCACACTTTGTGGTTTGTAACTGCTCTTTACAGAATGTTTGCTGCAGATCCACCCATTTAATAGTCTTTTCAGGCTGAAAGCTTTGTAAGTTCCACTTACAGTATCAAACAAAGTAGTTTTCTTCTAATCCAAGAAAACCATGCTAATTTATTTCAATCTTGGTACAACTAAAACTATTAACCTACATTTAACTTTCATATTTGCTAACACAGGGCTAACACCATTATGTTTTTATTTATCATTTCATGATTATCCTTAACACCTTCAGGGATCTAACAGAGAGTAATAATTGAGGTCAGGATGTCTAACTATTAAAGCAATTTGTGGAAATGATCATGATGTTGTGTTCTCAAAACCAGTGTTAGATGGCAGCATGCTCAGGTGCTTGTCAAGGGGTGCACTGCAGAAGAACGGCCACCATTATGGGCTGCCTGGATCTGTTGCTTTTTGCACTTCCTGTTGCTCTCTGCCTGCTAACCCCCACTTCTCTATGGCCCAGAAATACTGAGCATGTGGATGGCAGTGATGAGCAAGAGGAAGAGAAGAGCTTACTTTCCAGCTTCATTTGGCAAAGGAGTGGATGGCAGCAATGGTGAGAAGGAATAATCCAACAGTGAGAAAGAAAGAGGTCCATTAAGGGGGAAGATTGACAAACAGCAAGGAGTAGATTGATGATGTCTTTCCCAAGATGACCAAATACAACACCAAATATATGCATCAGTAATATATATTTTCCAAGGATTCCTTACAATTTTGCATTTTAGTTTTGGCTATGAATAAAAAGCTTACTGTTTCTAAGATTCATATAGCTTTGGCTAATGGAGGTAAAAATGAAATTGTTGTTATTAATAATGCACAACTATACTTATTAGTACATTTCATTTACATATCTATGTCAAATGTTGATCACCATTCTATTGAAAACACCAGCTGGACACTCATAGGATGACTGCTTTGAACTTTCATGCTCCTGGCACTGTTTCCTTTATAGCAGATCAGCATGGTTGAAAGCTCTTCAAAGGCTGCTGTCCCACTGGAAGTGCTCTGTTGGCAGTAGGACCTGAAGCATCAATTTCCAGGAGCATGTTGAATACTTTTGTGTGCCTGTGAGAAAGTGTGCGAACCAAAGAGACCATGGAAGTGTCAGAACTGAATCTTCCATTTTCAAACCTGTCCCCAGACAGCCTCAAAATTACACTAGCCCTGGAGCTGTTTAAATTCTCTTCTATAGAAGGGGAGGAAATGGGTGGGGTAAAAGTGTAGGGGTGTAAGGCACCATCCCACTGTGCTATAGTTGGCTGCCAGGAGTTTGCATATGCTAGTCACTCCTACATAGGATCCCACCATGACTACCACAACAGTACTGTTATGGGCATCTGTTAAACATTGCATCCCTGGTCAGGATATAGGATACTATTGTGGACCCTTTCTATATGTGATTCTAAGCATCGTTTCAGTGCAGGAACCTATTTTATTATCAAGTGAAGAGCTTCAAAGCCTGTCTTTCATGTACCATGCTAGGCTAATGTCCCAAACATCAGTTTTTATCATATTCCAAACTGATGAGTTGGAGCCTTTAGAATTAATGAGAGGTTTATTACTGACTTCAGGGTTGGACCTTTGATATACTGGAAGTTATACCACCCTCACTTTTAATATTGCTTAACTCAAAGTGCATCTATATTGAGCTGTCTGTCATCTGGGAGCCAAATGTTCATCTGGCATGAATACACATGCATTGCTTTCATATGACTCAAATTATAATTTAACAATGAGTTGGGTAAAAATAGGAGTTGGGTAAAAATAGGAATTATGAATGTACAGGAAACTGTAGAGTTTTCAGTGAGAAATATACTTGACAAGTAATTCATGTTAATTTAAAATGTACAAACAAATAAGACATAGTATTTACAAGTATTATTTATAGTGTGCGTGTGTGTGTGTACAGAATTAATCTGTATGAATGCTGCTGGACTCTAGAGCTCTGAATTAAATATTCAAAACTGATATAATGGTTGTTATGGGATTGTACTCAGAAAACTAAGTTCCTATGATAGGCAGAGTAATCATATACATCTCTACCTGGAAGCAAATCCCATTATGTTCAATGGGGCTTAAAGCTGATGGCTCTTCTGAGATTTCCAGGAACCTGTCATATACACCCAATGGTGTAAGTTTGAACTACAGGTGCTTATCATGACAGTGATCAAAGAGTGAAAAAATCAGGCAGCTTTGTTGACCCATGTCAACAAACCAATTCTAGTAGTTTTCTTCATCCAGAACAGGACTTCTAGATCCTTGTTTACCCATTCAAGGCCAGGCCACCCCAAAATGGCATTACAACGGGGATAGCTAACAACTGTATACTGCTACAAAAATAGTTCATTTTTCCCACAGTTTAATATGAGGATTAGAATTCAAAGGGAAGAGGACAGCCTGCAGTGAGTGGCTGATGATGCCAGTGTTCAGTTAATCAAAATTTGCTGTAGCTGCATCTCTGCAAGCCCTGGCTCCACCACACCATCATACATACCTCAAACAATCAGGAACATATACAATGTTCTGAGGAATTCAAGAATTCTGTTATACCAGAGTGAGGGAAAAGAATATTTCTTTTCTCCGTAAAATACAACTTGCAACTTGTGCGCTTTGCCCTTACTGTGATGTGTGAATCAAGGAGTCATCAGATATTCACATATTTATTTATTATTTTATTTATTATTTATTAAAACATTTTTATGCCGCCCCATTCGCCGAAGCCTCAGGGCGGCTTACAACGTTAAGTTAAAAAAAATAATAATTATAACATTAAATTAAAAAATACAAACATTAAGTTAAAAATGCAAAAATACCAATATAAAATAAGCCGCCCTGGCCAGATAAAATCCAATAATATTAACAATTAAAATGCCGCTTAAATAAAAAGGTCTTCGCCTGGCGCCGAAAAATAAATAACGACGGCACCAGGCGGACCTCTCTGGGGAGCGCATTCCATAACTTAGGCGCCACCGCAGAGAAAGCCCTCCTCTGAGTACCCACCCTCCTAATTTCTTTCACAGAGGGTTCCCAGAGAAGGGCCTCTCCCGCAGATCTCAAGGGGCGAGCGGCCGGGCTTATATGGATGTAAGCGCTCTTTCAGGTAACCAGGACCCAAGCCGTTTAGGGCTTTATAGGTCATCACCAACACCTTGAATTGGGCCCGGACTTCAATGGGAAGCCAGTGAAGCTGACGGAGAACTGGAGTCATGTGAACACAACGCCCAGTCCCCGTCAGCAGCCTGGCAGCTCTATTTTGAACCAATTGAAGTATCCGGACCGTCTTCAAGGGTAGCCCCACGTAGAGCGCGTTACAGAAGTCAAGACGGGAAGTCACCAGCGCATGTGTCACTGTCGTGAGGCAGTCGTACTCCAGATAGGGGCGCAGCTGATGGATCAGCCGAAGCTGAAGGAAAGCGCTCCTCGCCACTGCTGTCACCTGAGCTTCCAGTGAAAGCTCCGGGTCAAGGAGCACTCCCAGGCTGCGGACCTTGTCCCTAAGAGGGAGTGCAACCCCATTAAGGACTAGGTTCAATTCACCCTCTCCGAAGCCCGATCCGCCAACCAACAGGACCTCCGTCTTCAGTTTATTGGCCCTCATCCAGCCCATTACCCTGGCCAGGCACCGGTTCAATACAGCCACTGCCTCACCTAGATTGGTGGAAAATGAGAGGTAGAGCTGGGTATCATCAGCGTACTGATGATTTCGCAGCCCACACCTCCTGATGACCTCTCCCAGCGGTTTCATGTAGATGTTGAACAGCAAAGGGGACCAAATGGACCCCTGCAGTACTCCATGGCATAGCTGCTATGGTGCAGAGCCATAGTCCCCCAGCACCACCTTCTGGAACCGGCCATTGAGATAGGAGCGGAACCACTGCAAACATATCTTACCTTTACAATGGAAAAGGGAAATGATTAAACCCAGTTAACCTTCTTTCTACTTTCTCTGATTTTCCTAAGATGCAACCAAGTTCTGAATAAGGAGCAAATGAGCCTAACATTTAACTTCCGAAAAGAAAGTAATTTCAAAAAGCTATTTGTTCATTTTGCTTCCCTCTCCTGTCTACTTTTCCAGAATGTATGCTACAATTTCCCCAAACCATTTATGCCATTGTTTCAAAGCCAACTGAAAAGTGCTGGTATTTATGTACTAAACAAGGCTTTTAGTCAAAATGAATACTTAAATAGTTTCTGCTAAAATGCTTTTATTAAATGTGCTTTGGCTAAACCCAATTTTTTTGCTGCTTTGCATACTTTATTTTAATCATAGTGTCATGTAGACATGGGTGTATTTGGACTAAAAGAAACAGAAAAAGAACTTCTGATCTCTGATACTTCTATTTGTCTTAATTGTACCTTTCTAATATTATTTTGTATGAGAATTATTTAATGGATCAAGGGGCTGCCACTTTTATACTGCTGTTCCGAAGCAAAAGGAAATGTTTTAAATGACTTAATTTAAGAGAGAAAGGAAAGGTCCAGAAGAACAGCTACACTGTCATTCTCCTATTAGGCATACTTTCTTCTGTTCCTCATGTAGAAGGCTCCTGATGTTTCCCCTTCCCAGCTCTTACTTCTGAGAGCATCTGGTTCAGTGTTTATATTATGGGAGCCAAGAGGACTAGCTAAAACCAATAGCTGTAACCCAGAGAAGGGGATCAGGCCTTTCTGTACCCATGTAATTGAGAAACAGGTCCATGTGCCCTACTTCTAAGAGCAATATTGCCACTATCCCTCTGTTGGATAGCTGTGTTGGGTTCAGTGAAGTCTTACCTGCTTCAGCTCCCAACTGCCATAAAGCAGTATTATTACAGAATGAGGGAAGAAAAGAATGAAACCAAAACTTAGTTCCTTGTCCTACATTTCCGCTTCTTCTCCTTTGTGGTTAATGAAAGAAAGCAATGCTTTCTGTTCCGCTCAAGAGAATGGAGAATAAAAGCAAAGTCACACCTTGCCTCTGTTGGTCCCTGGTGGTCTTGGCACCACCATTGCAGTTTGTTTCTTCCATTCTAAACAGTTGAATTGCCCTCCCTAAGGCTTAGTTCTTGATAGTCAGAGCTTTAAATTAAAGTTCCTTGCAGTCTTTGGCCTATCCCACTTACCCAAGGAATACAGCCTTTGAGTGTTTATCCAAAATGGAAATTTGGCCCTTTGCACCCAATTAGAAAAGTAAGAAACCAAGTTTCCATTTGTATAGGATGGAAAAGTCATACCATTCATTTTATATTTTTAACCTATAATTTTATTCCATTTCTTCCTCTATCTGAACATTTTAGGAAAAACTTAATATGAGATAAGTAATTTTCTCTATTTTATCTAAGAATACTTATATCAATTCATATTGTGATATGTTCGAACTGCTACAAACTGTGTCACACTGACTGGAAGACAGCTGACAGAAAGAGAGAGAGAGAGAGAGAGAGAGAGAGAGAGAGAGAGAGAGAGAGAGGTCGCTATCTCACAGACAACTAATTTCTGAATCATATTAATCTAAGAAGGGCAGTTCAGGTAATTTCAAAAAGGAATTTATGAAAATAAGTTTTTCTTAGGTCTGTCTACATTTGGTCTCCCCCCCACATCCCTTTCACAAGAGCAGAGGAAAGGAAGCTTGCACCCAACTTCCACTTTTTTCATTGAAATGGAAAATCTGTCTTTGCCAGACTTCATGTCTGTATTTTTATTGCTATCCTTTTTATTTTGTATTCTATTTCTCAACTCTATTATGTTTTGTTCTTAAATTTCATAAAGAACATTCTAGCCCATTTGGCCTCACATTTTCTATCTGCATTTTCCATATATTATTCATCTCTGCTATGCTGCTGCCTCTCCAATTTAAACTCACACATAGTTTCTTTGTTTATGGAGGCCATCTAGCAACATTAAAATCAATGGGAAGGTTACCATTGCCTTCAATAGGAATTCGAGATTAGTGTGTGCATGTGTGCGTGTGTGTTCTTCCTTATATTTTAGATTACAGAGTGTTCCTTTTAGCACCCTTAAAAGGCACTGCTGTTAACCCGTTTTTCTTTTCTGTTTAGAACTCCGAATTGCCAATTTTCTGCTTTTAGATATCATTCTGATACTTTTTTCCCCTTAAAATCTTAAAGTAGGGTCTACACAGCAGTAATCAAAAAACCAGGTAGTGAAAATCATAACTGTTTCAGAGAGAAATGACATGCTGGTATTTCTGCACCTCCAGGCTCCATTAAACTTACCCAGTTCTTCTTGAGTTTATGCTGCTTATATTCTGCACACTGTACAGCATTAGATAATCACTACCCAATTTATCACATACATGTGCAGTTATTTGTATGTATGCTGTCAGGCACTTTGTTATGTGTGTTTGTTTGTTTGACAGAGTTGTTTGTTTGTTCATCCATGATTCACAAATCACATTGTAAGCTGGGAAATGTATGGAGTTCAGCCTCAGATTAAACCATTGTCTTCAAGTTGGTATTCAGTCTAGAAAATACAGTCTGTCTCAAAACAGAACCGATTTTAAAAACCCTGAAATGAATTTTGCAAACATTTCATGATGAATTATTTCATATTCTTAATAGTAAAAAAACAGTGATAGAATGGTTCTCAGGGTATGAAATATGTTTCATTTGAAAATTTCAATAGGATCACAAATCCTTGACAAGAATAGTAGGAAAAGGTGGGAGGGGAACGAATATTAGTGATAGCTAGATAGTGATCCTGTAGTTGTCTTTTTCGAAATGGTGTGAGAGTCAGTGTGGTGTGGTGGTTAAGAGCATGGGACTGGGACTCAGACGATCTGGGTTCTAGTCCCCGCTCAGCCATGGAGCCAACTGGGCGACTTTGGGCCAGTCACAGACTCTCAACCCAACAGGGCTGTTGTTGTGGGGATAAGATGGAAGAGGAGAATGATGTGAGCTGCCTTGAGCCCTTTGTAGGAAAAAGGCAGGATATAAATTTAAAAAATTAAATAAATAAATAAAATGTGGCTGGTGACACACAACATAGGCTGAGCATAAATGCTGTATGAGATACACCTAATAAAGTTGTTAGTGTAATTCAGTGCATGACTGTTCAGAAGTAAACACGTGGCGTCTACCCCTAAGTAAGGTATGGGATTAGGATCTGTTAGTTAGGGCACTGTCCTATGGACAGAAGGGAAACCTATAACTCCCAGTATTCTTTCACAGCTGCCATAGCTGGCTGGGGCATGCTAGGAATTACAGGTTCTTTTCTGTCTAAATGTGTATAGGATCGCACCTTTAAGTATCAAAAAGATGAAAACTGAAGAATAAGAGCAGGTTTGCCATATGGTTTAGAGTCATAATTATATACCGAGTAAACTATGCACATTTATAAACCATTTGGAATTGTACCACACCAGTTTGGAATTGTACTGCACATATTCACCTTAGTCCATAACAGAAAACAAAGTTAGAAAAACAGATCAGACATGCATTTTTGTGGAAAACCCAGTTGCTTCAGGAAATGAATCTGTAGCTGATACTGACTACATTTAGAATTTTGTGAAACAGATCTTTTGATCAATCCAGCCCTATCTCTTACTTCAATATCTAAAGCCATGAATTTATCATACTGACTAGGTTGTATCTATTTCTGTATTTTGAAGTTCTGTTGGAAGGGGTCATGTGTAATTCCCCCCTTTTCCTCTACATTAAAAATGCTATTACTCTATCAAACCAGTAAAATATGTCTGCAGTATTTATTTATTTATTTATTTATTAAAACATTTCTATGCCGCCCCTTGCCAAGGCCTCGGGGCGGCTTACAACATCAAATACAAAATACATTAAAACAATAACAATTAAAATATATACAGTACTGTCTATGGATAGATTAAAATGGTAGTGGTTGTAATAATCACTATACCTAAAGTTTTTTTCAAGTATTATATTAGATAAAACTGCAAATCTAGCTTTTTTTGCACAGGATACTCTTCAGAAATGATGGAAAGGTAGCTAGGATTATTTTTCTACTAGGTGTAATGACTGTTAGAGTGCCACATGGATTTAAGGGGAAACTGCTGGTCCTGTTGTGACTAAACCTGCTATTTATCTCAATTTGTGATTCTGGGATAGTATCTTGCATGTTGAGTATTAACCTTCCTCATGGATAGATTTTAAAATGTCTCAATAGCAAGGGCTTAGAAGACCAATCTAAGGCCACTGCAAGTACCAGACAGTTAAAATTCGGATGCAATATTGCTTTTCTTGGTTCATGGTGCATAATCATATCACATCACCTAAGGAACAATAAAAAAAAACTTCCCAATCTAAGCATGTACTCTTTTATGCTTATATTTGGTTTAAAGTCTCTGTTATATTAAGGGACATACTAATTGCAGGATTTGAGAATTTTGTAATTTCCTTGCTGAAGTATTTCTATGTTCTGAGGCATTTCTTAGAAAGAAATACTGAGTGTTGTCCTGCTTTGTGTGTTTCTATCTTGTTCAGTTTCATTCAGGATGGAGTCAGGAGTAGTGCCATCATGTGCATACATTCTCACCTGTTGCAATGGACATCTGTGGGCTAGTCTAAACATTCTAATTCAGGGGTCCCCAAACATTTTGGTCACATATTTCAATGATGTTAGAGTATTATGGGTGCTCTTATGAAATGGCTGTCATGCGGGAGTTGTCCATTCATGATGGGCATGACCTGTCATAAGGCACTAATTTCCTAAAGATAACTAGTGACATGAAAGGTCAAGAAACTTGCCTAAGAATGCATTTACATGGCAGAGGTCATGTCTGATCTCCAGAATGTAAAAAGCAGTGTTTGGAAAGCAAATAAAAATGGTGCATAGGGCCAGCAAGCCACCTTCCCTGTTAGCAAATATTGGGTTTTAAAATCTTAATAAAAAAGGAAGACCAGGGCATCTAGAAGATTCCAAGATCTATGGGTACACTGGCATTCACTGTTACTATAATGAAAGCCCCATGACTAGCTGGACTCTACCTCTTCATTAAACATCTTCATTTGCCTAAGTTTTGTCCAATACCAATTAAGAAGGAAATGATAAAGGGTACAATTGTATGTGATTGCTGTCCCTTTGATGCAAGCTTCTGAGCTTGGAAATTTTCCAAATTCTATGCCATGCTACATTTATTGTATTGAGCAGAAGTTATTATATTTCATCCACATAACCCCTTATACCTAACTAAACTTGCCTTTGCAATCCATCTAGCTCACCTACAGTCAGTAGAGAAATGATAGGATTCTGCAGATCCTAGCCATTCCTCTCCCCTTCCTTCTCTTACCATGAGAAGGAAAGATCTTTTTTCATCTCTACAAGGTCTTCTTCTAACCCTAGCATGCAGATAGCACTGTACTTTCTACAAAAGCTATGATGGGGTAGGCAGGGATTTGATTTTGGATCCAAATACGGGTGTCTATTGCTTCAGGAGGAGGGATCTGAAGTATCCCTTTCCCTTGGCTCCCAGGATTGTTTTTTTAAATATTTATTTATTTATTTATTTATTTATTTTGCTCACCATAACTGGACATTTTCTTGCTATAGCTACAGCAAGTAAAGCTAATAGATAAAGGTGAAACCAAAACCAACATCTCAACATTATGTTACTACATGCATTAACCGTTTAATTGCTTTCCTACCAAATTATTTAGTGCCTTTTCACTAAATTATTTTCCTCTGGTACTGTAGATTTAAGTCATGGCTGATGCATATTACAATGGTTTTCATAGACATGTTTAACATTTTTATCTTAAAACCAATTATAGTTCATTAATATCCACAACTGTCCTTGGCCTCTGAATACTTGAAAGCTATGAGAACTAACTTATTTCATAATCTAAGACCAATACCCAAACAATTACCTTTGGTAATTAATATACAATAAAGATACAGATGTAAAAATACTTTTCATGAAAAATTGGATGCATCCAGGGTATTCCCCTTCACCCAATTCTGGGAAATCTTCCATCATATACACCACTCCATATCCAATTTTGGAGGGTCCAATGACCCTTCTTTTCAGAAGACTGGGGAGGCTGCAATGAGGAGGATGGTACAGGAAAGTTCACTTCAGCCATTCCAGTTGCAGATAGAAGCAAAAACTGTGCAATAAACTATGATTAAACAGTATGTATTGATATTTGAAATCTGTGACTACAATGGACATCAGGATTGAATTAGACTCACGTAAGTCACACCAAAAACAGTGGAACAAGTCAGTTGTGATTAAAGTAAGTACAATTTAATTATTAATCATCTTTTTCTGGATAGGGTTCTGTGCTTTTTGATACACTAATTAATTCCAGTAAGTCAAAATAACACATACATACTTTTTATAAATTATACAAGGCACAATTCCAGAAAGGAACAATGCACAGTCTGATATGTGGTATGCTGTGTTGGCAAGTAAGAGTTCAATTATTTACTTTTATTTTATTTTGGGAATAAATAAACACACATGTGATCCTATGTATGTTTAGACAGAAAATGTCTCCTGACTCTAAATAATTTCTCAGTCAGCATGATTGGATTGGGAATGCCAAGAGCTGTAGGAATTTCTCTTTCTAAATATATACAGAATTGTGCCTTTACACTGAATCTTTACTTGGAAGGAAATCTCACTTTATTCAGTGGGACTCACCTCCCTAGAGCATTTAGGAATAGACTGCAACCTTAATTTAATAAACATTCATTTTCATAACTGTTCAGTTCTTGTGAGAAATCCTGACCCAAATGAAGGCAATTGGTTTTAATGGAATAATTCTTTCACCCTTGGCATATAACTAGGCCATAAGATATTTGTCAGACTATTTCTGTATGTTTAATTATTAAACAAGACACAGAATTATTTATAAGATGGCTTTTTCCAATTTACAACTTTCTTTCAGATAGAAGTGCACTAACACCCTAAAACTGGCTTGCAAAGTTTGCAAATAAAAAGGTCAACACTGGTCAGTTTGGGAACCAGCAGTGTAAACCAGCAGTGTAAACTTTTAAATATTTTTCTACCAAAACAGAAACATGAAAACCAAAATACAAATCAACAGCTTCAAATTCATAATCTAGAAGCAATAGTGAACAAGTTAGCAAGCAGTTTTAACACATCCGCACAACCAAAAGGATCCAAATCAAAGCCTTTCAAGTCCTTTTCAAAGGCCACCATTGATGAGGCCAAGCACACAACCCTTCGCTGAATTCACTTCTGTGAACTTACCACCTTGTTCTTTTTATTATAAGTTGTATTAAAAGGGAAGCATACATCTTGGGACCTGTAGCCTTTCCTAATTCCTGAATTGCTATAGCTACTTGAAGGAATGGTTGCTCCCATGCTTCCCCATGACATACACATTGCTCTTATTTGCCTGTCCCGATAAGTTTATTTTCAGCTGCCTCTAGTCCATTATTTCTCTCCCCAAATAACATCCTGCAGCTCCTCTCCTTTATGCAAAGATGGTCATATGGCAGAGCTCCAAATGTTTTGAACTTCAGCTACCAGAAGCCCCTACAAGCAAGAGCAATTACTAGGAATATTGGGAGCCCAAAACACTGAAAATCTACTTCTATACACCTCTAGTTCCCCAAATGTTTTTAAAATATAACTTATTAAAAGAGATCATTCTCATCCATTCTATGTCTGTTTCACATGTTCATTCATAATTCCATTCGATTCCATTTAGGCATCAGTCTTCAATTTTTTGAATTTAAAGAACTCCTGAAAAATTGCAATAAGTTTTTCATTAAATATACAGTTTTTCATGCATTGTATTCTCTCTCTATCTCTCTATCTCTGTGTGCATGCATCTCATACTGAAATATGCATGTTGTATTCAATGTTATAGGGGTTTGTTTATTTTTTAGCCAAGAACTGTACCACAAAGTTTGTAGAAGTATATAATCAAAAAGATTACTTTGTTCCAATCTCCAAGGACTAGAGTTGAAATATCAGGGCAATGTTGTTATAAAATATAAGCATCATAGCTTGTAAATGGAAGGATTTTTTATCCTTTAATTTTTATCGTGTTTGTTACAACTGACATATGTGAGAAGAAAGGCATAATAATTGAATGTGCTTTATCTACAGAAGCTAAATTGTTAAAATGAGAAGAAAATTGAGTGTTTATTAAACAAATAAAGAAATTTATCTTATAGAACTATTTTCCATCAACAGTGGTTTGTTCAATGTAGATAATGCAGACCTTGTTTTGCCAAAAGGAAAGAGTGGAATGAATGGTTCCTCTGAAATGTGCTTTCGTACCTAGACCTCTGGTTCACTTCAATTTTCTTTGCTTGGATGAATTACTCCCTACATCATTCCAGTGACTCTTTAACATCATGTGGTTTTAGTCTTTTTGCTGTATTTCATCTAAATCATAATAATTTCATATGAGGTCTTTCCACCCCCTTCTGTCTCATTTTGGACTATACAGAGAAT
The DNA here is from genome assembly GCF_004798865.1 of Varanus komodoensis. NCBI lineage: Eukaryota > Metazoa > Chordata > Lepidosauria > Squamata > Varanidae > Varanus > Varanus komodoensis. The sequence goes on from NW_025335941.1 coordinate 21,920,368, forward strand.
TTCATACAGTGCAGCCATTTTTATGTGGTTAGTTGTCATAGTATAGTAGGAGATAATTACATTTTTCACTGTACATATGAGTTCAATCTTTTTCCTAGTATTTGTGAAATATCTTTCCAAATTGACAGAGCGAATTGGTGAATCTTTCTAAATATTGGCATACGTCTTGCAATACTATTGGAATATTTCAAAATAAAGGAAAATCAGAATTTTCTGATGAGGCACGTCATGTCATGGTAGTTATGGTTATTATAATTTTAAAATGACACATTCAAAGAATACTATTCTTGCAGTAAAACTAGATGTACTTAGCAGAAACGCTTCCCTCCAGTTGTTCGGACAGTGTAGGAAATTACTGATTGACCTTACAGTCGTTCATTATTTTCCTTTGGGAAAAGACCTACAATTCCCAGTACTCCCCAACTAGCCAGGCTGGCTGGGGGATGCTGGCAGCTATAGGAGTTGTTCCCATCTAAACAGGCATAGAATCATACATTTGGGCATCTCAAAGCACATGTGAAGAATATCTTTGTGAGCAGACATAATCAGGATTAATACTTTAGAATTAAAATACAGGCATACCTTGGAGATATGGCAGGTTCAGTTCCAGATCACCACAGTAAACTGAATATCACAATAAAGCAAGTCATGTGTTTTGGTTTCCCAGTGCATACAAAAGCCATGTTTTTACTGTACTGTAGTCTGTTAAGTATGCAATAGCATTAGCAATAACATTAGAAAATTGTACATACCTTATTTAAACATACTTTATTGCTAAATGAAATGCTAACGAACTTCTGAGCTTTCTGTGAGTCATAATCTTTTTTGCTGGTGGAGTGTCTTGCCTTGAGGTTGATGGCTGCTGACTGATCAGGTGGTGGCTGCTTAAGACAGGTGAAGAATTTCTTAAAATAAGACAACAGTGAAGCTTGCTGCATTGATTGACTGTTCCTTTCATGAAAGAGTTCTCTGTAACATGCAATACCATTGATAGCATTAGAACTTCTTTCAAAATTGAGTTGATCATCTCAAATCCTGCTGCTGCTTTATCAGGTAAGTTTATGTAATATTCTAAATCTTTTATTGACATTTCAACAATCTTCACAGCATCTCCACCAGGAGTACATTCCATCTCAAGAAACCACTTTCTTTGCTCATCCATAAGAAGCAACTACTCATCTGTCAAATTTTTATCGTGAGATTGCAACAATTCAGTCATATCTTCAGGATCCACTTTTAATTCTAGTTCTCTTGCTATTTCCATCACATCTGCAGTTATTTGCTCCACAGAAGTCTTGAACCTCTCAAAGTCAAGACTGAAGGTTGGAATCAACTTCTTCCAAACTTACTGCTGATACTTTGACTTCTTCCTATGCCTTGAGAATGTTCTTAATGGCATCTAGCGTTGTGACTCCTTTCCATAAGGTTTTCAATTTGTCCAGTTACATCAGAGGAATAACTATCCATGGGAGCTATACCCTTACAAAATGTATTTCTTAAATAATATGACTTGAAAGTTGAAATTACTCTTTGATCCATGGGCTGGAGAATTGATGCTGTGGTACCAGACATGAATACAACATTAATCTCATTACACATCTCCATCAGAATTCTTGGGTGACCAGGAAAATTGTCAATGAGAACTTATATTTTGAAAGGAATCCTTTTTTCTGAGCAATAGGTCTCAACATTGGGCTTAAAATATTCAGTAAGCCATGCTGTAAACAGATGTGCTGTCTTCCATGCTTTGTTGTTCCATTTACAAAGCACAGGCAAAGTAGATTTAGCATAATTCTTAAGAATGCTAGGATTCTAGAAATGGTAAATGAGCAATGGCTTCAGCTTAAATTCACCAGCTGCATTAGCCCTTAAGAAGAGAGTCAGCCTGCCCTTTGAAGCTTTGAAGCAAGGCACTGACTCCTCTCTGGCTATGGCATCCTAGATGGCATCTTCTTCCAATATAAGTGTGTTTCATCTACTTTGAAAATCTGTTTTTTAGTGTAGCTACTTTCATTAATTATCTAGCTAGATCTTCTGGATAACTTGCTGCAGCCTCTACATCAGCACTTGCTGCTTAACCTTGCACTTTTATGTTGTGGAGATAACTTCTTTCCCTAAACCTGATGATCCAACCTCTTCTAGCTTCAAACTTATCTTCTGCAGCTTCCTTACTTCTTCCAGAATTAAAGAGAGTCTATCCACTAAAATTCAATATCAGCTATACAGCTGTTTGACTTTCTTATCATTTGTATGTTTACTGTAGTAACACTTTTAATTTCCTTCAAGAACTTTTCATTTGCATTCACAACTTGGCTAACTGGTGCAAGAGGTCTAGCTTTCAGCCTATCTCAACTTTCATTATGCCTTCCTCACTAAGCATAAAATTATTTCTAGCTTTTGATTTAAATTGAGAGAGGTGTGACTCTTCTTTTCACTGGAACACTTAGAGGCCATTGTAGGGTTATTAATTGGCCTGATTACAATATTATTGTATCTCTGGTAATCGGGAGGTTCAAGGAAAAAGAGAAAGATGGGCGGGGGAACAGACAGTTGGTGTAGTAGTTAGAACAGTCACAACATTAAGTTTGCCAACTTAAATGAACATGGTTTGCAGTGCTCCAAAACAATTGCAATAGTAACAACAAAGATCACTGGTCACAGATCACCATAACAAATATAATAATGATGAAAAAGTTTGAAATATTGTGAAAAATGTGACACAGAGACATGGAATGAATGAATGCTATTGGAAAAATGGTACCAATAGACTTGCTTGATGCAGGGTTGCAGGGCAAACCTTCAATCTGAACACACAGACACACACACACACACACACACACACACACACACACATCTGAGAAGCACAAGAAAGCAATGTGCAATAAAATGAGGTATTCCTGTAAAGTATCTGGTGTCTCAGGCAGGTGCTAATACATTCCATCCAAATGTATTTTTTTTTTCCGAGAAAGAAATGACTGTTGAAAATGTAAGGCTGGTAGATAATCTCAGAGTGCCTTTCCCCGTTTACTCTTATTGGCCATGTGATGTTCAGCACAGGTCATAAAGCAAGTAAGTATGCCTGCCTGCATTCAAAAATGTTGCTACAAGAAAAGTCTGACTGCATGAACTAAATGAGAATAAGTGACCTGAAAACTGAAGATGAAGACCATATTTTGTGTACTGTGTATAAGATTTCACTGGAGAATATGAGTTTTCGAAGTGTCAGAGAAATTTCTTTTCAGGCTATTCCCAGTGGAGACAGTGGTTTAAACTTAGACTTCATAATGGTACTGACTACAGCAGAACTGGCAGATGTCAGAACATGTGACAAGGCAGGCCAAGCAGAACTGCAGGAAAGCATTATTTATAAGGAGTGCAGAAGGAGACCGGCATGTCTGATCATAGGCTGCAATTGATATCACATTATTAAGAGACACTTTCTGGAGTAGAGCTAGTACTTGCTAAAATGAATGTCAACTTCCTTCAAAAAACAAGGAAATGGGTTTCTAATAGAAAGGAGCTGGCTCTCAAATGTTTCATTTCTATTTTAAAACCATTCCTTATTCTGACTTCTGTTTAGTCTGCTTGCATGTTGCTTTGTCTACAGCTAGGATGCGTCATGTGGCTTTAAGGCAGAATGTATGGATCAGTTGATTCCCTTAAACCATTAAAAAAATCTTTTGGGATCACAGTGACAGCACAATGCATGCTAGCTTTGCAGGTAACTGGCAACACAAGCATGTTTAAAACATACAAATATATTTCATTGATATGGCATCACTTAACTTTAAAAATGGAATCACCCTCCCACACATATGCATTCACACACTCACATGAAACTTCAACTCTCCTGGGAAAGCTTGGGAGGGAGGAGTCATATTGTAATGGTATCTTTTATTAGGAACCTAATTTGTAGAAATTATTGTTCATACAACTTACATTTCTAGCTATTGCCAACTAGACTATTCATAAAATAATTCAGTAGTTTTCAATATAATTTCATTGCAATCATTCTGAAATTATTCTGTAGTTTAGGGACTGAAGGACTGTAGCATGCTTGCAGAAATGAACTGACCTTCTTGGCTTGATATATAGTTGAGTATGACAAACCGAGCCATTTCCCCAGCCAAACTGGGAAATAATAAAGTACCAAAGTAAACGCATCATCAGTACATCAAAAAGTAAAGTCTAATTGTTCCCTCAAACTCTCAGGAGCCTCCCTCTTATTGAGCCAGTTAGTTTCCACCTTCTATCTACCCAGATAGTTTCTTAGTTTCTGTGTTATTGGTGAATACATATGTAGAAGAAGGAAGCAAGCAAGCAAGCAAGCAAGCTCCTTCTGCTATCTAGTGGTAGCAATCTAGGTGTCAATGGCTCTGGGAAATGCAGTTTCTAACAGCAAACCCAGTACCAGGACCAAGCATGGTTGGGCAATTTCCCACCATGTCCATCACTCTTCATTTATTTTTTTTTAAATATTTTTACACATTTGTCAGGCACAGCACCAGCACAGAAGCTTCTCTTCCCCAGAAAAGCCTCTGCCATCTCTGGAAAAAAACGCAACAGTGAAAAGCAGAAAAAAGGAGAAAATGAACCTTCAGTTTTGCTAGGTTTGGCTACCTAAGCTGCTCAGGATGCCCTGAAGAACTCCTTTCCCATGTCTCCCTCAAACCTTGCGCTAATTCTCTGCATAGAAAATTTTCCCAGAGCATCCGTTACTCCAGTCATAACTGTAGCAGCCTAGGTGAGATCAGAAAGATTCCCCTCCCATTCATCTGGCTACCTACAACCAGTAGGAGAGAGAGAGGCTTTAGTGAAAGACGGGTGCACTGAATACAGTGAGGAAGAGTTGATTCCAGTTTGAATTAAAATAGGAGCAGAAAAAAATCACTGTCATCATGCTTGCCATATTTAAGGTGAACATTGCAAGTCACCCAGGTTTCTTACTCTGAGGCAGAGCCAAGACAAGCATAAATGTTAGCGACATCTCTAGTGATTTCTGCAGGTTATACTCTTTATTTTACTCCTGAGTTAATACAATTTACTGCTCCTTCACAGTCCTTTGGGATTTGTAGTCCCAGAAGAAATGAAGACAAGTAATGCCAACTTTTATAATTCATTTAATTCTTCCACAAAGATATAGCTGTAGCCCTTTCCTATATCCCCTTGGTTCTTTATATTTGCTTGTATTATGATCTATTATTATTCATAATCTATTATTCTGGACTTGAGTAATCCTGTTTGTTTTACAAATCAAACTGCCAGCTGCATAAGTAATCAATTGCATTGCTCAGACAACAGAAATATATAGATTTTTACATGATACTCCCAGAAATATGAGGGTTTCTTTGCACTGACCTGCTGGATCATGTTCATTGTATTACTCTTTCAATAAAACAACATTGTTTTAAAAGAAGGCAACTCTGCTAACTGTCACAACAGCTCAGTGTTCCAAGAGGCAAAAAGCAGATTTCTGAGGAACATCCTAAAAAGGTAAAAATATATTTATTATATTTTTATTCTTCTGTTCTTTCATAAGGTTATTGTCCATAGACTTCAATTGTGACTTCCCATTCAGGCACCAACCAAATGTAGAACTGCTTAGCTTTTTACATTGTGTCCTTCACAATTGCTCTTTGAAAGGTGCATGAGTAGATTAATGCCTTCTGCACCAGTTTTCTTCTTCACAGAAAGCATGCTGTAGTCCCATTTATTTCAACCACTCAGAATGGAATTATACCTGGTTACAGTCATGGGACTATAGCCCAGAGTGGCAGCCAGGTTTCTTTGCACCATGTAGCTTAGAAAACATGTGCCACAAGACAAACTCTGAATTTCCCTTCCCTCACTGAATACTATTTTCTGACATAGGGAGCAGGTATGGAGAGAGAAGCAACTTCATTAGGTTGGGATGTGGTGTGTTTCTTTAACCACAAATTATGAAGAGAGATGAGTGGCCTTACCACAGCCTTGCTCTTTCTGGCATTGCCATTTCAGTTAGCATCACGACCAGTCTTGCCTTCAAGCTTTTAGCTCATATGCGGCCTTTAACAAGAAGCCTGCTCTGTTATTCCATATTCATTTGTTCATTGTGGTTGTACATTGCAGGCATATACATCCATCTCTATAATGTCTTTAGTCTTTCTTCTATTTCACATTCAAACATTATGCACAGATTCATTATATACAAAAATATATTCTTAGAGGGGTTTTTAAAAGTCACTCAAACTTTATTTCAAGGCTTGATCTGCAAATCACAGTTTCTATTTTTTTAATAATTATTTACTACAAAATGTCACTGACGCTATTGTTATGATCCTTAGGTGTGTATAATAGCAGTGATTGTCTCGACATAAAGTTCTAGACTGATTAATTATGTAGAAATCATCCACTAATACTTATCAGATAGTGTGCTTAGTGTTTCTGAAATGGACTGTGCAAATCCTTAGTATCTAGGATCTGAAGGACTTCTTTGGCCAGGGTATGTTTTCAAGTGTGAAATTCCAAATGCAGCTTTCACCATTCTGTTCAAATAGGCAAATACAAAGAAAAGTTAGACTCTTACCCACCAGCTGATAGCTAAGACTCGGTATTAGACTAGCATGGCCACATGGTTATTTACTGCAACTTCTTCCTTCCTTACTGTGATAAAATTGGAGAGATTCATTGGCTGGCAAGAAGGATATTAATAAACCATAGAAAGATCATATCATGGACAATGACTGCCCATTTATTAAGAATCATCACTCTCCCTTTCTGCCACTTTATGTGTGTGCCAAGCATGCTCTGTGTTTGCTTTCCAATCTCAGGTTCATATTACTGCAGATAAAATATAATCCAATATCACTTTGTTTTTCTTTCTATTTATCTTATTTATAAAAGTAATAAATTATTTCATAAGGCAAGGATATTTTCTGTTCAGAAGGTTCTTGAGACATGTACAAATAGGAACAGCTGAACAACCTTTTAAAGTAGAGCCTTGTCATTAATCTACTCTTTCCGTTTCTCACTGTCACTGCATGTTTATATTAAAATAGATGATTTTAGATGCTATCTGGAGAATAAGAAACTGCATGCAAGATTTACTTTCATTTTGAATAGGATCAGAGGCTATGATAAAATGCCTCCTCTAGTTTAAGCTGATCCTTGTCATTACACACCTTAGTTATACTTGTAGATGAGTTTTAGACAAGTTTTCCTGTCAAATTGTGGCTTACTTCTGGTTTATTTCAGAAGGGTAGAAGTAGAGTCAATATGGCATGAAAGAGATTTCAGATGAAAAGACTGCATTGTGTTATGCAACAAGCTCCAGAAATAGGTGACAAAAGGTATTACTTGTCACAACTTTGCTCTGAAATGCATTTTGCTTAGTATTATATGTTACTCTAGAACATTCTGCATTGCACTTTAGTGGGACATTGCCATTCAAGGTTAAAAGAAAATCCTTGTCATGTTCACTGTGATGGCTGGCAAAATCTTTATGACCTTTGCTGAAGCTTGTTACAGAACAAAACACCAGCAAGAAATTAGCATGTCTGGCTTGGCTGGTGAGAATGCACCAAGACTTGCTTTCTATTGAACTAAACTTTTTGAACATTCTATAAAACAGCTCACCATTTGTGGAATTTGGTTAATTATGTATTGTTTTGTTTTTAGTGATTGTTGTGGTAGGAAATTAAAATACTTCATCTAGTAACTTTTCAAAATCTTTATTAATTTTTAGATGAGGAGCTGCAGGGATGCCTAACAGATTTTTAGACAACACAAAATGTGTGGGAACAACTAATACCCTGAAGGACAGAAACAAAAATCAAAGTGATCTTGATAGGTTAGAGTGCTGGGCTGAAAACAACATGATACAATTTAATAAGAACAAATGCCAAGCTCTGCACCTAGGAAAGAAAATCCAAATGCATAGTTACAAGAAGAAGGATACTGGGTCAACAAGTATTTGTAAGGTTGTCACAGAGCCAAGTGCAGGAATTTTTTCTTGATAATTCCAGGTTGTAAGGTATGGGTTCATCAGTTCAAGTTATAGGAAGCCAGGTTCCAGCTGAACATGAGGAAAAACTTTCCAACAATGAATCAATTCCTAGTGAGATTGTGGCTTCTCCCACACTGGAGGCTTTCAAGATATAGCTAAGTATCTGTTAGGGATGCTTTAATTTGGAGTCCTGCATTGAGCAACATGTTGGAAGCCCTTCTTGCCCCCTTCCAGCTCTACAATTCTGTGATTCTATGATCCTTGATGAATGTCGCTCAGTCTCAAGAAATATTTTAAGACCCTTACAAAAGCTCTGCATCCTGGTTTAAGATTGTCTTGCTTTTCCTACGTTTCTGGAATTTAGTAAGATTCTCCTCACCAGAGTGACCAAAATGAGAGAGGAAAGGAAGTGGAAGGGTTATGGACCCATCCATCTGATAAGATGTGGAATGGTTTCCCACTTCTTCTTATCATACTGGGAACACTACCTCATTTGGCTGGATGGTATAGACAGTTGATTAGCTAAGTGGCTAAGGGTCAGAGCTTGAAGAATTCAATACCTGCACATTTTGACACAAACTGCTTTGATCAGCTTCATCTTGGCTAAGGTTTGGATGAGAACTTAGTTGTTTACCAGTGATGAAAATAGGATCTGCAAAGGTTCATACAAGACAAAATAACCCCTAAGTTATCCTGACTCAAACCATTTGGGGCTTTTAGGTGAGAAACAGCATTTGAAAGTAGCTTATGAAAAGCACACCATGGTAAGTTGTACTTTAAATTTATCTGCGCTATTAATTCATTACAAAATCTAGAATGGGCTATTGCACAAAGTACTCTGTAGCACTGTGGCAGTAATGAAGGAATGATTCCATTGTAACCCAGTGGCACATGGCAAGGTGTGTCATGGCTGAAGGATGATCAATGGAGGGTGCTTCGATTAGGCAGCCAGGAAGTAGTGGAGTCAGGGAACAGTTCATTCACTACTTTGCAAATATATGGTACTGACTTATACGCAACTGCTAGTGATATGCTACAGGCTTGGAAACACATGACTGGCTACTAGTTCATTACTAGTTCACTTCCACTCCCTCTCAACTGTGGCCAATATAGCACAATTTTATTTTCTGTCTTGACCTAAAATATGTATTATGCGTACAGTTTACATTACCAGTGTTACCTAGCATTAGTGAAAATAGGAGAAAGATTTTACTCTCCGAATCAAGTATTCAAAGTGCACTTTCCTTTTTCAGTGCCTAACAACTAGGAAACAAAGCTACAATAAAGTTGTTCTTTGTGTGCCACATATTATCATGCCTATTTTTGTTATAGCATGCAATGTGAAATCTTCAGAAAGATTAACTTTCAATTAGAGTTCTATATAAAGTCCATCTGCCCTTTCAGAATTTGTCACATTAAGCTGCATTATCTGTCAATCAGTATTGTACATTGTGGAGTTCATGACAAAATATTTCGGGTTTTTGTTACATTTTATATAGTAGTTTTTCTCACAGTTGAACTGCAGTAGGTATTGTAATCTGAAATCTACCTAAACGTCACTCATGTGTGCATGCCTAGTTCATTTCCAAAAATCCAAACAGCCTGGTAAAAAAGGACTGAAATACTGAATGAAGGCACATGCATAAATATGGGGTTTTTAAATGTTATTGTAACATCTAAAGTATTGCATCAGGAACAAGATAGGTATGAAATGGCAACCAGAATCGTCAGATGAGTAATTCATGAGGAATAAAACATCAGTGTGAGTGGCAAGCAACACTGTCATAGGCTTGCTATGGTCTGTAATGCATAGACTGATCTTCTGAAATTCTTTGGTGAGCTCCAGCAGTCAGGGCATATTGGAAATACAGTCTTGAATGCCACTTCCTTTTCCAAATGGAAATCTATTTAAAGGGGGAAATTATAACTGTTAATAATTATGGACAATTTCAAAGAGGAATGATCTTAATGAGCAAAGAAATACATTAATGTGAGAAATGGCACGTGTTGTGCCTCCTATTTCAGGCCAAAATGAGACTTTTTGTCAGTGTTCATGTTATACTGGTTATTATGTTATTTGGTTATTATATTATTTGGTTATTATAACCAAAATGTAAATTAGTAATTAATAATAATTATGGTGACCTCCTTCTCCATCATAGACACTCACACACATTTTGATGAGACGCCATGGAAAAATCCAGCTCTGTCACTTGTAGACCATGATGTCACTACAGGATCGGCATGCAATTTGTCCTACACATAATACTTGATTGTGTTACAAATGTAGTTCCCTGATAATCACCCTGCCCCATTTTCTTCCTACTTTTACCAACCCAAATGCAGAGAACTACATCAAATATTCCTTTATAAATCATTCCATTGGAATCATGCTTTTATGTATATCATTCAACCTGCTTTTCCTAACAAGGTTCAAGGGCACAAAACTTCAAGTTCTTTTTCCAGTCACAGTGAATGTTTAGTATATCCACTCCATAAACTGGTTGAATATGAGTGTGGCTTACTGCAAGCAGATTGGGGACTGGGAATAAATGACTTCTCGACTTTCTCTATTATTAGAATGCTGCTGACATGCTTGCTTATGTTATGAATTCAAGAAAATGTCATGCTTTATTAATTGAAGACTAGGAAAAACTTGATGAAGCTGATAAGCAAGTTCATGATTGAAATCTAAACATACTTTGCAAAGGCCTAGATATTATTCCAAATCAGCCTTTCAGAAGCAGGTAGACAAAAACTACTCTTCAGGCTATCATTAAACTGTTCCACATAACTTAAGATTTGTATTGTTAGATTTTATATGCTAAAATAACATTTATATTATGGAGTAACATTTATACTTTTCCAAATTTTGATACAAATGAAATAATCCAGCCCCTTGTTTGTGGGCAGAAAAGCCAAGATGCAAAGGTCTTCACATCTGTGAAGTGCCAGAATCTGAAGACCAAATGTGTGGGAACTGCCATGAGCAGGGATGATAAAATGAGAAAGGGAGGTACACATGAGGATAACATAATGGGGAGGAAATTTTAAAAAGCCCTTATTGTTGGGGTGCGGGGGATGTTTTACACATTTTAGACATTTGAATTGCCCACTTCAGGAGATGGCAACCATCTATTATAGTGTAGCATGAACGAGTTTGTATAAATGAGTTTGTATATCATAGTTCAATCATCGATTCAAAGGGAGAATGCAGGCAAGAAATCCAAAAAAAGACTGAGACTTGGAAGGACAATGAAGGAACTTGAAAAAACAGTCCCTTTTAGACCAAAGGTGAGATCAGGAAGGATGTGTGCAGGTACCTGGTAGGGTAGGGGCAATCTGGAGTCAATGAAAAAAGCAGGAACAGGCTGGAACTGGTCAGGAATGAGATAGGCAGGTGTCTGGCAGGAGTCAGGCATGTAGGAAAACAGGGAGGAAAAAGGATTGAGGTGAGGTGTGGCTGGGCATCAGAATATGAGATGGCCCCCAGGACAGATTGTGTTGCTGTGCAAAGAGCAGAAGGGCAGTGAGCCCTTTTATGCCACTCTTCAGGGCTTCCAGCTCCACTGCATAAGTGCCACTCAGCTGTTTCCTGTGAGATATTCCTGGTTCTGAAGGCACTTGCAGGGTAACTCAGACTCATTGGGGACTGGAAATGTGGTTGGCTGAAAGAGAACACACAAGCAGTGTCCACCCCTGCTGAATTATCTTAGCCTCACAGGAAGAGTTTCTGATGAAACCCTGAAGGTCCATTGTCTGAAGCATTTTTGGGGAAACACTTGATTGTAAGCAAGCTAATGAGTTGTGAAAGCTGATGCTAAAGATGGATGTGATTGTCTAAACACATTCAGTTGGAGGACATGAAACAATTGTGCCTCAAAATTGCCTTTGCACTGGCATCACTCTTGAAAGAGAACAACCAGGAAGAAGGAAGTATCATTTTTCATGTAAATTAGATGAAAAGAAAAAGTAAAAATCCTTCCTTCATTTTGACTTCTCTCATGAAAAGTTATATATGTGTTCTATAGATATAATCCTTCAAATATTTCCATTTCAGCTCAATTGTTCTTACAGCTTGTAAGATGTGTAGCTTTGGGGCCTTGTTGATCTGTGAATACAGGAAATACTTTAAAGTACAAATATGTACTATTGTTTCTCTTCAAAACAAAAAGAGTACAGAACTAAACAGAATGTAACAAATTAAACAGAGAGCTAGTGTTGTTTATTTGCCCAGGTAACATTGTTATCAAATAGAGCACTATGACAGCTACAACTTGAATTTGAACTTGGAATATATAAAATTATAATGCGATGTAAAATAATTCCATATTTTCCTCTTAACTGATTTAATAACACTGGCAAGAAGTCAAATTTTCTCTGAACAGAGTGGTGTAATATGTAAAATTAGAGAAATGTAAAATGACAGAGGTTTCTTATTAAGAGGATATTGATTTACCTTAAGACTTTAATTACTTGGTAATTTAAAACTTAAAAGTGATGAGTTGGGAAGAATTCAAAGTATTGCATGCCACTAAAAATGACAATTTTATTTATTTAAAAACATGGACTCCATGGCTCCTTCATAACACTTTACATCTGCCTTTACTAATATGCCTATATAGGACAGTAAAAAGCACAGATATGCAGCATATCTGAAAGAAGTGGACAATTGAATGTAATCTAAATTATAGAAGAAAAAGCTGAAAAAGCTTTTAGAACTTGGACAGCTGCAGTTGCATAGAAACAAATAGTTATTCATTCTTGGCTAATAGGTGATCGGCATAAATGATAGGCATTTAGCAAGTCACAAGGCCTTGGAACACAAGTCCAATGCTCCCTAACACTCTAGTACCATAGTAGATGTGCAAGCTCCACTCCAGTGAACTCACCAATGAGAGCTTGAAAAGCAGTCTTTTTCCGGTAGGAACTGACTTCTCCCCAGAATGTGTCAGGCTTCTTCTGATGGCTTCAGGTTGATCCAGCAGCTTCTGTGCCTTCAGGTCACCACCTCTAGCTGATACTGGGGTTTTGGCTCTTTCCTCCAAAGGCTTTTCCAGGCATATTTCTCTCCTCATTGGTAGACCTTCTCATGTTCTGTCTCATGTGCACTCATTTTAGCTTCCTGATCCTGTGGCTGCTATGATATTTTCCTCAAGATTTTATACAGACACCTCAGGATTATTCTTCTCCCAGCATACTTCTTCAGATGCCAACCAACCACTCCTTATCTTTGCTCTGGTTAGAATCGTCCTTCCAGTTATTATTATCATCACCATCTTTGGTGTGACCAACATTCCATCACCCCACCTCTGGTTAAACTCAGGACCACTGAGCATCGTTATTAAATGTTTATAATTAATTGATACATAATACATAAGAACACAATTAATTACAATTTATAACAATTTTCAGTTACCAGACCTTGTACTAAACCTGGCTCCAGTACTGAGGTGTTATTACTGGTCAATACTTGTTTCAGGTATTTGGCTGCCCATAAGCCAGTATACGAGTTGCTCATTTTTCCTCCACTTCTTATGTCACTTTTCTTACTGTAGAAAATTCATTACAGAAAGAGAAGAATAGTGGGCAAATCTTGCTACAAGGATGAATAGGAAAATACACAGAGGGTACAGTTTTCCCTGGATACAGTAAATGCCATGTTGGAATTTCCCTCTTTCTTCTTTGGTTTCCCATTTTAAAGCCAGTGAACAAGTAGGGAAAATCAGACTATAGAATTTCTAGCTGGGTAGATTGGATTGCCTGATTTGATCTGGTTGAAAAATTGACTAGACTGGAAAGAAGGCATTTTTCAAGTGAAATTGATGGGATTTACAGTCCAATCTGAGGACATGTTTACTGAGATGAAAGTTTAGCTGTGACACTCTAGATCTCCGTTCCTCAATTGTGCTATAATACAACTAGGAAGCATAGCAGAGAAATCAAGCCAGCACATTTCTAGTTCGGGTCTGAAATGGAACAAATGGGTTATGAAAAGAATTTTTGGGTGAAATGGTCTAAACTGGAGTGTTTAATTAGTTCCACTTTTAAGTTTGTCTAGACTAAAGATTGGACATTCACAGGTGAAATTGACAGGACTTGCAGGCTGATCTGTAACCATGTTTGCTCTGAAACCAGTTTATCTTCAATTTCCTTGTCCTGTGCTGCAAGCATTCTTTAATAGAAAGAAAGAAAACTTTGCTATCAGAAGCTTCTAAAACTATAAACTCACTGTGGATCACCTGCATCAGAATGTCAGGAAAAGGGTATATGGTGACAATTGAAAGGTGGTAAAAGGGGAGTGAACAAATCTTTACACAAGTCCACATCTCCAGCACCACCCAAAAAATACAAACACTATAGCACTGATTATTACATTTGTATACTCTTAAGTCAAAGCTGTCTGGGAGGTTCACAACAATTAAAGTAGAATAGAACATATGACAGCACTACAAGTATAAAATAAAAAATTTAAAAATCATCTTAAAACCTAGTAGCAATGCAAATATTAAAACAACCTAGCAAAATTAAAAAAGAAACTGAAAAGCTTAAAATGCCTGGATAATAGGAAGGACTTCACCTGGTGCTGGAAAGAGTGGAGGTTTGGAGCAGAACAATGCTTCATAGCACAATGAACATCCCATCTGGAATGCCCAGTCAGGGAAGTTCAGATTTCCTGGGTGGCCATGCCAGAAACAGAATCACACAGGTGTTTCTCAGGTCCTGCAGCCTTAGAGAAGGGCATCGTCTCTCCAGTACTGACATTCAGCCTCAGCCTCAACACAAAGGGAGCTAAATGTGGCAAACCCAAGCAGACCTGGAATCCAAAATACAGGACTGTGACTCTGTGGCTGATGGACTAGAATATAAGCTACATTTCTGCTAGAGAGCATACACAATAAATCTTTTTAAAATGAAGCAGTTAGTACTAGAAACATCACCAGAAAACAAAATCAATTGAAAACCCATAGACATGACCAGAAAATATGGCACTTGAAAATTATACCCTATGTTTCCTGTACCAAAGGGAGGGGGAAAACCCAAGACTTATTTCCTGTATTCTGCAGAATGCTTAGCTATTGGCACCTTTCAACATTATCCATGGTCTTCTGCATAATATTTTTTATCAATTCTTAACAGCTGTTCTCTAAACTGCTTAGTTATTCCTGACAGTAAGTTCTATTTTGTATGCCCAAAGAAAGCATCTAGCATTCCTGGAAGGCCACATCTCTAGCTGAGTGTGATTAGCAAAAACACTTTTACCTGTCAATAATATTCTTCTTCCAACTGATCTTACATTTGTTTTGGTTTGGTGCAGTTTAATAGCACCAGGTTTTCAGCTCCAGTCATCATACTGTGATACACTGACCTTCACACACACACACACACACACACACACACACACACACACAGAGAGGGAGGGAGGGAGAGAAATCAGATCTGCCTACATTTGGCACACTGTTAAGTACTCACTGGAAGAAGTTATAAATGATGATAAGAAAGTAGAAATTAAATAGCATTTAGGCCAGGATGAAACTTGTTTGTTAGATAACACTTGGTGAAGAAAATGTTTTACTGAACGGATAATGAAAAGACTATACACTTGTCATGAATACATTTGATTTTTAAAATGTTAATTTCCCAGGAATGAATTTGTACAAGTGGGATTTGTGCATTTCCAATGTGGTGATGTCTATTGCTGTAAGAATAATAGCACACCAAATGAAATTCACCAATGGGATAATACATAGTTGGAGGCTGGTATAAGTTACTGCACTCTGGGGATCCCAAACTTGATATTCATTTACATTTGTATAATTCATGTAGAAGTTGAAGCATTGTATATAAGTTTCTAACATTTTCCTTATGTTCAACAAGCATTTAATTTTTGTGGCAGCTCCATTGAAAATATTGCATGGTACTAACAGAGCAAGTAGTAAAATCAGAATTATTTCCCCTCTTTCCATATCTAGGACTATGTTTGGATCTATTTATGATACATGCTATGCTCATTGTCCTATTTTTTATAATTATACCTAACTTGAATACCAGGGGTGCAGACTGTCTTGAGCATGCATGCACACAGGACTTGCCCAGATGAACACAGAGAACCATACATCTCAGTAACCATGGTAAAGCTTGTTCTTCCCTTACTGCTAGCATCAGCAAGCAATTATGAATTTGTTTGAATAGGGAGGGAATAGAAAGACTTCTTCCAACCTCAACTTCAGTGTCTTGATAGAGATCACTTTTCTTTGTTGTTAGCAATGGGAGGAAACAAGCAAACTTTATCAGGATCTGTGGGGAATGGGCTGGAGAGATTTGCCCCATGGAGGGCCACGGTTAAGGCCTTGAGGGGATGGGTGTGGCCCCTGACACCTGCAAGCACACACCTCTTCCAAAACAAGCACAACTGAAGGCATTTTTCCTATTGGTGGAAATGCTATATACTATAATTTTTATGTTCAATTACATTCATCCACTTGTATAAGCAGACAACCAGTTAAGTTAGAAAACATGACCTACTTAAATTAGAAGTCATATACTACTTAAAAATGGATGTTTTTAATTTACACACATTATTTATGCAGACAATAATTATTATGTATATAACTTCTATCCAGAAGTCAGGGCTATGCCAATTAGTAGTGAATGCTTATGTGTCTCTTTGTTACCATCTGAGTATCTTATTCAGAGAAATATGAAAGTTCTATTTGTTTGGAATACTTGGAAAACCTCAACCCCTTTTGGGATGAGCAAGACGGAAATTACTCATCCCTGAGTTGTCTTACCTATGCAGGAATGGCTAGAGAGGGTATTCATTGATCAAATAGTCCATTGTGGTTAAAAAGGAAGCTGAAAATTTATCCTTACTGGCAAGCATCAAGAAGTGTGGGCTGGAGCAGCAAGGAAGTGTATTGGCATACTGCAAGTCTGTGGGTGTAGGGATGAGGAAGTAATATATTCAGTTTAATGTGAACTTAACTACTGTTTAATGGAACTCAACAACTTTCAAACCACTACATGAACCAAAACTTAGTTATCCTTCAAAATTTGCCCTTCACCTAATTTTGCAGGTGAGTCCTCTGACCCAAAAATGCATATAAAGATGTGTATGATAAGGAGAAAAAAGGGAATTCAAAAATGCATTTGAGAAAACCACTTGCAGAAATTGTATATCGCACAAAAATACATGTAAAATGCAAGTATTAGGAAAATGTGCACAAAATGTTTGTGATTTTTCAAGCAAACCTTAAAAATCTCTTCAAAGATCAGGATATACCAAACTTATAACTGAAAAATTGAGAAACTGAAACTGTCAGATTCCTTTGGCAGAGGAACCACAAAACTCCTTTGCATCAGATGCAAAGGCTTTGCAACTCAGATAGGACTCACATGATGGAGCTTGTGTGATCCTGTTTTGAAGAATAATGTGAATTACTTTGATTGCTTCAGTATTGGTAAGCTGGCCATAGTGAATTTCAAGGAGCTCCTGCTCTTTGTGTTCTGCAAGTCTCTGGATTTCTGTGTCAAAATACACCACTGAATAGCTCAATAATTGAATGTACAGCTCCTCCTTTTGCATACCAGTTCCGAAAAGGAGATATATGACCAAATCCTTAAGCAGTGCTTGGTAATTTGTGGATTTTCACTTGGGCTGCAATTCTACAAACACTTACTTGAGAATATCCCCATCTAAAATTAATTTCAATTTGACAGTTGTAAGCTTGCACTGTCTCTGTTTATAGGTATAAACGCAAGAAAGTCTTAATCACTGAATTCACTGTATTATAAACATACAGATAATACAAGATTTGTGAAACACATTAGTAATTTTAGCCATAAGAATTGTGACTACAAATTTTGGCACACATAAAAATATTGGAGTAAATCCACAAGAATCCACAAGAAATGCAGGAAATACTAGGTTCCTATACAATAAGGTATGGAATATAAATCTTTAGAGTTTTATCTCTGTGACTGTAACTCTGTACCCAACTATCTTGGAATAATGTATAATTCACTAAGTTCAATGAGATTTACTCCTGAGTAAACATGTAGAGGTTTACATAGTAAGTATAAATGATCAAAATTTTCTGAACATTCTAACAAATTTTATTCATGCTGCAAAGTATTTGATCTTACATATGCTTTGTATTATAATGGATTGCTATCTCTGTATACTTTAAAAGGTTTTGGAGATACTTCAAGGGACCTTATATACTTTCAATATATTGAAGAAGCACTGTCTTCTACCTATTGGCAGCAAGAGCCTTACATTCCCTAAAACTGAATAATAAAGGGTTAATGAAAATACTTCTACAACAGTGGAAATCAGGTGCATGCTTTTCTCTCTGACAAATTATGGATCTGTAATGCAGTATAATGGATATTGAAACATGGCTTGTATGTTTGAAGACACTCTGGTAAGATAAAATGCCTCTGATGAAGGATTACAAAGAATCTATCATTTTTATTTTTCAGATTAAATGTAGGAGCAATTTATTGTGCCTTTGCAATCTGACCCACTTTTAAAAGAACTGACAGGTTAGAAAGAGTTCGAAAGCAGCCTCTGACCATCTCCTGGCTGAGCATATCTTCAAGCATCATAACTGAAAATGGAACCTTCCAGATCACTTTAAATTAAATTGATTAATAATACATCATGTTGTAATGAATTTTTCATGGTTTGGGAGCTAATGTTCTCAATTATTTAGCAATGCAAAATGTAGGAAACTCACATACAAACAGCACGCAGGAGCTGATCCATGAACAATTCCCTAAAATCAAAATGAGAAATGACCTGATTGTTGAACTCACAGCATGCTAAAATGGGACCTAGCCAAAATAGTATTTTCAATAGTCCTTTACTCAAATTTAGCGTTGCATTAGGCCCTTTATCTCTATGCACGCATTCCATATATGTGTGATGGCTTTTAATGGGGAGGGGAGCTCTATATGCAAGTCCCCACACTGCACATCCCTGCACATGCTGGCTCCACCTTGGACTTTCATTGTTCAGTGTGAAGTTCTAAAGGGGGAATTCATGCCTGGACTCCTCTCTGTGTATAGGAACTCTGATCATGCATGGCTTCCAATTGCAAGGAGGCTTTTAAGGAATTCCGGCTGAACGCTCTAGGAATCCTTGTTCACACCTTTGTACTGCATGTGCAAAGGTCAGAACATAAGCTGGTGTGCGGAGTTTAAACTGAAGTTGGGCTTGCATCTCTTTCTCCCCAGTTAAAACTAAGGGTTATTATTTTAGTAATATAAAACATATCTTGTCAGCCATTTATGCTCTTGGTATTCTGAGCACTAATAGGCAGGCAGGATAAACAACAACTAGAGGATTTTGTGGAGTCAGAAAAGGTGTAGAAAAGGGCAATCAGAATGATAAGGGCTGGAATAATTCATCTATTGGGAAAGAAATCAATGGCTCAAACTATTTAGTTTGGAGGTGGGGGGAGAAGTAAAATACAAACATGACAGAGGTGTACAAAATTATGCATGGTTTGCAAGGATTAGCTAAAGGAACAATGTTCTTCCTCTCCCATAATATTAGTGGGAGATTCAGGATAGATAAAAGGAAGTACTTTTTCATTAGGAACATAATTAAGTTATAGAATTCAGTAGTATAGGGCCTACCACCTATTTTTAAAAGAGAATTAGGCAAATTTCTGGAGAATGAGGCAATCTGTGGCTATCGTAATGATAGCTATGTACTACTTCATGATCAGAAGTATGAACCTAGGATTCTAGGAACACAAGTAGGACCATGCATTTGGATTCATGCCCTGCTTTTAGCTTCCCCAAGCATGTGAATAGCTATTTCATTTCTATACTACCAAACAACCTAAGCTCTCTGAGTAGTTCATAACAGTTCATTAAAACAACTCTATAAATACATTAAAATATTTTCCAAATACAAACATTAAAAACCTTAAAACAATATACAATGAAGTAGCCCTATAAAAGCACCTGGAAAGAGTAAACATCTGAAACCGTGGAGATCAAAGTGTATCTTTAAAAGCCTTTGCATAAAGGCTAAAAACATAACAAGGTTTTTTGTGCTAAAAAGATGACAAGGTTGGTGCCAGGTGGGACTGCGGGGTGGGGTCACCACTGAGAAAATCCTTCCTGTAGTACCTGCCCTCCAAGCCTCCCTCAGAGTTGCCTTTAGGAGGAAGTCCCAGGATATAGACCTCAGTATCTTGGCTTATTGCAGCTGGAACAGCTGTTCTATCAAGTATTGGGTCTCAAGCCTTTAAGGCTTTCTAGATTAAAACCAGCACCATGATTTAGATTAGGGAGCATAAGGTAAAGACCCTTTTATTTGCTCAGCATTTTAACAGTTAATTTTATTTTAGTTTTTGTTGTTTATACCATTTTATTGTATTTTATTACTGATGTACCTCCAAACTAATTTGAGTGTGGTTGTTGAGGGTCCATTACTATTTTATTAAAATATTATTCATGTTTGAGTTTACTGCTGTTGGTAGTATGTATGGTGATAACTGGATATTTTATCTTTGTGAACCACCCAGAAAGATTTGGCGGGGTGGGTGGGGGTTAAGGGCAATATAGCAAATAAATAAAGGTAGTCAATGCAAGAATGCCAGAATTGGTTTTATATATCCAGATCAGGGATGCTTCAGGGATGATAGCACTCTACAAGTACCTCAAAGGCTGTCACAAATAAGAAGGAAGAGACCTATTCTCACCCATCCCAGATGTAGTACATGGAACAATCAACTTAATCTACAGTATACCAGGTGCAGGGTAGACACAAGGAAGAATTTTCTAACTGAAAGAGCAACATCACAGTGGAACCAGTTGCCAAGACAGACTGTGTACTCCTCCACACTAGTGGCATTCAAGAAGAAACTAGACAGTTATCTGGGTTGGATGGTGTAACTGGCATCCTGTACCAGCAGAGGATTGGACTCGATGGATTTCTTGGCCCCTTCTGACCCTACCATTCTATTATTCTATGATATAAGGTAACCAGAACTTCTTCTGTGCTAAATCATGGCCTGAATCCCAACCAAAATGTATCCAGGTAATTAGTCTCATCCAAGAATATTTGGACTTGATTAGGAACTACCCACTGAAGACTCTTGCCCAGGAAAGGTACACTTGATATTGGCCTGAATTTACTGAGGTGTTTTCAGATGGGTAGCATGGCACCACTTCCTTGCTCAAGGAGATTTTAACTATAATGTTTATTTTACTTTACCCGTTTTTTCTATAATCACTTGTTTTTCTAATGCACAATAAAAAATAAATGTAAATATAAAAGGCATGCCAGCTGCAAAGCCCCCCAGAGCCCTCCAGATCCATTTGTCCCCAGATCCCATGCTCTTGCCAAGAGTCGGTCTGAATCTCAACTGACTTTTGATATGCTCTGACAGGGTATTTTTTTAATGTGGTATTTCTTCTTCTCCTCCTCCTCCTCCTCCTCCTCCTGATTTTTTGTTCCATTGGTTCATACCACTGGTACAATGGGAACATGTTTAGCAAGTTTGGCCAGTATTTCTGGCCAATATTACCTTTTCAAAGAAGGTATTACCTTCTTTGAAAGTATGAAAGTATTACCTTTTCAAAGAAGCAGAGCTGCAAGGATATAATAGGCTCATAAGGTCTTCACTAAATCAACTTCCTGCCCCTGTAAGAGGAAGTTCCAGACACCAATGCAGTCAGTCCAAAGATCTGATGTTCTCCTTCATTTCATTTAAGATTAGTTCCTGGGGTCATTTTATGGAGCTGTTTGGTAGGAGATTCAGAGTAGATAAAAAGATGTATTTCTTTACACAGCAAAATTAAACTATGGAATTTACAGCTACAGAATGCACTGTTGGCCACCAACTTGGATGGCTTTTAATTGGGACTAGTAAGATTATTTTATGAATTTACTAGTCCCAGTGGTGAGATGCTAGCATTCCAGTTTCAGGATATGAACAGGGTGCACTTGCCCTCACATTCTGCGAGACAAGCCAGTCCTCAGCCTAGTCCAGCATGGTTTTTGTGTTCTTAAGGGGGCTCCATGCTTGTACAGCTGTATGCTCATAGAAGGCTTCTAACATAATTTGGAACTCTATTGTTGTTACACCTTTTAATCGCATGTTAGGGATGGAGAAAAACTAATGCTGCTAGTATTTCATTGTAATCTTACTTCACCTAATATTCCAAATGGGTTACTAAGGCAACAGATACGTTCAAAACAGTGTATATTAGGAAGACAGAATTTAAACAATATATTAAGAAAATTATTTGCAAAGTGCAAAATGCATGTATTAAGAGAAATGTGTGTGACGGTGCTTATGAATGCTTATTTACAAAATCTTGACATTTGAGGCAAATCAAATTTAAGACTGGAAAAATGCTAAAAACTTGAAAAACCGAATAAGATTGCAAAAGGAAACAGTGTTAGAAGCTGAAATAAACAGCTATTTAACCACCCTATTACATGGAAGCTTCTAAGCACATTTAACTGAACATGCCTAGAAGGCCCCTCTGGAAAGCCTGCAGGGGGTCAAGCAATTTACATGATGCAGCATCTCCTAACTTATAAGATGTTCAGGAATCAGCATTTCGCAGATACATTTTGATGTAGGATGAAACATACATTAACATTAAGGGGACATAGCTTGTTGGGGTTTTAAGAACAGAAAAGTAGCATGGTATTATTTATGTTATTTTTCCAGATCAGAGTGTTAGGCCTAGGATTATCACTATGTGCCACAGATAACATTGACTCTTTTATTCAAGGCTGACAGAACCCACTGATTATAGTAAATTACAATGAAACACAATGGTATATATTATCCTACTGTTGCACTGCAAGTTGCCTTGCCAGAGGAATTGGGGAATTGCCACCTCCTTTGGGGTATATATTCAGTGCAATTTAGCTACATACAGAATAGCTGCTTAAAGCCCTTTGAATTGCCCTTAATGGTTGTCCCTCCTGTCCTGTGAGGATCTAAATAATGGGGCATTCATTTGATATTCATCGTGGTGCCACTGATCATAATGGTCTCATTCATTATTAATGGGCATGTAGCTGGGTGTAAAAATGACCTGTTGTGGGCTACATATGGAGGAGGGTCCTTGTAAAGGAACTATATAAAGTGGCCTGGGGGGGGGGGGGGTAGGAGAGACTTGCCTACTATGTATTACTACTTGTGTTGGCTGAAAAATATGTGTAGTTCATTGTACAAGATGAATGCTATGACGTATCCTTCCTCCAGAACAACTGTGTGGATACTTTTAAAATTACCATTTTGTTCATGGATAGCATATTTCCCTTTTTGAATGCATAGAGTTAATATAAAATTGGAATTATGTATAAGTGTGCAAGAGCAAATTTCCATCCCCACAGATGTAGTATCATCAATTTCAATGTACATTTGAACAGCATATTTCATTGATGTTATATGACACATCAGTGTTATATTCCAAAGATGTCTTTTTTACTCCAGCGTAGAAAACAGGTGGAAATATAAAGAGATTCACCTGTCATTCCTATACGTGTTTACTCAGAATGAAGTCCCCAGTCTTCTCATTGGTATACTCAGGCACATATATATAGGATTGTAGCCCCACTCTTTCAGCTGTGTCTTCACGTACTCCACCACAGAAGGGAATGTACAAGTACCAAATGCAGAGTAGTTATGTCTCTTGAGCTTTGACATCTTGGTTTTTATCCACCTTTGTTTAGTCAAACTATTCCTAAGCTGAATCAAGCACAGTAGGACTAAAGTGTGTATTTATGGGCATAAGATGGACAATCTACAGAAGAAGCCATTTACAGGCTTGGATCCAGAGTTAGCCCTGCTTAGAGCAGATCCAATGGAATCACTGACAAATCTGTATCACTGATTTCAGTGGGTCTAATCTGAGATTAACTCTAGATCCAAGCTGTTATAGTGATGTAAACCGAGCCTGTAGAAAAATGAAACCTGCGCTAGATAATTAAAACACAGTTCTTTAAAAGTCCAACTAACTTATGGTGCTTCCCTCACTGACTTTTTAGGCTGACTTTGGGCCTGATGTTAACTGGAATTTTCCTAGATGAATGTTTTTCCCAATGGCTAACTAATTCTATTCATTGTACCCATATCTGCAGAATAAAGACAAAACACATGTGGAATTTTTTGAATTGGGGTAGGTTAAAAAGTAAAAACTTTGTTTAAACATGTGGGATCTGCAGCAGACAAATGTATGAGTATAAATAATCAGTGCCCATCAGAGGTCAAGCTGTTTTCTCTCTCTTTCAGTCCTTTCTGGGCAGGAGTAGCCTTAGCTCAGGACCAATGGCTAGTCTTTCACATACCAGTGGCCCTTAATGAACTGATGCTGGGATTGTCTGCCCACTCCACCACACCCATGGCTCTTAGCTTTGCATGGAAAAATGTAAGATCTTGTCCTTATCCCTTCTAACCCTGAAGGATGCCCCAAGGAAGCTGTTCTTTATCTTTACAGATGCTTTAGAAGAGGTGAACAGAGTAGTTCTCCATATGCTTTAGATTTCAATTCCCAGAAGCCCCTGTCAGCATAGCCAGTGGTTAGGGATGTAGGGAGTTAAAGCTGCACACATCTGCTCATCCATGCTTTAGGGTGCTCCCTGACCAATTTATTTGATTTATTTCTCTTAAACCCACACCATATCTGACAACCTGTCCTACACTGATACCTGCCCTGTCAACAGCTGTACAGGTCCATCAGCATGACATAGTAGGGAAAAAAATCCTGCCAGCCATATGACAAATCTGGACTAGCAAGGTAAAGCATTCCTGCATTACTCCAGAACGTCAGACTGTGAAATCTGTGCTGAATTCTGGGTGGCTGGACATGAACTGACATGAATGGATAAATGTAGCAGCTTCAGGGAAGAAGCCAAACTTTGAATAACATGATTTCATTCCCTCTACACCTACATTGCTGGGATATGCAGCCAGCCCACCCTCGGCCCTTTAGCTACATTTCTATTCACACATCTGGAACTCAGCAGGATTTCTTTTTGAATAGAATCCAGAATTGTACGTTGTGTTCATGAATCTACAAGTTTAACGCCACAGTCCTAAAACTGTACAGGAGAGTGAGAGAGCCATTAAGTGCAGTGGGATGCATTTCCAGGTGGGCTGGGTACAAACACCAAATTTGTAGCTTTGATTGGCATATCAATGTTAAAAGTATCCAGCTTCCCAAATGTTTTCCAAAGGGGAAAATCCTATGTATGCTAAGATACAGTATGCTGACTAAGGGAGTTGTAGGACTTTTTCTGCCTAAACATCCATAGGTTTGCACTCTAAAGAGCAATTAACAGTTAAGAACTTGTCAGCCTACTTTGTTTATAAGAGGCTGCCAAACCATAGTGGGGTTTTTGAAAGTTTTGAAATGAACCCATCACAAACTCATCATTTGATCTTTTAAAAGAGAATTCTGAGGAAAGCAGCATGCAGAATATGATGCATAACTGTATGAAACATTCTTTGTTAGGCCAACTAATGTCTGTTTTCTGCATCCAAAACATTTCTTTCAACCATATTGCATTTAATATTATTTAGAACTTATGTTCCACTTACCATATATTGTGACATATATTTGTAAACTCCAGATGATTATAGTATTCAGGATAAAATAATAAAATGGTTTTAGAAAATAAATTAGATCTTTTCTTCCTAAAAAAATAACGGATTTTTGAGACTAATGTGTGTAGATGCACAGGGGAAATTATTCTTTTAACATGCTTTAGGGTGCTCCCTGAACAATTTATTTGATTTTATTTCTCTTAAATCCACACCATACCTGATTAACTGGCAATAAGAGCCAATTGCGTATTGGTTTGGATCCTGATGCATTGGCTGTAGTAGTAAACAGAATGGTGAAATTGTTAAAATGTTATTGGCTGAGCATGAAAATCATGACTGCGCAGTCCTTGGTATTCTAGAATTCTGGAATACTCAGTGTTCCAAAGCTTTCCCAAGGCATGGTATGTATTTTGTAAACATCACATATATGGTGTATGAAGAAATGTCTATGTCTCAGTCTTGCTAATATAATCAGACTTCAGAAAAAGGTTTGCTTTACACACATTGTCCTTCTTTAGAACAGTCTACTGCTGTCTGTTGAGGAAATGCCACTTATCTATGATATCATGGATCTTATCATCACATGGAAATACAAGAACCTGCCTTAAAAGTGGGAAGGATGTTTTTCCATTGAACTCAATGCAAGAAGATAAGAATTGGGCTATGCCACTTTATCTGGTTTAGTGTTATTTTTCCCACGGTGGCCAGCCAACTGTCTGTGGGAAGCCTACAAGCAGGACATGGGTGGAACTGCACCTTCTCACTTGTGTTCCCAGCAGCTGGTATTGAGAGGCATTTCATTTCTCTATTTCCTGTAAGTGATGGAACCGTCTTGAAAAGAAAGTGGGCATATAACATTACAGAGCAAAGTGCCATTTGACTTCAAACCTTCTTGCCAGTTGCCTGTCCTCAAGGGACTGTTGCATTCTGACAGCAGTTATATTTCACAATAGCTTGGGAATCATCATTCTGATGAAGTTAATTTCAGTGTGCATCATACTATATTGTAAGGTGGATTTTCTTTTGCTAAGGAATCCACAAAGCTAATTTGTATTCATTATTATTTGTTTTTCAGCAACATCATTGATATTGTAATAATTAACTATTATGCAGATGAAATATATTCCATTTCACTTCATAAATCTGTACCAAGAATATATATATATTCATTCACATACACAGAGAGATAAAGATAAGCATGCATTTAAAAATGGAATATAGAAACTCACAGACACACACTTTTATAGTGGAATCCTCTGGTTGCTAAAGAGCATCTAGATAGCTAGGAGTTTTCCAAGATCCAGCTATGAGGCAAAAAAATCACAGTAGCCTTGTTCCTGGGTTTTCACACCCAGAACACTCTGCCTTGGTCGCCCTGTACGACGACCTGTGCAGGGAGAAGGACAGGGGGAGTACATCCCTGTTGGTTCTTCTGGACCTCTTGGCGGCTTTCGATACCATCGACCATGGTATCCTTCTGGATAGACTTGCGGGATTGGGGGTTGGAGGCACTGCTTTGGTTGGCGGATCGGGTTTCGGAGAGGGTGGATTTGACCTGGTCCTGAATGGTGCAACACTCCCTCTTAGGGATAAGGTCCGCAGCTTAGGAGTACTCCTCGACCCGGAGCTCTCTTTGGAAGCTCAGGTGACAGCGGTAGCGAGGAGCGCCTTCCTTCAGCTTCGGCTGATTAATCAGCTGCGCCCCTACCTGGAGTACGACTGCCTGGCAACGGTGACACACGCGCTGGTGACTTCCCGCCTAGACTTCTGCAACGCGCTTTACGTGGGGCTTCCCCTGAAGACAGTCCGAACACTTCAATTGGTGCAAAATAGAGCTGCCAGGTTGCTGACGGGGACGGGGCGTTATGCTCACATGACTCCAGTCCTCCATCAGCTTCACTGGCTTCCCATTGAAGCCCGGGCCCAATTCAAGGTGTTGATTATGACCTACAAAGCCCTAAACGGCTTGGGTCCTGGCTACCTGAACGAGCGCTTACGTCCGTATATGCCCGACCGCCCTTTGAGATCTGCGGGAGAGTCCCTTCTCCGGGAACCCTCCATGAAAGAAATTAGGAGAGTAAGTACCCGGAGGAGGGCTTTCTCTGCGGTGGCGCCCAACCTATGGAATTCACTCCCCAAAGAGGTCCGCCTGGCACCGTCGTTACTGGTTTTTCGGCGCCAGGTAAAGACCTTTTTATTTAAACATCATTTCAATTGTTAAAACATATGATCTGGCCGGGGCAACTTCTTCTTCCTTCTCTTTCTCCTCCTATATTTTTATTTTATACTGATAATTTTATTTTTGTATTTGTAAATCAATGTATTTTTTGTATTTTTATATTTAATGGTAATTTATTATGTACTATTGTATTTCAATGTATTTTATCATGTTGTAAGCCGCCCCGAGGTTTCGGCAAGGGGCGGCATAGAAATGTTATAATAATAATAATAACAACAACAACAACAACAACAACAACACTCTCCTTCCTTCCCAGCTGGTACAGAAAGAGCTATCCCAGTTGTATCCCCATGTTTGCAGAGACAATGTGGGAGGCAGGAGTTAGGGAGCATTCTGGGGGATAAGATTTGAAACAGGAACCACCAAGATCCACCAAGATCCTGGGGTTGCTTCAGCCTTCTTGCTTCTAGTTCTGAATTGCTTCAGATGGATGGTTAAAATCAGCTGGGTTATGGGGCAGGAGGATAGTGGAATGTACCACCATCTCTGTGGTCTTTCCTTCATCCTTAGCATCATCCTTTGAGATCAGAGGGCTATGGACATCCCAGTTGGATTGTATCCAGTTAGGTGAAAACAAAGCTGGACTTTTTCCACCAACTTA
Organism: Varanus komodoensis; assembly: GCF_004798865.1. Classification (NCBI taxonomy): domain Eukaryota; kingdom Metazoa; phylum Chordata; class Lepidosauria; order Squamata; family Varanidae; genus Varanus; species Varanus komodoensis. Next base: position 21,948,783 of record NW_025335941.1, read on the forward strand.
CCAATCCTGAAGGAAAAGGTTGAGCCACAAAGTGAACCAAATCTCAGATCTCCTGCAAATCACACACTTCTCCAAACTTTACAGTGAAATTTTACAATCAAAAACATACATGCAAAAATGTAAATATTGAGGAAAATCACATTCAGAATTGCATTATATTAGAAAAATTGCTTGAGTAAAATGTCTGCAGCAGGCAAATGTATTAGGAAACATGTACACACAAAGGTTTATGACTTTTCAGGCTAACTTTTTTAAAAAATCCTCAAAGTTGGAGTCAACTTGGAATGAAACCGCAGTTGACAGATTTTTTTCTGTCCTAACTGTACCTTCAGTCTTTCAGAGCCTGCATGGCCATCCTGTCTAGGTTTGGCCCCTATGACCTGGTGAGAGAAAATGAACATGCATACATAAATCCCTGACGGAGCATGCCACTGTAATGCAATTAGGAGTGCCTGTTTACAGGGGCCCCTTCAGAGATCAACTATCATAACTCTTTCTCTATACACACACACACACAATGCAAGGGCCATTGCTCTTATGTTCCTGGGTCACTGTGGTGTGACCTAGCAGCCACTGAATGTTTGCTAAACTCTCAGTGAAGCACCACAAAGCAACCTCCCTAGTTCCTCATTGTTTCTCTGGGAGAATCCAGTAATTATTTAAGCGATAAGGCACAAAGGACTGCACAGGCACTGTTGATTAATGCTTAACTTGGGTGTTTGTCTCATATATCCCTTGCATGTGACACTTGCATTAATCAAAACTAATAAAAATGTGAATTTTCTAATGAAGATTTCTTTCTTGTCACAACCTAAACATTTTCATACCTATTGCTTCCATCCCCAGTTTTATTTTTACCCTACTTGTTCAGAATATTCAGATAGGGTTGTGAGCTGCCCAAAGGTGCCAAATGTTTAAATAAATAAATGAAAATAAATAGACAGCTAATCTAAATCTGGCTGCCACAGCTCCATAATGGCCCCATCAAAGAGCTCCAGTTCTTCCACCTCCACCCACATTACATGCACTATTACACACCTCAGGATACAATCCTCTGTGCATTCAAACAGAAAATGCCCTGCAACTTCTAGCTTGCTTCATCAAGCCAGGCTGAATGGAGCAGGCTAGGAGTTATGGGACTTCTTTCTGTCTAGATATGCATAGCATTGTGCCCTAAGGCTGTAATAGATACCCACTTATCTGGAAGTAAGTGCAGGTGAACCCACTGAACTCAGTAAGGCTTAATTCCATATAGTCATGTGTAAGATAGACTTCTCTAAGTTGATAGGTGGAAGCAAGGATGGGCAACTGTGGCCTTCCAGATGTTTTCATGTACAATTCCTATTAGCTCATAATGCTGTGAACAATTGACGGCAAAAGAAGAAGGGATGGCAGAGGATGAGGTGGCTAGATGGAGTCACTGAAGCAGTCGGTGTGAGCTTAAGTGGACTCTGGGGGATGGTGGAGGACAGGAAGGCCTGGAGGAATGTTGTCCATGGGGTCATGACTAGCCATCATAACCAATGATGAGTGTTGACGGTAGTTCAAGACCCAAATATCCCAGAGGCCACAAATTGTGCATCCCTGATATAGGCAAAGGGTTCTTCAAGTCACCATCATCAAGAAAGCCTTTGGTAGAGCTTTTATCTATGCACTTGATATATACGCACACACAGAAGAACCATGCTGAATCAGACCAATGCTTCATCTGTTCTGGCATTCAGTTCATACAGCAGCAAACCAGCTGCCCACAGGATCCCACAAGTAGGATATGAGAGCAACAGTGTATTCCTGACCTTCCACCTTCCCCTTCACCTGGTGAACATCATTACACTGCTTCTGATACTGGAAGTAAAATACAGCTATGCAGATTAGAAGCCATTGATAGCCTTCTGCTCCATGTATTAACTAACAAGAGACAGCACCTTAATTCTCTAAGGAAGAGTTCCACTACGGTTTATGTTGCTGTTCACAGTTCAGAACCCCTAGAAACAATGCCAGAATCTTAGTGGCAAATGTCTCTTCTGCATGAGGAAATAAGGTTTAATGGGCCATCCCCATCTGAGCCCACCATATTTTCTTTTCTATTTTGCAACTACTTAGGAGGGCATGTGTGTACAATGCAGGCACATATGTCTTCACATTTTAATGAGCTTTTGAACATAAACCTTTAAAATGGTGGGGTTGGGGTGACTTTATTTGGTCAAAAAACCCTGAGTCCCAGAAGAAAAGGTGGGATCTCCCTTCTAATATCATCGTGCAAGTTTATTTATACCTATTCATACCTGTCAGGCAGCATCATTTTGGCACTTCAATGGTCTTTTCCTGTCAAATGCAGGCGTTTTCACTTTGAACCAAAAGGAACTTTCTAAGGCTTCTGTTTCTCAAAAAGACTCTTCCTTGTTGGTGTGGAAATTTTAGCCAGGGGGTTGTACTAGGAAGGAGGCTATGCTGGTTAAAAATGCATAGAGTCTCTCAGAGCAGAACATTTCTGTTTAAGTGCAGTGAATCTGAGCAGTGTTTTTCAATTGGAAAAGTAATTTGAGGACATCTTTTGTCCTACAGATTTGTTGCAGTTCGCATTTCTAGTGGAATGTTTCCACTCCATAAAAGAGAAAAAAATACAGAAGATCAAGTGCAATTACTTTTCATTTCTCTGCAAGCTGTGCTTTAACATATCTAAGTTCTGATACCACTAATATATTTCGCCACTGCAATTTGTTGATTCCAATTAGAAGACCTAGAAAGTAAGCTAATGCTAATGGGAAGAAACCCTTTGAATAATGTCTACTTGAGCATGTGCAGAGGTACATGCTGGCTAGCAAGAAAATGTATAGATGGATGTTTCTAATTTTAATGGTGCCTTTGAGCTAGGAACCCTTCCACTGCTCATCAGACTGAAGGACCATCATTTTAATATAGTCTTCTGTATGCTATCACATTCTTTCCAAACCATTTCACAAGGAAATTGTCCATTGTTAGATAGATACTGTTTGCATGGCTTGGTACATCACTGTCACACTATTAACCTTCAAATATTATGCACACAACTGACATGCAAGGTGTGAGTGGGAAATAAAATTAAACTATTGCCAGTTACTTTTTGTTTTTGCTTTTTTGTCTTCCTTATCTGAATTATGATACTTTTAATTGGATTGACAAAGAACAAAGGACAGTAATATGTCCATATTACAGAAATAAGGAGGAATTTTTACTTTTTCAGTTTGCATTACTGTTTCAATATTGTTTCATTTCCCTACCCCCACCTATAAATATGACCTTATAGTCAGACATTAACCTATATAGTAGCCTTTTGTAGAATAAAATGACATTTCCACACATCCTTGGAGTATTACTAAATCTCTCCAAACAAGATCATTGCTTGCCTAGAAGTAACCACAGGGTAAGGTCTGTCATTCCTCTATCATTCTTTTATAAGCTAAATTAAATATTAATTTAAGCAATGGAAATATGCATGGAAATATGCATGCCCTTTATCTTAGAAGTAGCTGTTGTTAGCAAGATAAAGAATGCTTTAGAATAAAGTATGTGCACATTTCCAAAAGACTTTTTTTTCCTTTTCAGATAAAAGCTATGTAATCCCAATTCACTGAAAGAATTGATTTTATTTTTCAGCAATTTAAGTGCCTCCGAGAGGAAATGATTTGCTGAAAAACCCAGTTTTGAATGTGTAGCTTTCTGGACAAATACTTTTTTCTCAATTGTGTAGTTCATAATGTGGGAGCAGAAGCTGTAAAGTACATGTAATGTATTTCATTTGCTTTTATGGTTTTGCCACTTTCCTTCTATATTGTTTTTCCCCAAACACAAATTCTTCATATCAGAAGTTTACTTCACCAATTTTTAAAACAGCACAAGTACATAGACACCAATCTGTCTATGGCCACCAAATTAAAATAAAAGAAAGCAAAAGCAGTGTGTAAGAGAAGTTTTGTCTATTCTACAGGCTTTATTATACTTGACACATTTTTATATAAAGGTTACTTGTTCTATTTTATTTTACTATTGATCTGCTGGCAATGCATGTTAGATGCACAGGAGGGATGGGAGTAGTATGCAGCTGCTGTCCTTTGTTTTTGCTTCCTTCCACCACTGAATTTGTTATCATGACGGTGGCAGCAGGGGAAAAATCTCCTGCTATTTTCCTAAAAAGCAAAGCATAGAGGGAGCCACTTGTGACTGTAGAGGGAGAAGGCAAACCAGTAGCTGCAACATCAGCATGGGGTTGATTTGTGCCAGCTACTGCACCAGTGCAGCTAATTGCCGGAGATATTAACCAAAGGCCAAGCTAAACATATTCCTAATTATGCATATTGTAGCTGTGCATGGTATTTTTTCTCACTGTTTTTAAGTGCACATATTCCTGATTTGGACCAGAACTACATTGCATGTGGAAGAGGGAGACAAGTCTTTATTAGATTCAGGGGCGAATGTTGAAGTTAGCCCCAGGATTGAACAGAATAGTGAGGCACTTCCAGAACATAAATCTTGGCTTACTTCTTGAAGGGCAAGTCTTCCTCTTTCTTTCTGTAACTAGTGGTAAAAGCCCTCAGGCAATGAATAGCAATTGCAAGGACAGGGCCCACCTCTCCGATGACACCGCATGCTCAGATGTTGTTGTTAGATGTGAAGTCATGTCCAATCACAACCCCATGGACAACATTCCCCCAGGCTTTCCTGTCCTCCACCATCCCCCGGATTCCACTTAAGCTCACCCCAACTGTTTCAGTGACTCCATCTAGTCACCTCATTCTCTGCCATCGCCTTCTTCTTTTGCCTTCAATTGTTCCCAGCATTAGGCTTTTCTCCAATGAGTCCTGCCTTCTCATTAGGTGGCCAAAGTATATGAGTTTCATCTTCAGTATCTGGCCTTCTAAAGTGCAGTCAGGGTTGATCTCCTCTAGGACTGACCGGTTTGATCTCCTTGCAGTCCAAGGGACTTGCAGGAGTCACTTCCAGCACCACAATTCAGAGGCCTCAATTCTTTGCTGCTCAGCCTTCCTTATGGTCCAGCTTTCACAGCCATACATTGCAACTGGGAGAACCATAGCCTTGACTATACGCACTTTTGTTGGCAGGATGATGTCTCTGCTTTTTTAGTATGCTGTCTAGATTTGCCATAGCTTTCCTCCCAAGGAGCAAGCATCTTTTAATTTCTTGGCTGCAGTCCCCATCTGTGGTGATCTTGGAGCCCAGGAAAAAAATCTGACACTTCCTCCATTTCCTCCCCATCTATTTCCCAGAAAGTGAGAGGACTGGATGCCATGATCTTAGTTTTCTTAATGTTGAGTTTCAAGCCAACTTTTGCACTTTCCTCATTCACCTGCATCAAGAGGCTCTTTATTTTTGTCTGCAGAGCACATAGGCAATCTGTGTTGACTGTCTGGTGATGTCCATGTGTAGAGTCATCTCTTGGGTTATTGGAAAAGAATGTTTGCTATGATCAGCGTATTCCCTTGACAAAATTCTGCCAGCCTTTGCTCTGCTTTATTTTGTTCTCCAAGGCCAAACTTGCCTGTCATTTCAGGTATTTTGGCTTCCTACTTTAGCATTCCAATCCCCCATGCTGATAAGGACACCATTTTTGGGTGTTAATTCTAGAAGGTGTTGTAGGCCTTCATAGAACTGGTCAACTTCAGCCTCTTCAGCATCAGTGGTTGGGGCATAGACTTGGACTACTGTGATGTTGAATGGTTTGCCTTGGATTCAAACTGAGATCATTCTGTCATTTTGGAGACTGTATCCCAGTACTGCTTTTCCTACTCTTTTATTGACTCTGAAGGCTACTCCATTTCTTCTGAGGGATTCTTGCCCATAGTAGTATATCTGATGGTCATCTGAATTAAATTCACCCATTCCTGTCCATTTTAGTTCGCTGATTCCCAAGATGTTGATATTCAGTCTTGTCATCTCTTGTTTGACCACATCCAGCTTACCTTCATTCATAGATCTTACATTTCAGGTTCCTATGCAGTATTGTTCTTTACCACATCGGACTTTCATTTTACCATCAGATACATCTGCAACTGATTGTTCCTTTGGCTTTGACCCAGTCACTTCATTCTTTCTGTCACTACTAGTACTAGCCCTCTGCTCTTCCCCAGTAGCATATTGGACACCTTCCGACCTGAGGGGCTCATCTTCCAGCATCATATTATTTTGCCCTTTAGAGCTGTCCATGGAGTTTTCATGGCAAGGATACTGGAGTGGGTTGCCATTTCCTTCTCCAGTGGATCACATTTTGTCAGAGCTCTCTGCTATGACCTGTCCATCTTGGGTGGCCATGCATGGCATAGCTCAAAGCTTCATTGCGCTACACAAGCCCCTTCAGCACGGCAAGGCTTTGATCTATGAAGGGGCATGCTGAGATAGATTTACTTAATTCAGAAGAGGGAGGACATGGAAGGAAACATTTCAGAACTGGGTTGGGAAGGAATTGTGAAGAGTTCCTTGACCCTGTAAGGAAATGATAGGCAAATAGAGTCATTCATACTGGGAGAGGCCGAAAGCCTTTTTTTTAACCTCCTGACCCCACTCTTAAATAAATAAATATTCAGCAGCAAACTACTCCATAGCTATGGAGCATTAAAGGGGTCATATGCAAGTGAAATTGTATCCCTTTAACTCTCTATAGCTACTATGGAATGCCAAAACTCTTAAATGTTGATTGTAAACAAGATAAATGGCTGAGAACTTGAATATCTGAAGTAGCGGCTCCTTCCCTATGTGCCTTCCCTCCCATTAAGATCTAGTGTGCAGGTACTTCTTTGGGAGCCCTCTCTGAAAGAGATTAGGAGGGTGGCTACCCAAAGAAGGGCCTTCTCGGTGGTGATGCCCCAGTTATGGAATGCACTCCCCAGAGAGGCTTGCCTGGCGCCAACTTTGTATTCTTTTTGGCACCAAGCTAAAACCTTTTTATTTACCCATTATTTTAAAAGTTGATTAGGTTTTTAATGTATGATTTTATTACTGGATGCTATGTTTCATTTTTAACCTATTTTTATTGTACGGCCGTCCTGAGACAGTAGTAGTCATATGGTACATGAAAACCTTAAATAAATAGATAAATAAAATGGGTTCTTTTAGCACTCCATAATGCTAAAACTGCTATGCTGCAAGAGAAAATTTCATCAGTACAAGATTGTGGAGGTGGCAGGGGCTGAACTGTGAAGTGGGGAGCTGCAAGTATGTTTGTCTTATCCCTGATTTACATGATGCCTTTTAGGACATTTTCCTTACAAAGGGTGCATCTATGAAAAACAATTAAACAAAATAACAATATAAAACAGATAGTGACATAAATATAATTAAACACTGTGTAGTATTTAAATCAAATGAAAAAACACCAGTGTGAAATTTTACTTAATAAATGTACTAATCCTATAAACAACACGTTCATGGTATTGCAAAGTGCAAAGTTTATATATGTGTGTGGGGGGGTGTATGTTTACTTACGTACTGTCTCTCTCTCTCTCTCTCTCTCTCTCTCTCTCTCTCTCTCTCCCCCCTCTCTTTCTCTCTCTCTCTCTCACACACACACACATTACAGCAGTCTAACTGAGCTGAGATCCAACGACAGATCCAAGAGAAAACAATATAGAACAGGTGTCTAAATAATGTCCACCCAGAACATTATATCTTTGCAGACAGTGTTGCATACCGACCATTATTTCCATTAAAGGTGGAAAAATTGATGCTCTGTAATGCTTCATTAGTACCCCAATAAACACACAGGGAAATGTCAATATTATGTGTAATATGTTATAAACTCTCACATTGGGATCCACACCATAACCATTTGCCCAGTGATTAAACAAGTCAGTAGTGCCAAAGTGTTCCACATGAATTGGACTTCTGCGTGTTAGCAGCTGATTTTGGCTATTCTGCATTTTTAAATATCAATCGATAGGAAATTAATTTTAAACTGGCTATCTGTAGCTCTCATTTAAATATGCATTCATTTTAAAAATGTCTTTAGACACTTAAGAGCTACCTCTTGTAGTCCCTAAGAACAAAGAAACCAGAAAAGCTGCGAATTAAGGTTGCAAGTCAGTATTCAGGCAAAGCAGAATCAGGCAACCAAATTATTTCCCGTTATTAAGCCAATAAATCAGAAACATGTTGATGGATGCTAGGACTGGGGCTGTGTCTGTGCTTGTGAAAAAAAATATTTAACAGATTCAGGTGATCAATGTTGTCAGAGCTTTGTGTGTAGGAAAAGTAAGATGACAAACAATGGTGTTAAGGAATGCTTTGTGCAGGCCTACAGGCTTTATTAGGAGCACCAAAACAACTTCCCTACTTGGTCACAGTGCCTTTGAGCTCTCATTTAAAGGAAAAAGAAGCAAGTCTGTCTTCAATCCTACATGAAAAGAAACCAGACTAGGCAGAGGAGCTAATGGATTTTTCAAAGTGAATTCAGGCTGCTGCGTAAACCTGATTGAAGAGCTATGAAGCAGAAGAAAATATTGGATATGGGTGCTATTGAATTATTAATGGTCTCTATGAAAGTGGTCTAATTAGATCTAAAGAGGCATCACTTTTTATTAATGGGCTGATGAAAACAAAGATAACCCTTCACAAGTTATCATAAAATAAGGATCTTTTAACTAAGACTTGTCAGGGCTAAATAGCACTCGGGTACATTTATCATCTAGAAGGGCCCTTTTCCCCCACACACAATTCTGAAGGTGGCAATACAAAATTCAGTACCTTTTTAAAATGACACATTTAAAATGACACATTTCCTGGGCCTGCCTAAGGAGCTTCTAGAAGCCACACCTCTAGTTCTTCTAGGATACTTCTTTGCAAAATATGCACACAATAAATGAACTCTATAAATCAAACTGAACAGTGGAAGCATTTTACTTCCAAAGGCAAAAGAATGTTCAGTCTGATTCCTTTTCTGTTCCCCACTGAAGGGACCTAACTGTCTAGATCTTTACATTTTAATGAATTTATTTTGGAAAAAAAATATAAAGAAAGTTAATAATCCAAAGTTCATCCAGTAGCTCCAACGGCTACAAAGAAAATTCATACTCCACAGCTCACCAAAGGCTTATAGTTGGAATATTACATTAAATGCTAAAAATGTTGATAATTTGCACCAATCTTTACTTCAGATTCACACAGCTTTATCTGAACAGATAATATCTTTATGTAGGGATTGAACAAGCTGTTAGAAAATTGCAGAACTTATACAAAAAGATCACATTAATTGTTGGCTGGCCCTCACTTGTAAGTCTTGTATTGTCCTGTTCAGAGTGCTAGCTTGATCCTATGGCACAAAAGGTGGCATCTGCACAGCTGTGTTCAATTGGTTTAATTGTCCATCTGTCTAAGGAGTGGTACCCCAGAGCTCCACACAGACTGAAACTCAGTTTTGCCTCAGAGTAAGATGACCTCTCCCAGGCTCCAAACCTTTATGGACAGTGAAGAACCCTAAATTGCCAGAATCTTGGGCTCTTCTGCATCATGGCACATTCCTGCTTGGTGTGTGTCAATGGTGGTGAGCAGACATGGGTTTTGTGAGGGTCCTGGTAAAAAAGGAAATGAAGGGAATTTTCATTTTGGGTCTCAGTTCCTGTGTTTCTGGCACAAGTGTCTCCTAACAGGCTTGGGCTCAATAATGGGACCAGATTTTGCCACATCTGCAGCTTGTGCTGACTTTTCTCAGAATCCCGGAATCTCAATTTGAGAAGAGGGAATAAAACTCGGGTTCGTGGGAAAGACGAAGCGTCCAGACCATCTGAGGTTTTATTGTTTTACCCCCAAGGTTCCCACGGTACACTCACGATAATGCATGCTGCATTACCGGGCAGGCAGAGATGAACTCTGCTGCAAAGCTTCAATACCATTACAGGGCATTTATAGGTACACAGGTACAGGGCAATTGATGACAGAATGCAGAGATTGCAATAAGATTCTGAGGTCATCACATACAGAACAGATAAAGAAATGTCAGTCAATCACACTGTAACA